>NC_059074.1:78518266-78821296 GCF_020497125.1 Mauremys mutica | reverse complement strand
GAAAGTTCTTCTAAGCTTAAAAATCCACTATATGTCACAATCTAAGCTTTAAAAAACTCTGGGATTTTCTTTGACTCACTATAAAAGTTTAAGTATAAGCTACTCTTCAAAACTTGTAGTACTTTAGTCTTCTTAAAAAGAAGAGTTCAACTATTTTTCAGCTTAATGACTGAAAAATTTTATTTGTTAGTTTCCTGAAAATCCCACCTTATCCATGGTATAAAAACTAAAGAGTTCATGGGATTTTGAAGATTTATAACACAGAAAAAAATCTTTCATGCTCTTGTGGAATTTATAAACTCTAGCAAAAAAAATACATCATAAGATTCATTTATAATGCTAACCTTGTTACAAATGGTAGGAAAAATCTTCCTTCAAGGGTTTGATTAGATTCAGCACTCCACATAAGTCTAGCAAAACTCTTCACTTTCAAAGGCTCATCATCTCATTTAGCTGGTAGAAAAAGAAAAGGATCAAATATCCCTTGCTATACTTCTGCTCTTGTTGTTTATCTTATTAATCAGAAGCTTATCATATGGAAATGATCATTCAGCAATGCAAGGCTTGTTCTTCTATTTTAATTTTTATTATTGTGCAATTTCAGTGTAGTTCTCTTTCTGCATTTCTTTAACCCATCTATCACTAAAAGAAAAAAAATCAGTTCTCAGATCTGCAAGGTGGATCTCCATTGTTTTACAGCTCTTCCTATGTGTCATTGTTTTGTACTGAGCTATACTGTCATGCTGTTCTGAGCCACACTGGAGGAGTAATTGTTACTATTCATTTGTAGTATGGTAGAACTGGGAGGCCCTATTGTGCTAGGTGCTGTAGAAATACACAGTAAGAAATAGTCCATGTCTTGAAGAGCTTGTATTCTAAAAATACAACACAAAGAGAAAAGGGAAAGGAAGCATTATTATCCCCATTTTACTGATGGGAAAAAAACAAAAGGTTCTTGACTTACATAGGAAGTCGAAGGCAGATCCAGAAATTGAACTTTTTTTGTTTTTTGAATCCCAGATCTATGCCTTTATCCACAAGACCATCTTTCCTGCCTAGAGTATGGAAGCTTACAGTCACATGACCTTGGTTGTACTAATCCTGTGAATAAGCACACAACTTTATTTACTCTCCAGGTTAGCATGACCAGAGATGAAATGCAATGTAATGCATGTTGGAAGGTTTAGTTTTAACTACTCACACATATTGATGGATTCTAAATTCACTGTAATTACTAGAGAAAAATACTGACTGTCATTCAGGTCATTCAGTGAAGACCTCTAGTCACTACAATGTATTAGCCAAGAAAGCAAACAAAATGTTAGACTGTGATAAAAACATTGACAATATTACAATGCTACTGCTTAAATCAGTAGTAAGCACACAGCTGGAATACTGTGTTCAGTTCTAGACATTGTATCTTAGAATATAGAATGGAAAATCAAGGACAGGCAACCAAAATGATTAGAGGCATGGAAAGAATTATAATGAGGATAGACTGTAAAATTGGCACTGTTTACAGAAAAGCTGGGTAAATAGGGACATGATGAAAGTGCAAAAGAATTAAGGGTGTAAAGGAGATGAACACCTGTTCCTGTCCATAGCTTATAATGAACAAAAAGATATTTGATTAAATTGAAAGGCAACACACAGAAAACTGCTGAAAAAGCAAATACTTTTACACAGTGCATAATTTACCTTTGGAGCTCATTACAACAAAACATTAGTGAGTTCAAAAAGTCAGAAACTGTGACGGGGATGGTCATGCCTAGTGGTTGTAGCCAAGGCAGTCAGGCCCAGTGGTCTAAGTCAATGGTCAGAGCCAGAATCAAGAGTCCAGAGCAGGACTAGGAATAAGGCTGAAGCAGTCTAAGGCTTGTGGAATCTGTTACCACTGTCAGTCATGGGAGAGTTCCAAGCCATGGAGTGACACTGAGCAGACTCAGCTGCTGTTTCTCCTGTGGGGCATATAATACTTGCCCTGAGAGTCACCAGACCGCCTTATGGAATGGCTGGATTCTACTACAGGAATGACTCATCAACTCATGTGGCTTAATCATGCTTTAGTTCAGGGATGACTCATTACATTACACAAGAGCTTAGCATAATTTCAATAAAAGGCTTAGACACTTACATAGATAATGAGATCACCCCCAAGTTACATTAGCAAATTAAATAAATGAAAAAATATTGTAAAGGATATAAATGTGTATGCTTCAGGGCATAGCCAACCACTAACTGATGGAGATTTAGGAAGAATGTTGCCCTATGTGGTGTGGCAAAGTATCTGCTTCTCCTCGGCTGGCTCAGTCCCTTTTTGCCTTGGAGACACAGGCTTAGGCAAAGCAAAGTCCTTCCCGGTCACGCAGGGTCTGGCTGATCCTTTTCTCAGTCAGTCCCTTGCCGTTTTTCTCCCCTTCTGGGGACAGAGTGCAGTCTTCCTTGCTGGAAGAGGTCAGAGTCTTGCTGCACCTACTCACTGGCAGCTTCTCTGCTTCTCTCACTCCCCACCTGTTTCCCTGCCAGGGAGGGTTTAAAAAGGTCTCCAGCAATTGGGGCCAGCTGAACCTAATTAGTTCCCTGGTAACCCCTGTTCCAGCTGAACCTAATTTCTCCATGGCTATCTCTCCTCAATGGATAGGGAGAGGCCTTTTAACCCCTCTGGGACTAATTCCAACCCCTCCCTTTGTAGCCATTTGTCCTGGGTTTGCCACATATCCCCCTCCCCTGCTCAACACTATGCGGTTGGGCTACTTGGGTCGGAAAGCAGTGCACCGTCGACAGGCCATCCACATTGCCATGTTGGGTTCCAGACCTATGTCGTACTTTGAAGTGGAAGGGTTGAAGCGACAGAAACCATCTTGTTACCCTCGCATTTTTGTCCTTGTTTTGGTGCATCCACTAAAAAGGGGCATGGTCCGTCACCAGAGTAAACCTCCGCCCAAGTAGATAGTAGCGGAGGCTTTCTATGGCCCATTTTACTGCCAGGCATTCCTTCTCCACTATGGTGTATTTCCATTCCCTAGGTAGGAGCTTCATACTGAGGAAGAGGATGGGGTGTTCGTCATCTCCGACCATTTGTGAAAGCACCGCCCCCAGCCCTACTTCAGAGGCATCCGTTTGTAGGATAAACTCCTTCCCCCAGTCCGGGGCTACTAGTACGGGGTCTGTGCAGAGGGCCATCCTCAGATCTGCAAAAGCGGCTTTGGCTACAGCAGACCATTTTACTATGTCGGGCCCCGAGCTTTGGTTAGGTCCGTTAATGGGCATGCCCTGGTGACCAAGTGGGGAATGAACCGTCTATAGTACCCCACTAGTCCCAGGAATGCTCTGACCTGTTTTTTCCGGAGTGGTCAGGGCCACTTCTGTATCGCTTCTAACTTGTTGAGTTGGGGCTTCTCCACGCCCCTCCCCACTATATACCCAAGGTACTTGGCCTCAGCTAACTCGATCGAACATTTGGAGGGATTTGCAGTCAGCCCTGCCTTCCTCAGGGTGTCCAGGACTGCTTCTACCTTCTCCATGTGCGTCTCCTAGTCAGGGCTATATATGATGATGTCGTTGAGATAGGCTGCCGCGTACTTTCCATGGGGTCATAACAGTTTGTCCATTAGCCTTTGGAAAGTAGCGGGGGCCCCATGCAACCCAAAGGGGAGAACGGTGTACTGATATAGTCCTTCTGGAGTTGCAAAGGCCGTCTTCTCCTTGTCGGCCTTAGCCAGGGTGATCTGCCAATAGCCCTTAGTAAGGTCAAGGGTAGACATAAACCGTGCCTTTCCCAATCGGTCAATCAGCTCATCTATCCTGGATATAGGGTATGCATCAAATCGGGACACCTCATTCAGCTTGCGGAAGTCATTGCAGAACCTCATACTGCCGTCCGGCTTAGGCACTAAAACCACGGGACTGGACCATTGACTATGAGATTCTTCGATGACTCCTAAGGCCAGCATCTTCCTGACCTCTCTCCTAATCTCTTCTCTCTTGGCCTCCAGGATCCAGTATGGCTTGAGGTTCACCTTCACTCCAGGCTCTGTGAAGATGTGATGGTGAACCTCAGTCGTCCTGCCTGGCTTTTCCGAGAACACATCCTGGCTGATCACTTCTGATAGTTGTTCCGGAGTCAACTCCGAGGATATTCCCACCAGGTCGGGCTGGTTGCTTTTAGGGGATGGTGCCCCCAGAGCAACCACCGGAGCTTCTCTATCCTGCCAAGGTTTCAGCAGATTTACATGGTAGATCTGCTCCAGCTTCCGACGACCTGGCTGTCGGACCTTATAGTCAACTTCTCCTATAGCTTCTATTACCTCATATGGCCCCTGCCACCTGGCCAGGAGCTTGCTTTCCGCTGTGGGTATGAGCACCATCACCCGGTCCCCTACCTGGAACTTCCGGGTCATTGCTCAACGATTGTAGTACGTCCATTGTGCCCCTTGGGCCTTCTCCATGTGCTCGTGCACAAGGGGAGCGACTCGGGCTATTCTGTCTTTCATCTGCAGCACATGTTCCACAATGTTTCTCCCCGGGTTCGGCTGTTCTTCCCAGTCTTCTTTAGCCAGGTCCAGTATGCCCCTGGGGTGTTGACCATATAACAGCTTGAAGGGGGAGAATCCAGTGGAAGCCTGAGGAACCTCCCGTACGGCAAACAGTACATAAGGCAGCAGGGCATCCCAGTCTTTCCCATCACGACTAATTACTTTCTGTAACATGTTTTTCAATGTCCTATTAAAACGTTCAACAAGGCCATCCGTCTGGGGATGGTAGACCGATGTTCTAAGGGTCCATATGTGGAGCATGTTACATAGGTCCTTCATCAGTTTAGACACAAAGGGGGTCCCTTGGTCCATCAGGATCTCCTTAGGTAGTCCTACTCTTGAAAAAAATCGGGACTAATTCTTTGGCTATGGTCTTGGACATGGTATTCCATAGGGGTATGGCCTCGAGGTACCGGGTGGCATAATCTAGCACTACCAGAATGTACTGATGGCCCCAGGCTGACTTCTCTAATGGCCCTACTATATCCATAGCTATTCGCTCAAATGGAACCTCGATAATTGGCAGAGGTACCAGAGGGGCCCTTAAGTATGGTCGGGGCCCATGTATTTGGCATTCCGGACAGGAGGTACAATATCGCCGGACTGCCGCATAAATGACAGGCCAAAAAAACCTCTGTAGAATCCGATCAAGGGTCTTATCTACCCCTAGAGGGGCCCCGAACAGATGACTGTGGGCCAGATCCATTACCGCCCTCTGATGCTTCCGGGGGACCAAGAGTTGTTCTATGACTTGCTCTTGGACCCAGACTACTCTATATAGCAGATCTTTCTTAATCATATAATATGGCCCTGGGCCATTAACTCTCCCCTCCACTGGGACCCCATTTACCTCGACTACTTCCTTATGAATATTGTGGTATATGGGATCATTGGCCTGATCCTCACCAAAATTCCCACGTGCGGTCCCCATTTGTCCAAATTCTGGGGGGTCTATCTCTGTCTCCCCCTCGGGGAAAGCCCCTGGGGAACCAGGTCCAACGATAGGGTTGTTGATGGCCGACCCAGTCCCGCTGTCAGCTGAGCCCCTTCTTTCCCCTGCCAGTGTAGACTTCTGGTACTGGGTCAAGATCCTCGTCCCTCTCCTTTTATCCGCCCTCCGTTCCCTCCGAGTCTTCCTGGACTTCCCCGGCAGGGAGAACAAATTCTGGCTAAACTCATGGAAGGCTGGGGAAGGGTCATCTATCTGGGCCACACCTTTGGTCCCAGGGTCATTATTTTCTTCTACCTCGTCCCCGGGGAGTAGGCCATCAAACCCCAGGAAGTCTCATCCGATAAGGACAGGGTAGGGGAGTTTCGGAACTACTCCCACCATCAACTTAGTGGGGTTTCCAAGAACTTCTATGCTTACGGGGATGGTTGGATAATAGTTGACATCCCCATGCACACAGGATATTCCTGAGCGTTTGGCTCGGGATAGTTGGTCCTGCCTGACCAGCTTCCCTGCGACTAATGTGATTGCACTTCCCGAGTCAATTAATGCTGTGGTCTCTATACCATTCATCTTAACGGGCCTAGTGTATCTATGAGGGACCATCGCAACCCCGACCAGACTTATTAGATCACATGGTCCCCCTATATCTCCCAGTTCACATTGCATAGGCTCTCCTAGATTTGGGCATTGGGCAGGAATATGCCCCAGTTCACCACAGGCATAGCATCGGTACCCCACTCAGGGCAGTCCCCTATTTTTCGGGCTGCTGGGATTTATCCCCTGAGTCTTTTTCCCCCAGACTTCCAGTCTCTCTGGGACTGCCGGCTGCTCTTCTGCCTCCTTCCTCCCCTCCATTGTCCGGCCTGGCTCTAGGGCAAACCGGGGCCTCAGCGCACAGACTGATCTCCGATTCTGGCACCTCCCTTCCTCGGTGGTCCGAGAAAGTTCTTGTGCTGCTAAGTGTCTCTCTACGAGAGCAACTGGTTCATCATAAGAGGAGGGATCATTTTGGCGGACCCACCCTCGTATGTCTGGCAGCAACCCCCTCATGTACCTGTCCAATACCAGGATTTCCACTACCTTCTCCGGCCCATGGGTCTCGGGGCGGAGCCACTTCCGGGCGAGGTGTATCTAGTCAAATAGCTGGGACCTTGGTGCTTTGTCATCCGGGTACTTCCACTCATGGAAGCGCTGGGCCCTTATGGCCGGCTTCACGCCTGTCCTCGCCAGGATTTCCGCCTTCAGCTGGGGGTAATCCATAGCTGCTTCTGTGGTCAAGTCAAAGTAGGCCTTCTGGGCCTCCCCACACAGGAATGGGGCCAGGAGGCCTGCCCACTGGTCTTGAGGCCAGGCCACCCACAGTGCCGTCCTCTCGAATGCAAGGAGATATGCCTCTATATCGTCTGTTGTCATCTTCTGTAAATAGTTGCTCACCCGTAGCAGCCGGGTCCCCTGGGCCCCGTGTGTCAGCGTGGTCAGGGCTTTCAACTGGTTCACTACTTCATTCAGGGTGGCTCGATCTTGTGCTGCCAAGTTCATCAGCAGCTGGTTTGTCTCTTGTTGGACACATACTGACTCTTGCTGGGCCGCCACCTGTACTCTGGTAGCCTCTTGTTGAGCTGCAGTGGCCTGTATCAACGCCTTCACTACGTCCTCCATTTTTTTTTTTTTGGTGTGATTTACCTTGCCCTGAGATGGCTTGCCACAGAGCCTCACTCACTATCACATCCCACTCCTGACACCACGTGTGGCAAAGTACCTGCTTCTCCTCGGCTGGCTCAGTTCCTTTTTGCCTTGGAGTCACAGGCTTGGGCAAAGCAAAGTCCTTCCCGGTCACGCAGGGTCTGGCTGATCCTTTTCTCAGTCAGTCCCTTGCTGTTTTTCTCCCCTTCTGGGGGCAGAGTGCAGTCTTCCTTGCTGGAAGAGGTCAGAGTCTTACTGCACCTACTCACTGGCAGCTTCTCTGCTTCTCTCACTCCCCACCTGTTTCCCTGCCAGGGAGGGTTTAAAAAGGTCTCCAGCAATTGGGGCCAGCTGAACCTAATTAGTTCCCTGGTAACCCCTGTTCCAGCTGAACCTAATTTCTCCATGGCTATCTCTCCTCAATGGATAGGGAGAGGCCTTTTAACCCCTCTGGGACTAATTCCAACCCCTCCCTTTGTAGCCATTTGTCCTGGGTTTGCCACAGTGGCTATTATTCAATAATTCTACTTTTTGGGGTTTCTTGCAGTTTCCTCTGGGTTGCATTGAATTGGCCAATATTGCAGACAGGAAGCTGGATTAGATGGACCATGGAACCAATCCACTATAACATATGTTCCTACTAAGACAGTACCTGGTGGCCATTCACATCAAGAATGTTAAAATTAGATAATAAAGGAGGAAAATCACAACATTAAATAATTTTTCCTAAATATTTTTTAGTCGGATTCTCCAAACCTTTCACCCTTTCCTCTCCAGCAAGTGTTCATGCCAAATATTAAATAGTTACTGCCACCTACTGAGTGTATGTCCAGTGCAATCACAATGGAACCCTGCCATGGGTGGGTTACTATTGTTTAAATATAATACAAATTAAATGTTAATTTTTCATCAAGTTTTGATGAGAGAGAAGCAGAATCCTATTAATAAATGCCATTGAGCCAAACGAACTCTGTACCAATTCAAGTGATACAATCTTTTATCAGTCCTGAGAGTTGTATTTGTTTTCCAGGAATTACCAAAATTCTGTCACAGGCTGCTATAATTCCTTGGATCTACAAAATTCATCCCAACAGTGGGAACAGTAAGACGGAGTGCTGTCCTTACCACTAGCCTATGCCAGCTTTCTGATATGATATATAGGGCAAAATAAGAGTGAGAGATGGGCATTTTAAGAAGGAAATGGAATAGGTCTTATACCTTGCTTTATTTTATCACCCTTCTCCACACTTGTCTTTCAAAATCTACCTCTCCAGCCATTCATGTCATTGGTGGGATCTAACTCCTTTGCAATAAATATTGTACTTTGTCTTACCTAAAAAAAACCATTCCAGTGGCCAATGTATAGATTATCTTTCTATTTATCATAATCAGCACAGATAAAATTAGGTCACATTTTTAATTCTTGGGTGCCCAAAGTTATGCTCTTAAATCTATGTTTAGGCTCCTAATCAAGTGCTGATTTTCAGAAGTGCTTAACACTGAGTAGCTCCTATTCCATAGCTTCAATGGGAGCTGATGAGTACTAAGCACTTCTGAAAATCAGGGAAACTTAAAAGAGCCTAACTTTAACTATTTTTTTGAAAAATTTGGCCCTCATTAGTTTAGCTCTTTTTTTTTTCTGTTCAGGAATCATATTTGAACATCCTTTGCTTTTTACGAATATATTTACTGTTTACAATCATTCAATTTGTGACCAAATTTCAGCCTGTGGTTTGTTTGCAAAGTGTTTGCTTCTTGAGTTCTTCACTATTTGTTGCTCATTTTGGCAAGTTATGTCATAGTTATCCCAGTGTTGTATCTCCATGGCATTGTTGCTTCCTGATCAGATGACTCAGCCATTGATCCAGCAAAGTTCTTAAGCATGCACTGAGAAAGCATTTGAGTAGTTCCATTTAAATTTATAGGGCTGCTCCTGAGCTTAAAGTTTAGCACATGCTTAAATACTTCGTTGGATTTGTGGCTTTAATTTTTACACACAGTTTTGAAAAGTAGAAAATGATAGTTATGTATAAACTAAAGTATGAAGAACAACAAATGCATTGGAGATAAAGAATCAGAGAGAAAAAAATACCATATTGAGTATTATCTGACTACTCAGATAAATCATGACTAATAAATCCTAAGCAAAGTAAACATGTTCTGAAGAATAAAGGATTGTATCAGTTTTAAAAAATTGTTCTCTTCAGTCTCTTCAAACAGTTGACCAGTTATGAACAGTGAATATAATGACTTAATCGTAGCTGCACCATTAATACCAGCATAGAATTTGGCCCTTTAAGTTACATAAGACTAGCAATACATTAAAATAATATGAATTTTGAAAAAAAAACACACATTTTACAGGGACACACTTTCAAATGTGGCCACTAAATGTGTGCAAATAAAAATGTATACATAAATGTTTGCACATGCAAGCTCTTACTTGCTCATACCAGGGTTGGTGAGCTGAAATTTCATTTGCATATATAAATTAATTACACATTTAACCACCATCTCTGCATCTGCCAGTCGCTGGTTTTCTTGACTTCCCCAAAGCTGAACACCGCAAAATTGGTCTGGAAATTCTGAATGGACAAATGTAGGTTGAGGCTACTTTAAACATTTGCCCTTAAACTTATTTTGCTCTTTCTACTGCACTTTTTTCTGTTTAAAAAATAGTTATGTTATGACATAAGCAACTGTCTTCTATTCCATAAAAGGTTTGAGTTATGATATCTGCAGATATATACCTTGTTTGTTCTTCCCATTTATCAGTACAATTAGGTATTAACTATTCCTGTTCTCCCTCACTAGAGCATTCCCATATGCAAGGGGAATCCTTATTTGGCCTCTTAAGCTTACTTTACATCTCCATTGTTAAAAAAAAAATGCAGTCTGCACATGGCCACTTGCAGATAGAACTATAAAATCACTAATGGGATTATAATAAATTCTTCCTGCAGTTATATGCAAACATTAACCAAAAGGACAGTATGTTTTCATTAGCTTTACATATAGTTATAAATATAGGGTTATATTTATTACAACTATTAGCACAAGGGACTAATGCTTGTCAACACACTTGTCAAGAACAGACCATATACTGTAATTTTTGCCTGCCAGATCAGATACCATGGCAACACCTGGTTAGGGGAAGTTGAAGAAATATCTATACTTTTGCGTTTGTTAGAGCCATTGGACTATAACAGATATGTATTAATTGGAAGCATATATGACAGCTCACAGCAGATTTTCTGTAAAGGAAGAAAACATCTGCATGCATCAAGACTAAGGACTGCAGAAAGAGATAAATCAAATGCTATGAAGTGTGACTTCAAACATGGTGTCACTCTTGTGAACCCATCATTTACAAGATGTGTGGGAAAAAATGTGAGATTTTGTTAATATATAAATATTGTCTATAAGTACTTTGAAGAAATGGGGCGGGGGGAGGAGGGGGGACATTGCCTATCAAGTTAAAAGAGAGGGGGGAATTATAAATTCTAAAGTGCCTGTAAAAACTTTGACAGTTCTAATCAAGAGCAATCATCTTGATTTTTCTGTTGCAAAATTCATAACATCATGAAAGGTTCCTTGGATACAGATGGCAAATCAGTTTCCTGAAAGCGGAAGTACACAAAACTAGGAGGTATTTTAGCTGAGCTAATATAGGAGTATGTTTGTCAAGTCTATATACACACACACACACTCTCTCTCTCTCTCTCTCTCTCTCTCTCTCTCTCTGACTTTGTAACAAGTATTTAAATGTTTATAATACACTGCTTTGTTTGTATACAGAAAGCAAAGTATAATTTACTGGAAAAATGTAAGGATGCTTACAACAGGCTTTATTTCAGTAAATATGTAAAGTATCAGTGTTTTATTGTGTTTTGTTGCATTTTGAAATGCATTTTATTGCATTGTTGAAACGACAGTATTCAGGACTTGGATATCATTTACAACAGGCTGACATTTTCAAGTCCAAAAAAATATTTATATTTACCTGATTGCTTCAGATTTTGTTGTAAACTGTTTAAGCTATCCCTTCTTATGTGATGGATGGCAAGTAACTTAAAAGTTAGGTAGACATAACTACAGCATTTGGGTGTCAGTGCCATAGCTACACTGCTCAAACTTAGGGTAACCACACAGCAAGTGTGAAAAATTGGGATGGGGGTGGGGGACAAAGGAGTCTATATAAGAAAAAGACCCAAAAATTAAGACTGTCCCTATAAAATCGGGACATCTGGTCACCCTACCCAAACTCCTTGTGTAGATTCAGCTCGGTTGACTAAAGAATACTTCTATCAGCCTAGCTACTGCCCTAGAGGAAGTGGATTACTTACAATGATGGAAAAAAACCCTTCTGTTGCAGTAGGAAGCGTTTATACTACAGGCGCTAGAGTGGCATAGCTATGAACTGTAGCTGTGCTACTGTAGTGCCTGTAGTGCAGATGTGGCTTTATTAATTCTGTGCCTCCGTTCCCCATATGTAAAATGAGGATAATACTTCCCTAGCTCACAGGGGTCATCAGCTATCCCTCAATACAAGGATGATGTCTGCCAGGCTAAGGATGGCTAAGGATTCCAATCCGTGCTTTACAGGTTACATATATGCTTTACAGATTTATACCGGTATATGTGACAGGTGGTTTCTTGGAGAGAGCACAACTGCTGGCCGGGAGGCTGTACCCTTTCCTTCATCCTCTGCCATTTCTCAGCCTCTTGAGCAAGGCAATTCTCTTCAAAAACCTCACAGGGGTATTGTGAGGCTAAATACACTGGAGATTATGAGGAGCTCAGAGATATAGCTCTCATCACCATAGTAAGTGCCACAAATAAGATCAAGCAGATGAATTGCAATGCCCCCACCTGAGCCAGGATATGGGGCTGGAGCACAGCCCTCTCACATTGAATCTCCAGCCCACGGACTGAAGTAGCATCCACATATCTCCGGTGCCCTCCATACAACTATGTAGTACATACATTTTCAAATGATAAAAATAGACTTTATTTTCCTTTCTCAGATATGTTACTTTTTGCTGTGTTTAGCTGTCTTTTCAGCTGCCTTTTGTACTGACATAACATTGAAACATGTTCCCTCCATGAAATGTGTGATTTAACCAAATACCTAGTGTGAAGGTGTTAATTCAGTCTCCGTAGATATCTGTGTCTAACTTGTGGATTAACCTGTTCAGAATGATCTGCATGTGAAGAGGAGACTTGGGACAGAGGTTGCTGCTCCTTTCCTTGTAAAGAAGGTCTAGAGTGAAATCCTGGAGCTACTGAAGTCTTACCACTGACTTCAAAGGAGCCAGGATTTCACCCCAAAGCTAGAGGAAACTACTCCTTCCAGCCTACTCTTCCTTCAGAGGGCAGTCAAGGAGCTTTTTGTGGCAGAGGGGTTGTGTGAAGGAAGAAAGACCTAGGGCTGCTGAAGGTCCTGAATGGCTTTATGTAAGTTTTTGAAAAACATCAGAATTTCTGGTTGTTTATTGGGTTCTGAATTCTGACCTTTCAAGGTTCATTCATAACAAGATGTGAGTTGTAGAATACAGAGCTTTTATCATTTGGAAACAAACAATTGCTTGCAAATTAGGGGGTGTTAAATAAATATCTAACAATGCCCTCATTGAAATCTGATTGAGGCACATATTACCTTGTGTTTGCATTTGGGATGGATACACAGATAGATTTTGTGGATCATAGTCTCCATAATTAAAGTTGCCATCCTAGGGCTTTACAGTGCTAAAGGATGCCAGTTTTGTGCAGTGCAGTGGAATTACATTATTTTATATTCTTCCATGTTTAACACAATAGTTTCAGTACATCTTGTAAGATAGAGAGGGGGAGGGAAAGAGAATGAGTTCAAGTCTGTGCTTTATTCCTCCCACGTATAATTTCATTAGCATCTCCCTGGAATGGGGTGCACAAAAACCATCCAGAGGTCAACAGAGAGCAAGCCAACCCTCTTTTCCCAAGCAGAGAGAAGAGTACAGCTGCATCTCCTCAATTAGAGCCTGATAAACAGCTCACTGAAATTAATGGAAAGACTCCCACTGTTTTCAGTGGACTTTGGATGTGGCCATTGGGGAAATCCAGTCTATAAGGGTCTATGAGATTAACGTCTATGAGATTGTGACCAGCTATGGCAAGTTGTGCATTTCCTTATATTATCTGAAGAAAGTACATTGAGGTGTATGACCTAGTCAGACCTTTCTTGTGGAAAAGAGGAAATAATGACAGAAATAGCCCTCTTTCAATGGGTTAAAATATTGACTGCAAGAACCCTTCTTTGGTTAACTTCATTTACAACCAAGACTGAATAAAATCTTTGGAACATTTTGTAAATCTGAGTTCTGGAAACTCTTTTTATTTATTGCATTTTAAAACCCAGGTATAGACTTCAACACAATGGAGTATAGATGCCATTCCGAAGCATAGCTTGTCTGAGCATCCATTCTCCTTTAAATTATGTGTTTCTAAACAGACATTTATCACTTTAATTTCAATATTCAAAGCGCCTTTAGCATGAAATACAGCTTAATGAAATTTGTTGTTTTCCCAATGTAAGGACATAGCATCATATCATAGAATAGAGTGATATAGTACCCGCTCTAGGTTGAATTATTTAGTAAAGGAGATGAGTAATTTAAATGGAAGTTACTTTAGATAAAATTGGGAGCTGATAGAATTCTAACACTTGTCCTTGAATGGAAATAATTCATTAATCTCAGGGAAAGGTCTCTCATTTGTGATTTACTTTTTTCTTTTTAAAGGGCTTTACTTATTTATATAAATAATAGGGAAAACAAAACATTCAGAATAATTTTGTTCTGGAGCACCTACAAAGAATTCATTTTTTTCTAACATCCTGATCCTGTTTGAAAAGAACACTTCAGAATCTTTGGATGGAGGGATAAGTATACTTTGTCACTAGCTGACATGAAGGGCTTAATTGCTCAAAGAGAGTGGAACTTCTTTATTCGGCTGTACAACTCAGATCTTTTGGAATGCAAAAACATTTGGTTTCCAGTGTTGTCAACGTAGCACCTGAACAAAATCCAATGGGGGTGAAAAATGTTTCTACGGTATATAATTAAAAATAATAATAATAATAAAATGATTGTCTTAGAATTTATCATATCTCAGAACTGCGTATATATGTTGTAAGTAAAGAATATACAGTCATTAAAACAAACCACTGAAAATATCAAAATAAAGGATGTTGTTATACAAACAATGACTCCACCCCCACCTGCAGAGGCTTAAAATCCTGGTGCTCTTTTGAAACTCTGTTATAATTCAATGGACAATGATAAATTTGTGTCAATAAAGGATTGTATCGGTTTTAAAAATTTGTTCTCTTCAGTCACTTATCTGTCATCCTGCATCTCAGAGATCCAACATTTCTCCTCCCTGTAGACATAAAAAACTCTTGTTGATGCCTTTACCATCTCTGGCTTTCATTACGACAACCTCCTCCCCTTTGTCCCCCGTGACTCCTGCACTGCCTCCCTCCAGTCTGTTTGAAACATAGCTGCCAAGCTCATCTTTCTAGCTCTTTGTGCTCACTTTCAGTCCCATCACTGCTCCTCCAGCCTCCATTATGTGAATTTCAAACTTCTCGTGCCCACCTTTCAAGGCTTAACATAACTCTGAAGTAGAACTGGAAGATAGTCAAGCCACAAGAGACCTGCAACTAACTACTAATATTTTTTTTGCAATATGATTAAAAATTTACTCCCTTTCAGATCCATTGCTCAACCCCACATAATCAATTAAATCCTAGACAAGGGAGAAAGAGATCCCTGTGCTTCTAGAAAAATTAGTTGTTTTTTGTTTTTGTGGTTTTTTTTGTAAATGAGATAACTGCAAGTGAAGTCTAGGAGGTCTTTATAGACCTATAAAACTACCAGTGCCATGGACCAGATGGCGTTCCAACACATTTCAATAAAAATGTATGTAAATGATTCTGGCAACCCCTGCTTAACATAAATTCTTTCTGCAATCTGGTTCCCTCCCATAATAAATTAATCTGGTCCAGATTTCACTAATACATACTTGAGATTGATAACCCACCACAATGTTGCTTGTATAGATGCATAGTTTGTACTAAATGATAAATGAAATATATCAGCAAAAATTAATAACAGTCCCTTTGGCATGTAAGATATATATCAAATAGTTTAAGAAGAATATTCCATATACTTTTGGTACAATTGGTATAATTTTCCCTCATTGGATCTAATCCCCAAACCTGTTTCTTGCCAACCTCTATGCTCAGTGGCAAAAAATGTATTGAGACAAAACAGAAATGTTTCAGATTAGTGGCTAGGAATTTATTCTACCTGAAACTCCTCCCATTCAAGAGTTCTCTTGGCCAAAACAGAGCTACATCATTTTATTTTACACATATTACATATATCAGTCAGTTCTAGAAAAGTCACTCCATTGAGTGCATTGGAATTACATCTGCTTATTTTCCAGTCAAAATTTTGTTTAAGGATTAAGGTCTTCTGTTTGTGATAAAGACAGAATGATTCTTTGAGCTCTCAACTAAAATGTAAATATTTTATGAATCCACATATCATTTATAAAATAGTTCATTAATCATTAAGAATGGTGCTTAAAAATAATTTCCATATATATCTGGAAATAAATATACATCCTTCTAAGAGGCTGGAGGGATATCTCAGTGGTTTGAGCATTGGCCTGCTAAACCTAGGATTATGAGTTCAATTCTTAAGGGGGCCATTTAGGGATCTGGGGCAAAAATCAGTACTTGATCCTGCTAGTGAAGGCAGGGGGCTGGACTCCATGACCTTTCAGGGCCCCTCCCAGTTCTAGGAGATAGGTATATCTCCAATATAAAAACAAAATAATTAGTAGGATTTACCATTACTGCACTGAAGAAGTGAGAGGCTTTGCCAAGGATGAATTTGGATCATTCTGTCCAACAATTCTAATGTTCTAATTACTTAGGGAGCACTTTTGTTGTCTGAGTATGTGGGACTAATATCACTTACTCCCTCTGGATATCAATGGATTTATATAAAATAATCCCTCTAAAGTGTTGCTAGGATCTCTGATGTAACATGAGCTATTCTTCCCATGCTGGAACACATCACAAAGGCTGTTCATTAGAATATTTTAGTGCCAATAATTACATGACATACAAGCCTGGTTTTCAGAAACCACTCTGTGTAAAATGATCAGAGTACACGCTGAAGGCAACCCTTCATGATTTTCAAGTGAATTAGCTCTTCTGTTGGCTTTGTTTAATTTTGTTGCAGATCCTACCAAGTAGTGTTGCATCTTTATGAGCTACTGTACTGTGACTGGCAACATCCTTAACCTGGCCTGATACTTAGATGGAAGTTAATCTTCCTTTTGTGAGATTCTGGTCCAGCAGAAAGTAATTAAAGTGACATTAAGATAGGATTTTTGGTAACTGAGAAGTAGTGCTGAGTGCTGCAGCCTTGGTAACCAGTATTTGGGAGTGACCTTTCAGTTTGGTCACTGTGCAGGGAGAGCTATTTCTCAGTTCCAGTGAGGCCTTAAGAAAATATTTGAAGCCTATATGGTTTTGAGCAGTATTTGCAGTTCACTTTCTGTCCAAGCACCTTGGTCATGCTGTGAACCCTGCCATAATCTCTTAAAATAACCTCTTTTTAAAAAAGCCCTTTCCAGTAAATGTTAGTGCCTGAAGTCACCTTTCAGCTATCTTTTATGCCTCGGGTTTTCTGCTCGTGTGGTATGTTCTGCAATCAATCCAAAACTCCAAAACAGTTATACTGCAAGCTTTCTCATTTGCTATGTCAGACTCCAAAGGGGATGACAAGGTACAGATTCTATCTCAGGATATGTTTTTGGTGCTGTCGCTTACAGTGAGTTGTCTGTGGTAATTTGATGAGCATTAAATTGTGTGATTGTATTTAAAGGTTCAAGGGCTTCCCCAAACTGTTCATAGACTGAATTAAAGTGATTTATAGTCCTGCTGACATGTGCTGGACAACTGAGTGCAAAGAAATGGAAGGAGCTAGTTGAATATAGAGTGCTTTTATACAACCTTACTTCATCATATGGATACACACTGCTTATTGTCTGAACAAGTGAAAAATTCAGTCTAACCTCTGAACCTCCCTTGATGGTGTGCCATGCTTCCTTAACTGTAGTACCGCAAAGTAAAATTTATACAAATCCCTTTTTTCCACAACTAGAACTACTTATCTTGGTAAAAACTTATTCCATGTGAGTAATCCCATTAAAATCAACAGTATTATTCTTGTGAATGAGTGGTCGCCAAGATGAGTAAGGGCTTGTATCTGAGAGCCATATCTCCCAGTGGTATTGCTATGGCACACAAGACACAAAAAGGCACAATTGACAGCCTCCAGAGCATGTTTAGCTTATTCTGGGACACATCAAAGTAATATCATGATTACTTGATCTAAAATGAAGGTTTTAAAGGGAGTATTGGGATGTAATATTGATATCAGGCAGGGGTACTTTAAGAAGAATGAAGAAAGGTCCTGGAGAGAGTATAGGAGGCCTAGAGATCTCAAATTCTATCTACAGAATGGGGGACTGTATCCTGGAAAGCACCGATTCTAAAAAGGATTTAGAGGTCATAGCACACCAATACCTGAACATGAACTCCTAGTGCAACCCTGCAGGGAAAATGTCTAATGTGATTCTTGGATGTATAAACAAAGGAGTAGTTAGTGGGAGTAGGGAGGTGATTTTTCTTCTGTATACGTCCTTGGTGAGACCAGTACTGGAATACTGTTTTCAGTTCTGGTATCCACATTTTTTAAAAGGATATGGAAAGAATGGAGATGGTTCAGAGAGGAACCATAAACATAATTTGAAGGCTGAAGACCTATAAAACCATCAATATTATGGACCAGATGGCATTCCAACACATTTTAATAAAAATGTATATACATATTTCTGGCAACACCTGCTTAACATAACTTTTTTCTGCAATCTGGTTCCCTCCCATAATAACTTAATCTGGCCCAGATTTTACTAATACATATTATGAGATTAATAATCCATCAAAATGTTCCTTGTTGAGATGCATAGTTTTACTAAATAATAACTGCAATATATCCAGGTGATAATACTTAGTCCTGCCTTGAGTGCAAAGGGACTGGACTAGAAGACTTCTCAAGGTCCCTTCCAGTCCTATGATCCTATGATTCTAAAGTGAGAAATATCAGGATGATGTGACAAATTGCATTTGCCACATGCACTATGCCCACTAATCTGTCTTCACTAGGACTACTCCTAATATTCCAAACCCCTGAACCATTTGTTAAAAAGGGATAAAATATCTTCTCTTTTCCCCTCAAATGTGGCATTTTCTTCATAGTTACATTGTACTTAGGTGTATTGCCTGGGCAATAATTACTAGTTAATATGTGTATGCTGCTCTTGAGACTATGCCATGCACCATGATATATTTTCCCATTTCTCTCTAAATATACAAAGATTCTCCATAGTGATGCAAGACACACAGTTTTTTCTTGGGGGGGGGGGATTGTTTCGGTGCTGAGGTTGTCATTCACACATCACCCAGTTACCCCTAACACTTTGGCATTGTACCTTCAAACCCGACTATAGAGACACTTATATAGCAGTGTGCATATCAGCCACCAAAATGTAGTGTTGGGCAAGTGGCAGAAGGCTGAGATTGGACAAGCACAAGCCAAAAATATAGAATGAAGAAATAGGAACACAAAATGTATTATAAAAAATGGCATTAACGATAAACTAATTAGAAAATTGGTCATAAAATGGAAGTTATAAGTATCCTCAGGACAATTAGAAGGCCAAATATTCTCTTGTGTTACAGCCCCTTTAGCGGCTCTTATGCAGGGGAACTCCTGTCCGGCACACGTGTGACGTTGCTGCATCCTTTGCCAGTGTCCTTTGCCCCACTCAGCATAGAAGGGCATGGAGAAGGTGTGTACGCGTGTGTGTGTGTGTGTGTAGGGGGGAGTGTAATAGCAAGGGGAAGGCATAATACAATTCTGCTATGCCAATTATCTACTAGTGCAGCCAGTGGCATGTTTACTTTTGGGAAGCCAAGGAGCATCTGTATATTGTGTTAGGGTGGGGTTCATAACTAGCCTCTCTAAATCCCCGTCCTTCTTTCTCCTGTGCTGAATAATGCTTGATTCAGGAGAGAATCTAGCCCAAGCATTCTCTTTGAAATATCATGGCATGAATAAGGACATAGGAGAAGACAGAAAATGAGCCAACATTAGTCCATCACATGGTATGGCTTACATATATCCTGAGACCCCTTCAGTCTGTCCTCTCATGTCTCTAGGAGGCTCCATTCAAGCCAGGAGACCCTCTGTCAGGCTTTCTGATGTGTTTGTTAAAAAACACCTCACCTTGGGATCTCTTCCTCGGGACAGTGCCCCGTCCACACAAACTCGTTCTATTGGATCTGCCCTTTTCAGCAGGACTGCAAAT
This sequence comes from Mauremys mutica, assembly GCF_020497125.1. NCBI lineage: Eukaryota > Metazoa > Chordata > Testudines > Geoemydidae > Mauremys > Mauremys mutica. The sequence goes on along the minus strand of NC_059074.1, from coordinate 78,801,634 downwards.
TTAATTTTAGAAGTAGTACATAACAAAGTTTTGAGATAGTCTCAAGGATATGTTGTCACACAGCTGCACTGGCTAATATGTGCTGTGTGAAAAATTAAGATTTATCTGTGGCCCTTTGTGGGCTTGAATGAATAGTGGTGGGATGAGCCACCTAAAATGAGTGAAGATAACAATCTCAGGGGCAGATTATTAAAGATATTTAGGCACCTAAAGATGTAGATTGGCACCTGACTCCCATTGATTTCAATGGGAGTTAAGCTTTTGAAAATCCTTCTTGGCACCTAAATATTTTAAAAAACTGGTCCTAAGAGGATTTTTAAAGGATTGGACATTTCAATATCTATATAACAAGAATATCCATAATTGTTATAAATATTTTAAAATAGTTTTGGAAGGAATATGTTCCAGGGCATAAACCAATCTCTAACTATGGGAGAGTAGGAAGAACTCACCCTGAGGGTGAGTGACTGCTGGTTTATTTGGTTCTTCTCCAACTTCCTCTGACACAGCGGGTGCTGGCCTTTGACAGGATATAAAACTATTTGGACGACTGATCTGATCTATGATGCATGGCAATTCCTATGTTTTCTGATCCCTTACTCCCAATTCCAAAGTCACATTCTGCAAAATAATAAGATATCAAAATATCAAAATGACAGGAAAAGCCCATATCCCCTCTCTCTGCCTTGCACTCTCTCCAGTGAAGATGAAGCATTCACTTTGAACCCCCAAACAGATGTGCTTTGAAGCTGCTCTAATACTTTAGTCGGATATGGCCAATCATTTTTATTTTCAGTTTAACTTTATATTGAATTCAGAACGGGAGAGGATCTATTTAGATTTCTATAAAAGCCACCTATTAGTTTCTAAACATAGAGTGCCACATGCATAAGCGATTTCAGCAAGCCAGCTCCTAGTGATAAATACTAAATTAAATTTAAGGAAATGTGGAATGCCTTTCCCCAGGTGCATGGAGTTTTCCACTTACTGTATGATTATAGGAAAAGCTCAATTGAGATATTAAGTTTATTCAGTCAGTGACTGCATAGATTATAGATTATAAAGCCACTAGGGACCATTGTGATCATTCAGTCTGCCCTCCTTATAATGCAACCCATAGGACTTCCTTTAATTAATTCCCATTTGAGCTAGGGTCATAGATCTTACCAGGTGTTGTCCATTAACCTAAAACTAAAGTTAACACAAAACTCCTGTTAGGAAATTGAGCAGACATGTTAACACCATTAAGATGTCACGTGAAGTGATTTAATTGTAGCTGAATTGTCCTGCAAAATCCTAAAACCTATCCTGACCTATCTCTGTGTATGTATGTGTTTGTGTAACCTAAGGTGTGAAAAAATTGTCTAAGTTATATCTATGTGCCACTTAGAACTCTTGTGTATTTTAAAAAATTTCTTCACCTTTGGGCAACAAACTGTCTATATGAGTTTCAGACTTTTATCATAAAAAAATATGGATGAGCACAAGACAGAAGTCTCAAGGAGCAGGTTCATGCATTTTTCATTCCACATGAAGCTCTAAGCTTCAGGCACTGAGAGAGCCTGCCTATCACCAAAACAACAAGAGCTCAATTCATAAATACTATAAAATATTGGAATATGCTGAACTTGCCTATTGTCACCTTGAGATTCTGCCATATATAGTTCAGATGTTTTCTGTAAAGCTTTGTAGATTAGAATGCATATGCTTTTCAATGTATGTGAGGCTTTGCCATTTATTTTCGTTTGTAAAAACGACTAAAACCTTAAGTAACAGAAAATTAGATTAGAGTGACAGTTTCTTCAGATAAGTGGAATGATTAAAGAACACCTGACACATGGTGCAACAAAACCAATTTGGGGACTTCCAGTTCATTGACGAATCCAGTCAAATAGTTAGTGCAGGATAAGGATGGACACAAGATCAGGCCAGAGATTAAGTGGACTTTGGCCGGATCGGTTTCATGAATCTGAGTAGAAAAGTGCCAGTCAGATCAATTTGACTTTTTTTTTATTACCATCCTTGGTTCAGAGACTCATTACTCTTCAGTGTAGCAGTCTGCCTAATTCTTCTTCTCAGAGATCAGTTGCTTTCCTAGGTAGACAGTTGAACTAATCACCCAGTGGATGAATTTGTGCAGCTGCTTTGTAGAGGTCTCCATATCTGGCTCGGAAACAGATGGAGCAATGTCAATGACAATAAAAATGGAAGAGCTGAGAAAGTGGAACAAGAAAGATTGAAGGAAATTATAGGGCTGTGCAGATTTTCTTTGAACTGTAAAACCAGAAAAGAAAAGAAAACACTTGAAACTACAGAGCAGTGGAGGGAAAATGGCATGAGGGCATGTTTAAAAGAAATTAGGAGGAAAAAAGCAAAACAAGATTTAGGGCTGAGTGACTCTGGATAGGTGGGAGTGTGATGATGACATTTATCAGTGCAATTTATTTATAGTAGTTCCAGTGTATGCACAGTAATCAAATGGACAGCATACTTCCAAACATATGGCAGAAGCCCTCTTTTAAAGAGTGTTATGGAAGGAATCACCAGTGGCATTCTTACACATAGAGTTGGCTGAAATTTTCACCTCTGTAGAGTTGCGTGAATTTTTTAAGATGAGTACTTTATTAAAAAAATGCAGTTTGGGTCAACCCAAAACTATTTGTGAATTTGACACAGCAGTTTTGTCTGGAGCAAAGTTTTTCACAGTCAACTGTGTGTGTGTGTGTGTGTATGTGTGTGTGTGTGTGTGTGTCTGTCTGTCTGTCTGTCTGTGTGTCCGTCCACCTTTATAACCTTTAGCCCAGCGGTTAGGGCACTAGTCTGGGATGTGGGACACCAAGATCTGAATCCCCATTCTGGAGCAGGGACTTGGACTTAGGGTAGAGCTACACAGCAAAGAAAAACCCAGGGCTGACCTGTGCCAGCTGACTCTGGCTGCGGGACTGTTTCATTGCTGTGTAGACTTCTGGGCTCAGGCTGAAGCCCTAACTCTGAGACAGTGCCACCCTACAGGGTCCTAGAGCCTGGGCTCTAGCGCAGCCTGGATGTCTACAAAGCAATGAAATAGACCTGCAGCCCAAGTCAGCTGGCATGGGGCAACTGTGAGGTTTTTCTCTGTTGTGTAGATATACCTTAAGATTTCCCCATTCCTAGGTAAGCATCCAAACCACCAGGCTATCGGATATTCGGTGAAGGGTGGCTCTCAGTCTTTCCTGCTGAAGCTATGCCACTTTGTAGAAATATTTTAATATTCCTGAGCCAAAGAGGGAGAGTGAGAATGGCTCTATAACCGGTTTTTTAAGGCACTCACATGGGAAATGTGGTTTCAAATCTGCTCTGAATCCAAACAGGGATTTGAAACCACATCTTCTGCCACCCAGGTGAGTGCCTTAATCACCAGGTGGTAGATCCCCCCCTTTGGCCCAATGAATATTTAGATATTGCTACAAAGTTGAACAGCTTTAACAGGAGAGATTGAGAGCCATATCCTACCATAGAATATCCTATAGCCTGGTGATTAAGATGTTCACCAAGAATGGTGTAGATCCAGGGCTGGTGCAACCATCTAGGTGATCTAGGCAGTCGCCTAGAGTGCTGGGATTTGGGGGGTGCCATTTTCTTCGGCAGCGACCGCGGCGGCTGGATCTTCGGCCACCCTGGTCGCTGCCGGCATTTAGGCAGGGGAGCGTGGGGAGGGCTGCCTGCAGCAAGTAAGGGGGGGTGGCATGCAGGGGAATTCCCCACCCCAGCTCACCCCTGCCCCGCCTCCTCCCCGAGCACGTCGTGGCTGCTTCACTTCTCCCGCCTCCCAGGCTTGCAGCGCCAATCAGCTTAGGTGCCGCAAGCCTGGGAGGTGGGAGAAGTGAAGCAGCGACGGTGTGCTAGGGGTGCTCGTGCAAGGAGCAGGGGTGAGCTGGGGGGGCACCTCAGGGCGGAGGCGGGGAGCTGCCACGGAGGAGGGGTGCCTCAGGGTGGAGGTGCGGGGGGGCAAGGTGGAAGTTTTTCCTAGGACGCGAAACATCCTTGCACCAGCCCTGTGTAGATCTGAGTTCAAGTCCCAGCTTCAAATCTGGTCTCTAATATTCCAAGCAAGTGTGCTAACCCCTGGGCTTAAGTATATAAGGGGTCCAAGCTCCCTCTCTCTCTTTGTTGACCCAGATGGACTTTTTCAAAAATCAACTATTCAGCCAGCTCTACTTACAAGCACTTTTTCTCCATGTCTGAGCAGTGTATAGTCTCTGAAGAAATTCTGCATTGTTAGTTTTATGATGATTATTATTTTGGGGGAGAACTGTGGCAAGCAGCAAGAGAGGAAAAAATATTTTAAAAGAAATTGACAGCATTCTCGTAGAAGTTTTTGGTAATCTTGAATTATCTCTGATAATATATCTACAGTTCTCATTTTTACTAACTAAAAATTATCTTTTCTGTTACCTACACTTATAATGGCAGTACCTTATTTAACTGATTATAGAGCATTCATTTTCCAAAAAATATTTTCAAGCAATGGGAGGAGCAATTAACATATGTTCTCAAATAGGCCCCATCTTAGCAAAGCACTTAAGCATGTGCTTAACCACATTTCTATCTAGCAAAGCACCTGCTTAAATTTCATTGAGGCTTAAACTTGTGCTTAAAATTAAGCATAGTGCATTGTCAAATTGGAGCCACGGGGTCAAATTTATTCCAAATATAATTTCACTCAGTGGAATTATATCCAGGGATTGATTTCACCCACTATTAATTATTTTGAAGTTCCATAGTCCAGTGCCCCTATGATGTATGATTAGGCAAATGGGATAACTGAGACATACACCTATTACCTAATTAACTCAAGCTCACACAATGTATTTGGGACTAGAACACAATAAAATCACATAACTCCAGCTCCACGGGGAGCTATCTTCCTCTTATATTCTCATTTGGAAGTATGAGGAGTTACATATGTTTTCTGTGCATCGACATGAGACTGCTACCCTCTATGTAGAACAATGTACTGTAAAATTCAATGAGTTTATCCTGACATTTATCTATGATGAACACAGGAGTGCAGTGGATGTAGCTGCTTTCCTGCAGATGTTCAATGAAAAGTGGTCTTATCAATCATAGTGAAGAGAGGATTCAGGTTTGACACAGTGTTTGCTTATAGCATATGGGTGATATAACAATACCTCACTTGTAACAGTCAGAGGCACAAAGACCCTTGCATTAATTTATATTGAGTGACTTACATACACACGCATATGACCTTTACATTAATAACTCCACAAAATACAGAAAACTGTTTAGGGCTAGATCCACACCTTGTTTAAATTGGCATAACTCTGTTGAAGTCATCTGGGTTTGAGGTATCTGGAATATAGAATTAATAATCTCATTACCTCTGCCACAAGGTATACATACTTTCAGAAACAGCAACCCTTGCTACAAGAGGGAAATTTTTATTTTAGAAATGCCAATTTAATAGGGAATAGGACAGGCAGCCCAATGAGAAATGACTGCAAGGGTAAGACTTTAACGTATGTACAGAAGTGCACATGTGGATTTGCACTCTCCCAATTACGTGCTAAACCTTGACTTGGGCAGGCATTTCCTGTATGCCCATGCAAATGAGGATTTGCATGCATGGAAGCCAGTTGCGAGTAAAGGTGCTCATGGACTTTTGAATAACTGGTCATTAGTCTTTTTCAGAAGCATGTCTGAGATGGGAGGAAGCGTAGGGTAAGTATTGATTCAGTATCGCTTTGGGTCTGCTTTCAAAGTGTTCCATTACCCCGCTCACATTGGGCGAAATTCTGATATGCTTATCTACACTTATCATTAGTCCACAAATAGTCTGATTATTGACTTCAGAGGGGTTGTTTATGGCATAAGGTGCTCCTCATCTTGAGTAAGGTATTAGAATCAGAGTTGGTCTGAAATTTTCTCATGGAATTTTTTTCCCTATGGGAAAAGCTGCAATTTATTGAAAGAAGAATGTTTTGCAGAAACATGTCTATTTTGACAAAAGTTCATTTCAAAAGCAAAATTGGGTGAAAAGGAAGCATTTTGTGAGATCAAAGCATTCCATTTTGGCCTTTAGAGAATGGAATGTTTCACTCTTCCTTTTTTAAATGACTTTTAATTTCAATGTTTTAAATATTATATAATATAAAATAAAAAATTCAAAATCAGAACAAAATGTTTCCAATCAACCTGGAACTCCTCCACACCCAGATAAACATTATTTTGCAGTAAATTATTTACTTTTGTCCCATTTGGGAATAGATTAAAAAATAAAAACCTTACAACATTTCCTGTGAAACAAAAATCTGATTTCTACCCATGTCTGCTCAGAATCTGGCAATCTATTGGCAAAAAGTTTCTGGCCTGATTGGTAAAATAAATATTAGGTGAATACTGCACAATGTCTGTATAGTCAAGTTTTGGATGCATATATAGTGCATTCTTCTCTTGATAAAGTTTGATGCTCAACTTACAAAAATATATGTTCTTCTAATTGAAAAAAGACAGATGTTTTCATTATTTTATAGTTAACAAAAGGAACAACTAGATGACGTTTTTCCTCCAGGGATCCTAGAAATATCAAGTGTAATGTCTTTTCCACTTTAACAAAAGTATATGCAGGGCATTCCTGCCTAATATTGACATAGAGAATCTAAGAACATCTGGCAGCAGTTTCATTCTTAAAACATTTGCCTGAAGCCCACCTCATAAAGAACCCAATGTTTCCTGGTTCCTACAGTGTATAAGTGTAAATATACAATGTGTATTTTTCAGCAATCATCTTTCTTAGAGAGAATATTCTTAAAAGTATAATCCACATGTTAATATATGTTGTAAATTTGTGTGCTGTATATTATGGTTCAACAAACATTCTTAGGTGTGTAAGACACCAGACCGTGGCTCCACATATACAATAAAAAATAAGAGCCCGGATAGTAAGCCAAAGAGCAAACAATAGTTTTCAGAAGTCTTTAGTGTGGATCCCCAGAAATGGTCAGAAGACATGTGTCAAGGTGTCACCCCCACTCTAAACTTTAGGATACAGATGTGGGGACCTGCATGAGATAACCATTAAGCTTATTTACAAGCTTAGATCTAGTTGCTGCCACCACCAAATAATTTAAACAAAGGTTTATGGGACAGTCATTTGGAAACTCCGTCTTCCTCCAAAATATTTCCCCAGTCTTTATCCCCCTATTCCTGGCAGGATTGATACTGATTCACCTCTCACCAATTCCTGGTGAGCCCAGATCTAAAAAACCCTTGGATCTTAAAACAAGGAAAAATCAATCAGGTTCTTAAAAGAAGACTTTTAATTAAAGAAAAAGGGTGAAAGGAATACCTCTGTGAGATTAGCATGCAAGCTACTCTCACAGACAACAGATTCAAAACACAGAGGATATTCCTCTGGGCAAAAACCTTAGTTACACAAAGAAACTCAATTTGATTCTTCCTCTATGCAAAAACAAAGTCACAAAAGAAAATAAACATAATCTAGTACATTCCTTCTCTAAACACTTACTACTTTTAAGAAATATTACATGGCTGATTCCTGGATCCTTCTCTCTGGCACAAACTTTTCTGAACAGACAAAAGACTGATTTCCCTCCTCCCTGTTTGAAAACATCTTGTCCCCCACATTGGTTCCTCTGCTCAGGTGTCAGCTAGGCTGTGTGAACTTCTTAACTCTTTACAGGTAAAAGATGAATTCACCCTTAACTGTCTGTTTATGACAACATGATAAATTGGAGGATGGCAAAAGTCTCTTTATTTATATTTTGTATGCCTAGGTCTTCTCAGTTTATTTGGCTGCAGCAGGCCTTTATCAAACCAACCATATGAAATGTTCAGCTTGGCTTGGCAGAGTGGAGAGGCTACTTTTTGTTTTCAACTTTCCATCTTTTGAAACATGTCCTTGACAACAAAATTTATTTCCCATCTAACTTTCTACTCTGTTGCACTCAATTCTGCTGCTTTTTTCCCCTTCCGTTTCTCCCTCTGTACACCAAACATTTTGCTCATAACAGGAATATGCACATATCTGGGTAGCCAGATATGTGTCAGGAGATTACAATGTATTCTGTTTGCTGTTTCTCCATTTTGTGGGGACACAGATTGTTTTTACCATTGTAATTAACACACAAAAATGTAGGTAAGATATGCATGCCTTCTCTTTCCATAGGATCACACCAAAATGCTGGTAATTATTTTTAAAATCAAAACTTTTCAATGGTGGATTTCAAAAGCAAAGAGAAGACTGTACAGTTCACATAAGGTTCTGTTTTAGATTATCAAAAATTTGTTAGAGCAGTCCAAATATCTAGTGAGTATTTTCAGTTCAAATCAACAGCAGCTTGCCTTCTTCTCTTTTCTTCTGCCATCACCAGCTTAAAAAAAAAGTTATAAATCAAATACATATCTGCCTACACAAGTTTCAGAATGGCCTGAACATACCTGTAGCTGGTAGTAGCAGGAGTCAATCCCTTGCCCTCCTTGTAGATCAGACACTAGAAGGCAATGTCACGCAATCTCTAACACCCAGGCCCCAGTTTTCGAACACTTTCACATACAAGTTAATAACATATGTAATTACATGCAGGATCAGGCAGTGATGCTGGAATAATTTTTATAGAGGGGAGGGTGCTGAAGGTGTAAAACATGTATTTTGGGATGTTATTACTACTTCGAACCAGGGGGTGTTGTAGCACCCCTAATTCCAGCACTTATGGAAGCTAATACATACAACATCATAATGAACAATGAGACATACTTTTCAGCAAATATACCAGAGGAGATGAACAGGAGTTGCACCAGGGGAGTGGGTTATGTGCTTAGAGGGAGAGGGACTTGTTTTTCATGGAATGGTGTGGTTGGGTTTGGACTCCTGCATGTGCCAGGTGAGACAGGTCTGTTTGGGTCTTGGTGAGGACCATGTGGCTTGGGAATCTAGGTTTTGTGGTCTGAATTCTCAGTGGTTAATCCCTCCCTCTTAGCCTGGGGGTGGAGCTGGCAGAGAAGCTTAATACAAAACTCAGATACCAAATGAACTCATTAGCATATGAACAGGATTGGCAAACAGGAAAGTTTTTTATGGAGTCTGAGAGGTGACGATCTATACATCTGGAAGTAGATAAAAGTAGGCAGGCTATGGCTATCAGAGAGAAGTGGATCATGAAGAATTCCACATAGCTAGAAGTATCTAATTGTTATCAGGGTCTTGGGAAGGAAAGTGCAGAAAATGGCCCTGAAAATCCAGCTGCTCAAATGGAATGGAGAGCTGAATAGAACATTCCTGAGGATAGCTGTTCAGATTTATAGACTAGATGAAAGAGGTGGGTGAAAAGGGGAAACTGATTAATATTAATTTAACACAAAATCAAGATGTCAAGTATAAAATTAATCAAGGCTCCTAGGCACATGTAGAGAAGAAATATTTTAATTGCCTATACATCAGTGCTATAAACCTGGGTAATAAACAAGAGGAATTGGAGTTACTCATTTATGAGCATAAATTCAACCTACCGATCAAGTAGTTTTAAGGTATATCTATGTCAAATTGTGAAGTTGAATTGGTCTGTGAATACCATTTTGTGAGTGTTACTTTCAGTGTAACAGTCATGTTGTGTTGTAACCTTCATTTTGTCTTGTTTCTTCCATTCTGTGTGCTGACACTTTGTGTTTTGTGTTTCAAAACCAGCCTGGCCCTGAGAAGGACAGTCTTTTCCAGACATGGCCTTGCTCTGAAGGTGGTAGAACACCTCTGAGAAGACATTTAATGTGAGAATTATTAAAAGCCACCCACTCTGTCTCAACTACCAGCCCACCCACAAGAACAATGAACTCTACACTGAAGCCTGGCTTGGGGAAGTCCCTTTGCCAGGGCATATGGCCAAAGGAGATCGAAGATTATATTTAAGGGGGAATGCTGTCAATTAAGGGGGCCAGGCCAGTCTCATGTGCCTGAAGACCAGACTAAGGAAGGGTTGCCTAGCCTAAGAACTCTCTCTAAACCCAGTGCCCACAACAGGGGTGAGACTAAACTTGAGTTATTCTTTCAGTTTTGTTTGTTTCCAGAAGATCTATAACTCTTTAAGATGCTCAGCCTGTGTTCTTTACTTTTCTGCCACATTGTCCCTGAAAGAGTTAATTGAGAAACCAGCACTCCTGCAGCCAGATGGACGCTGAGGAAACATATCTAAGCAACTGAGGACTCAAAAGGGCTCAGCCACTGGTCTTGGGATTTAAGACACCTGGACTGTGGGGTCACAGACAGTGGATTTGTGCCTGATAGACCCAGAGCTAGGAACAATGACCAGTCTTTACTCAGAGCCAGAGGACATAGATGAACATGGTATTCAGCAGTTGGGTTCATTCACAATTGACTATCATCCAGAGAGAAGGCTGGGACCGTATTTGCAGTAGTGCTGGGATTAGCAGGGATCAGGGCTAAGCTTTGAAAAGGCAGGTTTTGCAAGTAACTAAACTTCTATTAAACCACAAGCAGAGAGTGGAATATTGGACTGATCAGGAAAGACAGGCACCAAGCCTGAATTATTAAGTCCTGAAAGATCAGCTTGTGAGTTTATGCTTGCAAAGGAGTCTGCCAACTGCTGATCGTAAGCAGACAGAGCTGCTGTTTTTGCTGTATGAAGGTGACAGGAAGCAGAATGGGGTACCAGTCCAAAACCAGGACCTAGAGGAGAGTCCCACTTCCCTTGTAAGGAATGCAGGTTTCCCAGGAGACTTAAGCTAGGATGGAGAATGATGGAGAGACATGGAGAAAGACAGCAGGAGTGTAATCAGTGACCAAGGGAATGGACCAAGTTGTGACAGTTGGTTTACTGAAACTCAGTGGGAAGATCTACATGACTGAACTGTTAAAATTATTGATTTATAACCTGTTTAGGAATGATTGAGTAGGGAAAAAGGGAAAGGAATTGGCACTCTATCAAAAACGTCATTACCTTTTCTTGGCTCATTGACAATTTGGAAGCAAATAGTCTTGAATGCGTATGGATCATAGTTTTATCATATAAAATACAAGATGAGGTACTAGTTGGTGTCTGCTACAGAGCTTCAAATCACACTAGGGAACAGGATGATCAGAATCTTAATCACCAGTATAAAATGTGGAGAGAGGGAAAAAGCTGCATTATCATGGGGCACATCAACCTAAGTGACTCATGTAGGCAGCAAAAGGCCGCCAGCTAAACCTTGAAATTTCTACAATTTATAGATGACAATTTCCTAGCACAGAAAGTTTTGGAATGAGGGAATTCTAAACTGGAACTTATCATGACAGAAAAAGAGGAACTGATCATAAAGCTACAAGTTAATGGTTGCGTAGGTAAAAGTGATCATGACAATTACACAACAGAATAAAGTGTCAAAGTGCATGTGCGTGCATGTACGTGCACAAATACACACACATGCCCAGATTCACAAACTCTGAGCCTCATAGTGCTTATCATTTAGGCACCTAGAAAATCAGATGAACGGCATTGAAATCCAGAAAGCATGAATTAGGTGTCTAGTCTGCCTATTCAATGAATAGAGAGAGGTAGATGCCTTAGAGTGTTATCCATAAAAGCCAGCAAGCTAGGCGGCGAGCTATCTAAGCTAGCCAATGGGGTATGCTGATAACAAGGGTGTGACCTAAGACCCTCCCCTGTCCCAGATATAGGCACCTAAATCCAGGCAGCAGGGATCCATGAATGGGAACCCATCTCCTGGAGTCAGGCAGCTTAATCACCTAAGTAATTTCTTGCAGGAATGAGCTAAGCGCCCACCTTGCTCCACATAAAACAGGTGGAGGTGATGATGGTGCCCACCTTATAAATATGACTAAGTATTTATCCACTGCAGAACAATCATTGGGCCAGATTGAGAGGGAGTGTGACTCTGTATCCTGGTAGTTAGGGCACCCACCTGGGAGGTGGATGACCCAGAGTCCAGTCCTCCTGCTCCAATCGTTCTTTCATTATATCTTCACAGTGCAATAGCTTCAACAGGAGAGAATGAGGGAGTTCCCCATGTCAGAATATCCCAGTGGTTATCTGAGGGGTAGAAGACATCTGTTCAAATCCTTTCTCCATATCAGGCAGAGGGGGGAATTGAATCTGTGTCCCCCAAATCCCAGGAGATGGCTCTAAACACAAGGCTAAAAGTTATAAAGTGGACACCACTACCTCTACTTCCTCCTTCACCCACACTTCCCTGGAACTTGAGCTGGTAGCCTCTGAGCATGCCTATTAAACTGGGCCTTTCACATGACTTAGCCAGGCAAACAGCTATCTTCCCTGGTTCATGGTTTGTGCTGGGTGTTAGATGGAAAATAGGCATCCAGACACCTAAAGGAGGGCAGCAGTGTGCATGTCCAGAGGCAGAAACTTAGACACCTACGGAACTTTTGATAAAGGTGGTAATATTAATGTAATATGCTTAGATTTCTGTAAGACATTTGACTTGGTACCACACAATATTTTGATGAAGAAACAGGAACAAAACAAAATTAACATGGTACATATTAAATGGATTAAAAACTAGAGGGAGGAAACCATTTTCCATCCCATGTAAATTTTCAGATTTCAAAAAGATTCTCTTTCCACAACAGTACAAAATTGAGCCTTTTGGAATGTTTCATGATAAGAGAGAATGAAAGAAAGAGACTCTCTCATCTACTTTTAGACCCACCTGTATAGCCTGGTGGTTAGGACACTTGGGTTTGATGTCAGAGACCTAGGTTCAAGTACTTCTGGGTCAGGTACAGCAATGACTCAAAGCTTGGTCTCTTGCATCTGAGGTGACTGGCTATTCTGGGGTCTTACTCCTCTGTTCTGTCCTGTCTATTAAAAATTGGCTCACTCATGGATATGTCTCAAAATGTAAGTGTAAACAGGGAATCATCCTGGATTGAGTGTTTCTAGTAGGATCCCATACAGATTGTTTTTTGGAACTGTGCTATTTAATACCTTTAAAATAACTTGGTAGAAAACATAAAATTACTGATAAAGTTTTCAGATAACACTAGAGTGGGGGAGTGGTAATAGGGAAGGGTACAGGACACTGATACAGAGCTTTCTGGATTACTTGGTAATTTGGATGCAAGCAAACAATATGTGTTGTAATATGGTTAAATGTAAACGTATACAGCTAGGACAAAGAATGTAGGCCATGCTTAAAGGATGGGGGTCTCTGTGTATCCCGAGAAGCAGAGACTTTGAAAATGAATTGATGGTCATGGTGGATAATCAGCTGAACATTATGACCCTGTGCTTAAAAGGGATGGTGATCCTTGGATGTATAATCAGGAGAATCTTGAGTAGGAGTAGTGAGGTTATGTTTGGCATAGGTGTGACAGCTCCAGAAATATGGTGTCTAGTTCTCCTGTCCGCAATTCTAAAAGGATGTTGATAAAGTGGAGGGGATTCAGAGAAGAGCCACAAGAAATGGGTAAAGAATTAGAAAACATGGTGAACAGTTATGCTTAGAAGAATTAGATTTTTGGCACTTAATGTTGATTACACTATACATGCACAGACAACAAAATATTTCCATCAACAATAATAAAATATAAAAATTAATAATTAATGTACACATAGGTAAACTAGGAAAATTTCTGTTTGAGAACTTCTTAGAATTCCACCATACTGTATATCAGGGACGAGCAACCTTTGGCATACGGCCCACCAGAGTAAGCACCCTAGCGGGCCAGGCTGGTTTGTTTACCTACCGTGTCCACAGGCTTGGCCGATCACGGCTCCCACTGGCCGCAGTTCACCACTTCTAGCCAATGGGGGCTGTGGGAAGCAGTGCAGTCCAAGGGATGTGCTGCATTGATGACATATTCATCATCTGGACCCATGGGAAGGAGACTCTGGAAGAATTCCACCACGATTTCAACAGCTTCCACCCCACCATCAACCTCAGCCTGGACCAATCAACACAGGAGGTCCACTTCCTAGACACCACGGTACTAATAAGTGACGGTCACGTTAACACCACCCTATACCGAAAACCCACCGACTGCTATGCCTACCTTCGTGCCTCCAGCTTCCATCCCGGACACACCACACAATCCATCTTCTACAGCCAAGTGCTGAGGTATAACCACATCTGCTCCAACCCCTCAGACAGAGACCAACACCTACAAGATCTTCACCAAGCATTCTCAAAACTACAATAACTGCATAAGGAAATAAGGAAACAAATCAACAGAGCCAGATGTGTACCCAGAAGCCTCCTGCTGCAAGACAAGCCCAAGAAAGAAACCAACAGAACTCCACTGGCCATCACATACAGTCCCCAGCTAAAACCCCTCCAACACATCATCAGGGATCTACAACCCATCCTGGACAACGACTCTTCACTTTCACAGGCCTTGGGAGGCAGGCCAGTCCTCATCCACAGACAACTCGCCAACCTTAAGCATATTCTCACCTACAACCACACACCGCACCATAGTAACACTAACTCAGGAATCAATCCTTGCAACAAACCTCGATGCCAACTCTGCCCATATATTTACACCAGCAACACCATCACAGGGCCTAACGAGATCAGCCACAACATCACCGGTTGATTCACCTGCATGTCCACCAATGTAATATATGCCATCATTTGCCAGCAATGCCACTCTGCTATGTACATTGGCCAAACTGGACAATCCTTACGTAAAAGGATTAATGGACACAAGTCAGATATTAGGAATGGCAATATACAAAAACCTGTAGGAGAACACTTCAACCTCCCTGGACACACAATAGTAGATTTAGAGGTAACTATCCTGCAGCAAAAAAACTTCAGGACCAGACTCCAAAGAGAAACTGCTGAGCTTCAGTTCATTTGCAAATTTGACACCATCAGCTCAGGATTAAACAAAGACTGTGAATGGCTAGCCAACTACAAAAGCAGTTTCTCTTCCCTTGGTTTTCACACTTCAACTGCTAGAAGAGGGCCTCATCCTCCCTGATTGAATTGACCTTGTTATCTCCAGACTGATTCTGGTCTGCATATTTATACCTGCCTCTGGAAATTTCCACCACATGTGTCAGACAAAGTGGGTATTCACCCACGAAAGCTTATGCTCCAATATGTCTGTTAGTCTATAAGGTGCCACAGGACCCTTGGTTGCTTTTTACAGATCCAGACTAACATGGCAACCCCTCTGATACTTGCAAATTTATGGTTTTACTAGAGCTGTCAATTAATCACAGTTAACACAAGCGATTAATACAAAACATATTAACTAGATTTTAAAAAGTCACGATTATTTGCAGTTTTTATTGCACTATTAACAATAATAGAATATCTATTTAAATTTATTTTAAATATTTTGGATGTTTTTCTACTTTTCAAATATATTGATTTCAATTATAACAAAGATTACAAAGTGTACAGTGCTCACTTTATATTATTTAGTTATAAATATTTGCCCTGTAAAAAAGAAACAAAAGAAATAGCATTTTTCAATTCACCTCATATGAGTAGTGCAATTTCTTTATTATGAAAGTGCAACTTACAAATGTAGATTTTTTTATTTTATTTACATATCTGCACTCAAAACCAAAACCATGTAAAACTTTAGCACCTACAAGTGAATTCAGCCTTGTTCAGCCAGTATTAAGACAAACAAGTTTGTTTACATTTACAGGCGATAATGCTGCCCACTTCTTATTTATAATGTCACCTTAATGTGAGAACAGGTGTTCATATGGCACAGTTGCAGCTGGCATTGCAAGGTATTTACATGCCAGATATGCTCAACCTTTGTAAGCCCCTTCATGCTTCAATTTATAGTCTCTAAAGTTTTACATTGTTTTGGTTTTGAATGTAGTTATGTAAAAAATAAATTATGCATTTGTAAGTTGCTCTTTCACAATAAGGAGATTTCACTACAGTACTTGTATGAGGTAAATTGAAAAATACTATTTCTTTCATTTACCTTTTTTACAGGGCAAATATTTCTGTGTTGTAATGGAAATCAATTATTTGAAAATGTAGAAAAATAACCAAAAATACTTATAATATATTTTAATTGGTATTATATTATTGTTCGACAGTGCAATTAAAACAGCAATTAATCACAACTATTTTTTATCTTACAATTAATTGCAATTTTTTAAAATAATTTGACATCCCTAGTTTTTACAATCACATTTTCATATTTTTAATAAGTTTGTTTTATGAATACTCAAACAAATAACAGTGGGCATTGACTTACAAACAGAAGAAAGAATGAAACTGAATATACACAATGCTTTGTCAAGTGCACCAAGCAAATAAACTCACAACAGAAAGAAAAATATGTTTCCTATCTCAGGGTTTTATACTGCTACCCATCATCCAAAGTATCAGTGCCTTCCATGTATGTGCTTTCAACCTCTTTCAGTCAGGAATATATTCAAACATGGTCTATATGTTGTCTACAGGCAGAAGCATGATATTGAAGTTGATGGTGTTCCTTTAAGTGTCCAAAACACCTTTTCAATATTTTTATTCTTAGACTTGAGTACTGTTCCCCCTAATTCTCAAATTTATTTGACCTTTTTGATTCCAGTAAATTATATGGATAACTTAACTCCATTAAGGCAGATTATATTTTGTAATTGAGAGTGTGGTGCTTATAGAAATAGAATACCAATGCCTATGAAAGAATCTATTAAGAGCAAGGAATATCGTTAATAATGCAATTTCTCAGATCATGATCTTCCATCTTAAATTTCTGCTGCAATTCAATAAACGTATCTGGAAATCACAATATAGATCTCTTTTTACTGTAATTTCTATCCTCAGTCTATTCCCCCTAATAGAATGTTTCCCCATCTATTCTGATTTCTCCATTACCCCAGACAAATGACTGCTGTGATGCTATGACTGCTGCCATGGTGGTTGTTTACTCAACAAATGAACTTTACTTCAGACTGTTTTATTACATTTCATGACTGAGTTGCTCAATTTTCCTAACAAAGTAACTAAACTGGTCAAGATTAATCATTCCCACTTTCAGATTTGGCTACGGATAACCAAATTAGTTGTTGCATATCTGATTTAAAGAGATTACTCGACTGTACCAAGCTGCTGGCAACATAATAAACATACTTAAAATTGGGAATCCAGGTTCTCAATTAAATTTATGGGCTTGTAAAATCTTAAAGTTTAATCTGGGCTTTATTTTCCCAAATGAGTCTGTTAATTACTCCCTGTATAAGCTTTATATAGCTCTCTGACAACTTTAGAAGGAGTCACAAACTTGTCCCTGATCCTTTCAAGAACAGAGCAGTTGGTTTCATGACACATGGAACACACTGGCCATATCCTCTTTTATAGACAACTCCCATTAATTTACCGACCCACTATAGAGGTAGGATGCAATTGGAGCTGGGCAGCCTCTCTGTGTGGGTTTACTCTCTGGGCTGACAACAGAGTGCCAGTTCTGCATTCCTGATGCTATTGGATCTAACATGCCTGTGCAAATGGGCTCAGGATTCTACCCTTTGACTGCACCAATTTCATTTGAAATCCAAGACACAGCCCCACTATTGCCAGGATGATTATCCATATTCCATATATATTTACTCTGTGCTACTGCCAGTCAGCAGTAGAAGGGACTGTGGCTCAGGAGAATGGCTCTCACAGGACGAAAGTAATGCTGCCAAATGTACATAAAACTGCCTTGATATACAACCTAGTTGATAGTCAGTCCTGTGTACCTGCTGCTCTTAACAGAAAAATTCCCATCAAGGGTTTTTTGTAGTGTATAGAAATGCAGTAAAAGACATTACATAAACTTTTAAAAGATTTCTCTTTATTATTCATCTTGTAGAACAGCATATTTGATTCTGCAGCTCTGATTTAGAACAATGTAACAGGATGTGTGATGCAGTGATGATCTACAGATGATCTCCCAGCATTAAGGGAGAATGCTGACAGTTATACAACATGTTCAATGAAACTTTTGACATAAAACCAAGGTGACCTGATGGGGAGGGAGATTGATGAGCAGGAAGCCAAATGCAGATGAAAAAGAAGACTGGAAAGGTCGTGAAAGTAGTGTACAGGGGCAGAAGGTAGGAGCTGGGGTGATAAGGCAAAGGAAAGGGTGGAAGATGTGGCAGCAAGTGATATATGGGAAGATGGAGAGCAAAAAGAAGCAGAAGAAATAAAGCATTCAGGAGAGCCAGAAAAGGGACTCAGACTGGCTGGTGGGAGCTGAGAATTTGAGGGTTGTGGCTGCTGGAAGGTACTACACAGGCAAGCCAGATGTTGCCACGGCAGCTTCTAGAGAATGCATGGGGAGTTTGGACTGTTTGCTACTAGCTGGAAGGGAAGAATGGCTTTCCAGCTGGTAAGTAGATGAATGAGGGAGTTCTGAGGGAGCAGAGAAGCAGACCAGAGTCATATACCAGATTGATGGGCACCATATAAGAATCTAGAAGTATGAATGAGGTTAACCTGAGAGTTAGTATTCTTACAGCTTGAAAAAATCAAAGAACAGTTACAAACTAGTTGCTATTATGGCAGTAGCCTTCCATTGAAGTAGGTTGTTGAAATAGAGGGGTTAAGATATGAACCATTGTAGGTTTCTTTCAGAGTAAACATATTAACAGATAGAAGGAAGTAATTTTCTTGACTGACAGAATGAAATATTATTATATGTTGTTCAAGTCCCTAGCCAAGTACAACTGAAATTTTAACACTCCCTCCATTTGATATTTAAAATAAAAGAGCACATTTGGCATTATAAAAATGCCACCGAAGAGTCATATAATGGTAGCTAACAGACTGCCTGCAGTTGCAATTTCCAGCCACTAAGGGTGTCTCCAGTCTAATATAACAGGAAAGCCTTTCATATGGTGCACACATATAAAAGATCTAGTTTTCAGAGATTCTTTTACTTACAGCTGAATTTGCCTTTGCAGCCACAGACAATAGTGCTACAAAGAAATGGTAGAATCTTTCAAAAGATAGAAATGTATAAGTACAACTATTGAACATACCAGTCTGAAGCCAGACAAATTCAAATTAGAAATTAGTTGCAAATTTTTAATAGTGAGGGTGATTAACCACTGGAACAAACTCTCCAGGGAGGTGACAGATTATCCAATTCTCCACCTCCTGAAATCTTCAAATCAAGACTGGGTTCCTTTCTGGAAGATGCTTTAGCCAAACACAATATGATGAGCTCATTGCAGGGGTAGCTGAGTGAAATTTTTTGTTTGTGATAAACAGGAGGCCCAGGTAATCTCATGGCCCCTTTTGCCCTTAACCTCTATGAATCTATGAACGTGAAAATGAAAGCAGGATATTCTTATCAACCCTGTTAAAAATGGCTGCAAATGTACGGAAAACTTTCAACTATATGCAAGGTTTGGAGGATATGGACTGCTGCCAAGCCTGGAAACAGGATATGGAAGTGCCCCCCCAAATCCCATACCTGAAACACGAACAATTGCAATTAACTTAATTTGTAGTCTCTTCTTCGTCGGTTTAATTACAAGGGAAATTTGCATGAAAAAAGAAATCTTGTTTCAGGAGAGCTCATCTGCTCCTGCTGCTTATTCCCCACCTGAAATCATAATCTTCTCTGTGAATACTAATCATTTCCACATTTAGGTGGGAGAATAAGCAGCTAAATTTTCAAAGCTTTTAGGGATTTGAGTTCTTAACTCAACCCTACTTAGCAGTTTCCTATAGCACTAGTAGTTTCCTGATGTAAGATGAGCGTGTACAGTGACATAATGAAATACTGAGCTAAAGGAACAACAAAAAAGTTAGACTGAATATCCAGTTCATTAGTTTCAGGTAAGAGGTGGCTGGCCAAATTCTCCTCTAAGTCACATTGGTCTGAATCCTCCTGAGCAACTCCATAGAAGTCATGGATTATTCCAGTGAAAATGTGGAGTAAGTCCACTGAGGCCAAGACAGTTACTCCGCATATTCAATTGCCCGAGTGTAGAATGTGACTACAGTCTACTTTTCCCCAGTTACAACCTACTTTTTCCGCCCCTCCCAGGGATGGGAAATATTAGACATTCAAGTGTAAAACTACTCCATAAGTGTCTGATCCTGCACCATGGATGTCAATAGAAATTTTCTTTCTGGCATCAATGGTGCAAGATCAAGACCTAATTACCCAAGAACACTGGAGCAAAGAACACTAAACCCACAGTTTTAAGCAGGACTAGTTGTAAGAATATATCTTTATGTCCAAATGTTTTATTTTGCTTTAATTGCTCAAGTTCCCTGGCAGGCATGCCAAGAACTGATGCACTTTGGAATATGTCAGTCACATCCTATAATAAGATGTGACATAGCAGAGCCTGACTGATGGAATCTGATGTGACATATCCCAGCTTAACTCACATAAAATTTTGGACAAGTTTATTAAAAAAAAAAGCTCAGAATATGTATGCAGTAGTTATCAAACATAAAGTGGGCTCTCTTTTTCACCTCCTTTGAATAATAATAAAAGTAGCCCTACTGATTCAAACTGTCTAATATGAACATTCATTTTACGAGAAGATCTAAAGTTAATTTTTTGGTCTTTGGTATTAATAAAATTAAGATTATTTTATCCATAGTTTAGCTGGAGAGAATTTCCATGTTGAACATACTATAACATCAGTTGAAATAATGGGATGATTTTTGCTCTGCACATGAGCTATATCAACAATCTGTTTGGAGACAGATGGCTTGTGAGGAAGAAGTTTACATTAAAAGAGGAGAATGTGCAGTTGAAACCAGAATATGAACAAAGAAATGACCCAATTCAACTCGCTCTTATAGCTATCTGGTCCCATAGTTGCACAGTGCTCTAATTTTTGTTATTGTTGTTCAGTGTTTTTTCTAACTGGTTCTGAGGCTTCTTGCAAGGAAGGACAGTTCTCAGCACCTAATAGAATTGGACCCAAAATATCGCTTCTGTTTGCCTGGAAGGAGGCTGAAAAAAACTTTCTATGCAAATATTTTGAAGAGAGAATAAACAGGAGATGTCAAAAGTGTTGAAGGTATCATAGGGGCCGATACCATGGGTGTCGGGGCTCAAGAACTCATGGAAAAAAATAGTGGGTGCTTAGCACCCAGGAGCCAGAGCTTGAGTGTGGAATGTGATGAGTTTTTTGCTGCTAATAACTTCTGCCCTTGGGCAGGGAGTTTGTTTATAAACAGAGGGAGGATGATTAAGATAACAAAAGGCTTGTCATTAAATTAAATTCAGGATCATTAGATGATCTAGAAAGCATTGCCAGTCACTCTAGTTAAAAGATAGGATACAAAGGGTAGGAATAAATGGTTCATTTTCAGAATGGGGGGAGATAAATAGTGGTGTCTCCTAGGGGTCTGTACTGGTGTACTGTACCAGTGCTGTTCAACATATTCATAAATGATCTGCAAAAATGCGTAAACAGTGAGGTGGCAAAGTTTGCAGATGATCCAAAGTTGCATCTGAAGAAGTGGGTTTTTTACCCACGAAAGCTTATGCCCAAATAAATCTGTTAGTCTTTAAGGTGCCATCGGACTCCTTGTTGTTTTTGTGGATACAGACTAACACAGCTACCCCTGATAGATGATACAAAGTTACTCAAGATAGTTAAGTTCAAAGCAGACTGCAAAGAATTACAAAGTGACAAAACTGAATGACTTGGGAACAAAATGGCAGATGAAATTCAGTATTAAATGCAAATTAATGCAAATGGCAAAATATAATCCCAACTATTCCTACAAAATAATGGTGCCTAAATTAGCTGTTACCCATCAAGAAAGTGATTTTATAGTCATTTGCAATATTTGGAAGAACTATGTTTCCAGAGTACTGCAAATTTATAAGAATCCTTCTCACGGTGCCTGTATCATCCTGAACTCATTCTACAGCTTCAAAAGACTTAAAAAGTATCTCCAGTCATCAGTGGGACAGAAGCAACTGAATAATGTAGCTGTCCTTATCACGTATCAAAACAATACCAGGGAACTGGATGTAAATAAGATTGCCGACAGTTTCATCCAGAAAGTTACAGCGAGACATAATGTCTTTAAACTGTGACATTAGTGAAGATAGCTTGTAGGTGATTGCAATGATTTAAATATACTGTAATTCATGGTAATCTAATTATGTAATTCATAACAGTTTCATCATTATTAAACTAATAAAGATACCAATGCTATACACATTCAATAACTAGATGATAATTGAAGTGTATAAATATGCTGAAAATAGCCTCCCCCTCCCAAAACTGGCAGAGTGCCCCCCAAAAAAACACACACACCTCTTCAAAAGTACCCACTGGCAAAAACAAAAGTCAGCACCTATTGGAAGTATGGTAGATTTCTCCATATGTACAGCAACTAAAAAGGAAGACAATGCAGCAGTTGCTATTCAAATAGCCAGTATTTTTCATTCTGATATCACACAGTTACCACAATTCTTGCTGTTCCAATAAATAAAGCGAGCTCAAGGTACAGGTGTTTGAGTGACTGGAAGGATGATCAAGTCAAGCCACTGGACTGGGACTCAGGAAATCTGGGTTCAGTGGTAGGCTGTAGCCCAAGGTTACAAAGGAAGTATGTAGCAGTCACAGAATTGTTTGGGTGTCAGTTTCCCATGGGTCAATGGGATAATACTTCTTTTTCTCCCACCGTTTGTCAGTCTTGTATATTTAGATTGTAAGCTTTTGGGTGCAGTGCTTTTATGTACAGTGCTTAGCAGAATAGAGCCTCAAGCAGGGCCGGCTCCAGGCACCAGCAAAGGAAACAGGTGCTTGGGGCGGCACGTCCAGGTCTTCGGCGGCAATTCGGCGGTGTGTGGCTCAGTCCCTCTCGGAGTGAAGGACCCGCCGCCGAATTGCCACTGAAGAATGAAGCAGCGAGGTTGAGCTGCCGCTGAAGTGCAGCTGATCACGACTTTATCTTTTTTTTTTTTCTTTTTGCTTCACCGCTTGGGGCGGCAAAAAAGCTGGGGCCGGTCCTGGCCTCAAGACACTACTGTAATATACCAAAAGAATAATAGTCATTAACATACATACTGAAAAGTGCTTTCTATTTTAGTTTCGTCTGTGAAAACAAAATTACTGTTGGTGGCTAATTTTCTTTGTACCACTTTAACCAACTGCAGTAGCACCATATATTTATGTCTGTTTTATTGAAGTAATGGAGCATAAAAATTGACTAATATCAGTATTTCATTCTTCAATCTAAATGTGTGCAATTTACTGTTAAGAGGACCAATTCTATCAAACTTGAAATGTTTGCATTTAAGAATGAGACAGTACACATTCAGAAGCCACTCTTTTGATCTATGCACAGAATTGCCCACATACAGATTACAATTTTGAATGTTGATGAACCCAAACATGGCTGGAGATGGTACAATGCTGTAAGTATCACTTTACAATTACATTGATATACCATAAATAATACAAGATAAGATGGGTGCAGGGTCACAGCCAGGCACCAAATAAACTAGTCCTGGCATTATTCCAGGGCTCATCCCCGGAAATTCACCAGCAAGTCCTGGTATATGATAAAAAACATCATTTAGTTTGGAGCCAGGGCTAATCAACTGGCTGCCAAGTTGATATAGCTCTATTTTTAGACTTTTTTCACCTCATCCCATGTTGATCAGAGCTTTAAATGGAACACTGGAATAAAATGTATACTATTTATTTCTATTATAAGAGGATCATAAATAACAAACAGATATTGTATTTTTTGTAAATTAATTAATGCTGCCATCTCAATAGCCTGATGCTGAAGAGGAATGAGAGAAAGTGCAAAACTCATCATGACAGGAATATCTTCACTGTTGTTCCAATATGAATATACAGTAACCCCTATCTGCCAGATGATACACCAGGGATCAATAACCTTTGGCACGTGGCCCACCAGGGTAAGTACCCTGGCGGGCCGGGCCAGTTTGTTTACCTGCCGCGTCCCCAGGTTTGGCTGATCACGGCTCCCACTGGCCAGGGTTCACTGGTCCAGGCCAATAGAGGCTGCGGGAAGCGGCGTGGGCTGAGGGATGTGCTGGCCACCACTTCGCGGAGCCTCCATTGGCCTGGAGCAGCAAACCGCAGCCAGTGGGACCCGTGGTGGGCCGAACTTGCGGACGCGGCATGTAAACAAACTGGCCCAGCCCACCAGGGGCCTTACCCTGGTGGGCTGTGTGCCAAAGATTGCCAATCTGTGATACACCATTGAAGTTAATGGGAGACCCACTGACTATTCTGATTACAGCTGTTGAGCATCTGGCCCTGTATTTCATGCAAAACTACGGGTTACCTTTACTGATTTTTCTTTAGAGTTCTAGTTGCACAGATTTCTAAATGTAGACTTGTTTTAATTGGCCCTTGGTCAGTCCCCTTGTTTTAATGTTGACTCTGGTCCAAACCTACAGCTGATGTAATTCAGCATAGCTCCATTGTTTCAGTGATTCACACTAGCTGATGATCTGGCCTTCTGTCTCTTGAGTCCCCAAAGTCCTTTAATAATTTATTAAAGATTCTGCTTCTGGCCACTGTGACCTTTTCCCCAAAACTATCAGGTCAGAAAATTGTGGTGGGGAACGTAGAAAGATTTTTATATGATCATCTTCATTGGGTGCTGTGCAATGGCTAATGATATGAATATGTTGATGTACGAATCTAAGTAAACAAATTAACTAACTAACTTTAGTCACCTTTAGTCAATGTTACTTCTTCATATAGTACAGTTGAACCCTGTTATGTCGCCGGCCTAGGGGTTTGCCAAAAAGCGTCGAGATAACCGATGATCGAGATAAACCCCTATCCACCCCCCCACCCCTGAACTCCTCTGCCCTCTCTCCAACACCCCCTCCCTGCCCCCTTACCGCGGTGCCTGCACGTGGCTGGATCCGGCGAAGCGGGACGGGGAAGCGGGGCTGGGCGGCCATGGACGGGGACCCAGAGCCGGGCAGCCAAAGAAGCGGGACCCGGTAAGCGGGCCGGGCGGCAGGCGCAGCGGGACCGGGTAAGCGGGGCCGGGCGGCAGGCGAAGCGGGGACCGGGTAAGCGGGGCCGGGCGGGCGGGCGGCAGGCGAAGCAGGGACCGGGTAAGCGGGGCCGGGCGGGCGGGCGACAGGCGAAGCGGGGACCGGGTATGCGGGGCCGGGTGGGCGGGCGGGGACCGGGGAAGCGGGGCCGGGCGGGCAGCGAAGCGGGGACCGGCAAAGCGGGGACCAGCGAAGTGGGGCCGGGCGGACGGGCGGGCGGCAAAGCGGGGACCGGGGAAGCGGGGCCGGGCGGGTGGGTACGCGGGGAACCGCGGGGCTGGGGACGCGCGGCTGGGGAGCCGGGGAGCGGGCGGCTGGGGACACGGTGGGTCAGGGATGCGGGGAGCCGGGCGGCTGGGGACCCGGGGAGCGGGCGGCTGGGGACGCGGTGGGTCGGGGACGCGGGGAGCCGGGGCCGGGGGGCCGGCGACTGGGGACGCAGGGCTGGACGGCCGGTGAGCGGGCGGCTGGGGACGCGGGGAGCTGGGCGGCTGGGGCTGGGGAGCCGGGGGGTCGGGGACGCGGGGAGCCGGGCGGCCGGGGACGCGGGGCCAGGGCAGGAGTCGCGCGGCCGGGGACGCGGGGCCAGGGCAGGAGTCGCGTGGCCGGGGAGGGATGCGGCAGGAGCCGGGCAGGGCCGCCGCTGGAGTTAGTAGTTTGCCGGTAAGTGGCAAATTCGGCGCTCTTCTGTGCTCGAGATATTAGGGTTCGGCGAGATTAAAGAATCGACATAACCGATGAGAAACCGATAAGACAAAGAGGGAGTTTGGCGGTTCCACTTCTAAAACGTCGACTTAATAGGACTGGCAAGTTAACCGAGGTCGAGATAAATGGGTTCGACTGTAATATATCTTCATTTCAAAGCCCTATGGCCAGATTATTTTTACCTTCACTAAACCAAGTTTACTAATGTGTGCAATGTCTTGATTTGAACTACACAGAACTTTTCACTCTGATGGCACTCAAGACCCTTTAGGGCTTCCCTTCCACCTGGTACACTTGTTCTCCAACTTAAGTATGAATATGCACATAAGGCTCACAAAGAAGCAACTGAAATAAAAATAGGAAAGGAAGGGAAAATGGCATTACCACATTAGCAGAAAATTCAAACTTTTTCAAGTACAAGAACCAAGAAAGAGAAGCTGGAAAGAGGAGGAATATTCAGAAAAAGATCACTGTATCATCATGATATATTTATTAAGTTTGTGTGTACGTGCATGCACATATGTGATAGCCCTGTACTACTGTATACTAGTCAATATATGAACAATTATGCAGGAAAGAATTACAAGAGAATATGCATGTAGCACCAAAATAGCACTTTTCAGCAGCAGCATGCTGCTGTTTCCTGCTTGTTGTTTCCTGCATCAAGTGATTAGGGCATCGGGGAAGATTCTAGGATTGATTTTAGAGAATTATAGAGAATTTCTGGAAAGATTCCAATAGCCAGCGTATTCACAGAACATCATAAAGCCAACAGAGAAGCAATTAAAGGATGCCTCAGTGCTACATAAAGTATGGCTTTGTTATTTCAAACAAACTTCATGGAGAAATGCAGCATCTTTTAAGAATGTTCTCCATAAGACATTCCATTAAGTTATTATTTCTCTTCAGAATGTAAAGCAAAGTTGCTGCGAAGAACAATTATTTTCCAAACATCCTGGTACACAATAAATACATGGAAAATAATAGTAGAGTAACTGTCTAGTATTGTAATGTGCTGTGTGAATCTGGCTGTGGGAGGTGGAGAATCCAAGGCAGCCATGACAAAACATAAAGTGAGACAAAGGAAAAGGAGAGAGATGAGACAAAGAATCCATCTGTCACAACCCTCAATGAGCTCCCCAATGAGAATGTTCACCAGGCTACTGAAAGACCCAACCCTTTAGTCCCACATCTTCTTAGGGTGGCTGTGTCTGGACAGAGTTCAGTCACCATCTCAAGCTCTGGAGTTCAAGGGGCATTCTCAAGGTGCAGCTCTAACTATCAGCTTTTCCTGAGACATGGAACGCCACAGTCTAACCACCTAGATTCTGAAACTAGTGGTGGCCCATCCAAGCCATCCTAGAAGCAATTACATACAATACAACGTTCCACCAAAGCCATGGGCCTTCTGGATTACTGTTTCACCCTTTAGAGACTGTGTGATTGTTAAAGGGACATAGCACAAGATATACAGAGATCTATGGGAAAATAACAAACATCTGCACACAAAACCCTCCCTGCAATGTCCTTACACTTCCCAGAGAACTTTGGGAATTGTTCAGTCCTTTGATGGTCCAGGACCTTCCTCCTTCTCCTGCCCTTGTCCTCACTGGTGAGAAAGAGCCCCTGCAAAGGACAGACCTGCTCCTTTTATGTAGTTCCAGCCCCTTTTGTCAGGGGTGACCCACCTTCAACAACTTCAAATCCCTGGTCAGATGATTTGTTGCTTTGTTAAACGAACCTATGGAAAACTTGTTCCCATGGGCTGCAGCCTGTTCAGTGTTCTAGGATGCTTCCATTTGAATGGAAGACCATGCAGGTTAATGACTCTTGATTCCTCACCATTATTAATCCTCTGCTAGTGAACACACAGCATCTCTTACATCTTCTAGATATCCCAATCCAATATGGAGGTTAAAAAGGCAAAAGTGAAGACAGTTCAATTTATAGTCAAAATGGTGTTCACAAAACAAAATAGTTTGCAGGCTGATATTGACATATACAAACATACGTTAATCCATCACACCCTCACACAAAAATCTTGCACATACTTAGCCTGTCCCATTGTGATTGAAAACAGAGCTTGCACCTTGACAATACTGGGCATTGCAACATAAACATTACTCAGTTCCCACACACATACTCCCTTATGAAAAACTAGAGAACTGGTCTGTTTATTGTGTTCACTTGCTCAGTTCAATTAAATGTCTTCTGCAAGTGCTGTAGGTGGAATTAATGGCAAATATTCCAAGCTTGGAGGAGGCGAGTTTATCATTCTTTTTTAATGCAGGACATCAAATTATTATTGGCAGAGTCTAGTTCTGTGTTTGTAAAATTATCTTAACTCATGTCCATAATCATTTTTCCAGTATATGAAGCTTTATTCTCTTTCTTGTTGATGTGAGCTAATGTATGGTATATAGTTATCAGAAGAGGTGAGAAAATGTCGTTTAAGAGGAAGACAAAGGATTGGGGGAGTGCACTGATTAAGAAAGTGCAAACTTGGTAGAATTAAGCAATTTATTTCCACTTAATCTGACTTAAGACACGTTTTGATTAACTGACTTCAGTTCAACAAAGCACACTACTATGAAAAATAATAATATATCATAATTATATCTGGTTTTGCTAAAGTGTTACTAAATTAGTCATTTTCTCTCTCAGTAATTGAAGATATTTTGTTGTTTTTAGTTATGCTGCTGCACACTATACATCAGAGAAATTATATTGTAGTACAAATTACGCAGTCCTACTAAATCATTTTGTCTATAAAAATACCACCATAATGACATGAAAAAATTACATTATTGCAACATTAAGGTTAAGCCATATAAGCCAGAAAACAGACTAAAGAAGGAAGTAGATTTATTGTTTTCAAGGTTGAAAGGGACCTGTAGCGGGCCGGTGTGGCTCCCCTCCTCCCCAGAGAGGGTTGAGCCCCGGACACAGGAAGAGGCGGGGCTACAGAGTGGTGAGCCCGCCCCTCAGAGGGTCAGGCGGCGACCTGGAAGGATAAAAGCCAGCTCCTCCAGCTCAGTCGGCCTCCAGCCACCGCGGGGAGCAGACCTGCCTGAGGGAGCTCCTGACGGGGAAGCCGCTGGAGCCCAGAGCCCTTGCCCGGACTGGCCGGAGATACCCCTGACTCGCTACTGGGAAGACCTGCCGGAGCTTCCCTGCGCCACCTATGAAGAGGAGCCGCTAGGAACCTCCCCACCACCGTGCTGTTACCCCGAGGACCCCCGGAGCAGAATTGGCCGGACATCCCCGAGGACTTACCAGATCTACCCCCCAGCCCGGGGAGTGAGGAACCCATGCAGTGGGACTTCCCGGGACTGGAGCCGTGGACCAGGTAGGCCCCGAGGGGGATATTGGAAGTGGCCCGGGGGCAGCCGACCTCAGCCAGGCTGCTGACCAGACCGTACCCATGTCAGTGTGTTGCGGTCAGGATCCCCACTGACCGTCAGTGGTAGCAACCGCTGTTTAGGGCCCCGGGCTGGGACACAGTGGAGTGGGTGGGCCTGTGTCCCCCCTGCCACCCCACTCACGGGTGGCAGTTATCCCCCTCACGTTTATTGCTCAGCCCTGCTGCAAGAGGCCTGAGCCTTCCCTGAACTGTTTAGTGCTCAGCCCTGCTGCAAGAGGCCTGAGCCTTCCCTGAACTGTTTAGTGCTCAGCCCTGCTACAAGAGGCCTGAGCCTTCCCTGAACTGTTTCCTGCTCAGCCCTGCTGCAAGAGGCCTGAGCCTTCCTTGTACTGTTTAGTGCTCAGCCCTGCTACAAGAGGCCTGAGCCTTCCCTGAACTGTTTATTGCTCAGCCCTGCTACAAGAGGCCTGAGCCTTCCTTGTACTGTTTAGTGCTCAGCCCTGCTACAAGAGGCCTGAGCCTTCCCTGAACTGTTTAGTGCTCAGCCCTGCTACAAGAGGCCTGAGCCTTCCTTGCACTGTTTAGTGCTCAGCCCTGCTACAAGAGGCCTGAGCCTTCCTTGCACTGTTTATTGCTCAGCCCTGCTGCAAGAGGCCTGGAAGCTTCCCCC
This sequence comes from Mauremys mutica, assembly GCF_020497125.1. Classification (NCBI taxonomy): domain Eukaryota; kingdom Metazoa; phylum Chordata; order Testudines; family Geoemydidae; genus Mauremys; species Mauremys mutica. Next base: position 78,771,886 of record NC_059074.1, on the reverse strand, counting down.
TGTACTGTGTATTGCAGCACGGCTACAAGAAGCCTGAGCCTTCCTTATACTGTTTATTGCTCAGCCCTGCCACCAGGGGCTTGAGCCCTCTGTCTACGGTTTACGGCCCCGCCTTGTAGCCCAAGGCCGGAGCCCGGAGACTCTGACTCTGTTGCCTAGCCTTAAAGGGACAGGACAGAGCCCCCGTGAGACCAGCGGGCCGGTGTGGCTCCCCTCCTCCCCTCAGAGGGTTGAGACCCGGACCCACCTGTTACAGGACCATTTGTGATCATCTAGTCTGACAACTGCATAACATAGAACTTCCCTGAATTAATTCCTGCTTCAAATCCAATAGCTGTACTTGAACTAGAGCACATCTTTTAGAAACACATCCAATATTGAATTTAAAAGTTCCAGTGATGGAGAATCCACCATAGCCCTTGGTAAATTGTTCCAGTGATTAATTATCCTCACTGTTAAAAGTCTTCACTTTATCTGTTCCAGTCTGAATTTGTATAGCTTCAGTTTCCAGTCATTGGATCTTGTTATATTTTTGTCTGTTAGATTGAAGAGCCTAGCCTTTTAGTATCAACATTTTGTTCCCAGTATAGGTACATAAGGTATGTCTACACTGCAATAAAATACTCACTGCTGGACCATGTCAGCTGAGTTGGGTTTGCAGTGTAGACGTTCAGGCTTGGGCTAGAGCATGGGATATGAGACCGCAGGACTACAACCGTGCAGCCCAAGTCCTGTGAGCCTGAGTCAGCTGACACAGGCCAGGCACGTGCGATTTATTGCAGTGTAGACATACCTTACAGACTGTGATCAAATAAGGCTATGTCTACACTACTCAGCTTTTAGCAACATGGCTGTGCCACTACACCCGTGGCACTAAAAGGCGCACAGTGTAGCCGCTGTTTATCAGCAGGAGAGAGAGCTCATCTGCCAACAAAAAACCTCCACCCCCAGTGAGGGGCATTAGTGTGGCCAGCAGGAGAGCGCTCCTGCCGACAAAGCGCTGTTCACACAAGCATTTGTCATCGACAAAACCTTTTTGTCTTTCGGGGGGTCGGAGGGGAGGGGGTTAACACCTCTGAATGACACAAGTTTTGTCTTTCACTGCCAGTATAGACAAGTGCAAGTACACTCTCATATACAGTTTTATTGTAGGAGAGTAAAGATCTATATCAGCACATCTATTTGCAGTGTTGGGCCTTTGATTTGTAATGTAAGACCTCTTCCTGCAAAGATTTAAGTATATATGTAACTTTACTCACATGAATAAAGTTTCCCATGTGCCTAACTGTCTTCAGGATTGGGGGCTTAAAGTGTAAAATCTTCATTGCAATTGTGATTTCAAAGGGACTACTTAAAGAATAAGGTACTTTGAGCACGAGTAATGTTGGCAGTATCTGGCCTCAAGTAATTAGCTGCTATCCTTAGGGGTTATTTTTAATCAGCTGGCTAAGCTAGACGATCTGTAAAACACAGAACTCCTGGATAGATCTTAAGTTTCCATATTTGTGATGACATTATTGGTACTGGCATGTGTAATTTGCATATTCAAAGCATTCACGACTTTGTACAAGCTACCCATTATGAGAAAAGGGCTCCTAAATAGCTGTAAGCACATTTGGGAAAACAGCCAGATTGGGGAAATAAAAAAAACTTCTCTTTCACATAGTGATGTTGCTGAGTGACAAGAAATTATATGTACAAACGTAGAGAAGTATGGCTTTAAGAATTATAGCCCTAGTCTACACTACGAGTTTAGGTCGAATTTAACCCTGCACCCATCCACACAACAAAGCCATTTTTGTTGACTTAAAGGGCTCTTAAAATTGATTTCTGTACTCCTCCCCAACGAGGGGATTAACTCTGAAATCAACCCTGCTGGGTCGAATTTGGGGTTGTGTGGATGCAATTTGACGGTATTGGCCTCCGGGAGTTATCCCAGAGTGCTCCATAGTGACCACTCTGGACAGCTCTCTCAACTCAGATGCACTAGCCAGGTAGACAGGAAAAGCCCCGCAAACTTTTGAATTCCATTTCCTGTTTGGCCAGCGTAGCGAGCTGATGGTGATGGGAATATTGGTTTTGCTGAGGTCTAACCGAATGAGTAAACTGCGCCAGTGAGCTTTTAAAAGTCCAAAGACACATTCTACCACCATTATGCACTTGCTCAGCCTATAATTGAACTGCTCCTTACTACTGTCCAGGCTTCATGAACCATGGGAGCAAGGGGTAGGCTGGGGTAGGTGCAACCACGCGGTGCTGCCGACTGGGAGAGCAGCCTGAGGCAGAAGCCTCCAACTGGCATGATATTCCAGGCAGGACTGGACAAAACTTAAAGAAGAGAATGACCTTCAGTCATTCCCATTTTTGTCCAGGCGCTCCCGACCGACCTCACCGAGGCCGGCCAGGAGCACCCATGTCTGCCCAGGTGCCCCCGATCAACCTAACCGAGGTCGGCCAGGAGCACCCACAGGACAATGACGATGGGTAGCAGTCGTATTGCACTGTCTGCCATCCGGAATGCAAGGCAAGGGGATGCTGCTGTGTAGCACTGCAGTACTGCATCTGCCAGCAGCACTCAGGAGACATACGATGATAATGAGCTGAGCAGGCTCCATGCTTGCCGTGGTATGTTGTCTGCATGGGTAACCCAGGAAAAAAGGCGAGAAACAATTTTTTGTCATTTCTTTCATGGAGGGAGGGAGGGAGGGGGGCCTGACGACATGTACCCAGAACCACTTGCGACAATGTTTTTGCCCCATCAGGCATTGGGAGCTCAAACCAGAATTCCAATGGGCAGCTGAGACTGTGGGAACTGTGGGATAGCTACCACAGTGCAATGCTCTGAAAGTCAACACTAGCCTCGGTACTGTGGATGCACACTGCTGACTCAATGCGCTTAGTGGGGACACACAAAATCAACTGTATCAAATTGATTTCTAAAAAATCAACTTCTATTAAATTGACCTAATTTCGTAGTGTAGACATATCCTTAAACTGTAGGCATGGGATTTTTTATCTTTAGTTTGCTGTTACCAAATAGTCACAGTTACAACAATGGACCCAGAACTAAACGTCAATTCATATATTCTTTCTCACACTATAAAACAGTGCAAAAGTTTGAAGTTATTAGTTCTCTTTATGAATAAAAGAGTAAAGTACTGGTTAGATTTTACCATCTGGGTTGAAAATAAGAACCTAAGTACATTTAGCTGTTTGATAGATATTTGGACCTCTCCTGCAATTGCTTCTGTATGGATGGATTCCTGTCTATATGGAGGATACACCTACCTCAAATCCCCTATTGTTTTTTAATGCTGCAACTGAAATCAATGGATTATCCAAAATGTTTTGGCAGCCACTGAGCCCTTAGTTCTAAAAGTTGACCTAATCTGCCAAGCAGGTTAAACATTACTGTTGTCAGGTTGCTCAGATTCTCATGAAATGGGCACCTGAGGGAGGCCAGCTGTAATGTTTTAGGGATCATGCAGACCAATATGGGGTTCTGCCATTACCTGCCTTATAACTTTGGGTGTTTACTGCTATGCTGCTGTGGCTCAAACCCCTGACACCAGCAGCCAGCCTACAAGCTTAAAAGGCTTCACTCTGGCTTCCACCAATCAGGGGCGGCTCTAGCTATTTTGTCTCCCCAAGCACGGAAGGCAGGCCGCCTTTGGTGGTGCACCTGTGGGAGGTCCTCGGTCCCGTGGATTCGGCGGCATGCCTGTGGGAGGTCTGCCAGTTCCATGGCTTTGGCGTACCCGCCGCCGAATTACCGCCGAATCTGCGGGTCAGGCAGACCTCCCACAGGCACACCACCAAAGGCTGCCTGACTGCTGCCCTCGCAGGGACCAGCAGGGCGCCCCCAGTGGCTTGCCACCCCAGGCACGCTCTTGGAGTGCTGGTGCCTGGAGCTGCTGCTGCCACCAATCTAGTTACTCCTTGCAGGGTGACTTCAACAACCCTTCCAGTCCCAAGTCTCCCCAAATCCATCTATGCCGAGTTCTTAACTACCAGACACTCATTTTCCCTCCTGATTCATCACTCCTGAAGGAGTGAAACCTCTCCCCCAGTTATCAGTTCACTTTGGCACACACTGCTCCACACAGTTTGTACACCAGAACCCGGCTTGGGGTAAAAGTAAACAAAAAGTGTATTTAACAGAAAAAGCACAGTTTCAAAGAGGAAATAGCAAGGGAGAGCAAACACATACAAGTTACACATTAAACAAACAGAGAACCAACTTCAGGCTTCACACTTTTATATTACACAATTTCTCCTCTCTAATATAAGTCACCTATTGCCTCTGAATGGTTTCCCAGCATGTCCTAGAGGGGATCCAGTATTTCAAAAACAGCACTCTGCCTAGTTGCCAGCCCTCAGTATCTGGATGTCCTTCACTTCAAAGCCCTTCTCTTTTAAGGGTTTGCAGGTTTTGTTTGTTTTCTATCCCTTAGACTATGGTGATTCATGATAGAGGAAATGTCCTCCTCTCTTAGTTTTCCAAAACATGGGTTTTCTTTTCAGTCTCAAGTTGTTTCAGTGCTTTCCCGTTAACTGTAATGTTCCATCATTGTCTTATCTTGACAGGACAATTGGGTAGTTGCTTGAATTTAGTTTTGGCGTGGGGAGGCAGCCCTGTCCTGCTACCCTAACCACCTCCCAGTTGTGAGGTGGAACTGAAGGTAGCAGCACAAATTATGTGAGCACAGTTTTATATCTACACGGATTCATAGATTCATAACCACAGTCTGACTACATATCTCATAATGACCAAGTTTAGAATATTACGAGCATTATAAAATACTTTACTTGTCATATTTTTATACACAATAACATGTAGACAACCAGTTATCAATTCAATTGCTTATTCTTTGGGGAGTTCAAACCCACGGTTCTCCCACTGGGGTGTCTGGACTCTGATTGTCACACCAGCCAATCAGTGTAGCTGCATTTGCTAAGGGGAAGCTTTGTCCCCCAGCCTACAAAGTAGACTCCATGTCACAGGGCTTTGGATCCGGCCCGCGAGATTGCCACTCCCATAGTGCTGCAGGCCCCGCACCACTCCCAAAAGCGGCTGGCACCATGTCCATGTGGCCTCTGGGGGAGGGGAGGGCAGAGGGTTCTGCGTGCTGCCCTCACCTGCAGGCACCACCCCCTGCAGCTCCTATTGGCCAGGAATGGGGAACTGCAGCCAACTGGAGCTTCAGGGGAGGTACCCGCAGGCGAGGGGAGTGCTTGGAGCCCCCTGCCCTACCCCCCCCCCAGGGGCCACAGGGACATGGTGCCGGACGCTTCAAGGAGCCTGCCTTAGCCCTTCTGCACTCTGCTGCCACCCCAGAGCCACTCAAGGTAAGTGGTGCTGGGCCGGAGCCCACACTCCGGACCCCTCCTGCACCCCGCACCCCAACCCCCTGCCCTCAGTCCCCTGCCCACCCCGCACACCTCCTGCACACCAATCCCCTGCCCTGAGGCCCCTGCTGCACCCCACACCCCTCCTGCACCCCAACCCCCTGCCTCAGTGCTACATTCATGTCCCTGCATGAAATTTCCCCATCCAGATGTGGCTCTCAGGCCAAAAAGTTTGCCCACCCCTGCTCTTTCACGTGGGTTAAGAGATGGGACATCACAAGCTCTTTTGTAAAAATATTATTTCTGCTTCCACTTCTGATTTTATTTCATCTTCTGTATGATTTCATTGTTATGAGATTTCAGCAGGTTATCAGTAATTGGTAAATTAGATCTGATCCTTCTTCCTATTAACAACTGAGCTGGAGAAAAGCCATTCTCCGGAGGTGCACTTCAGTAAACCAATAAAGCTTTATCAAATCACCCCCACTGTCAAAAGTCTTTTTCATAAGGTTCTTTACTGGCCTCATCGACCTTTCCACAAGTCCATTTTATTGGGGGTAATTTGGACTTGATGTTTTGTGATGGAAATCCCAATTTCTGGCAAACTGCCAAAAATCTGCATTGGAAAATCCCATTATGGCTAAAGACTTTGTCTGGAATTCCATGTCTGGAGGAGATTTCCTTCATGCCAGCTATCACTGACCTACTATTAGTACTAAGTATCAGAGGGGTAGCAGTGTTAGTCTGTATCCACAAAAACAACGATGAGTCCAGCGGCAGAGCTACAATTCATTTGCAAATTTAACACCATTAATTTGGGCTTGAACAGGGACTGGGAGTGGCTGGCTCACTATAAAAGCAATTTTCACTCTCTTGGTATTAACACCCCATCAATTATTGGGAGTGGACCACATCCACCTTGACTGAATTGGCCTTGTTAACAATGGTTCTCCACTTGTAAGGTAACTGCCTTCTCTTTATGTGTCAGTATATTTATGCCAGCATCTGTAATTTTCACTCCATGCATCTGAAGAAGTGGGTTTTTTTTTTAACTCTCAAAAGCTTATGCCCAAATAAATCTGTTAGTCTTTAAGGTGCCACCGGACTCCTCATTGTTTTACTGTTCATGCTGGCAGTGTGCAAATTTCTGGATATAGAGAACAATAATCTGTGACTATTAAATAAGCCTCTGATTGCCAGGTAAATAAATCAGTGCCAAACTTCTTTTAAGGCCTTTGTGGAACTGAATGAGGTCTCCGTGGCTCTGCTTGTTGGCATGGCCTGTATTTCAAGCATAAAAAGCAGTTTCCTACCACATTAGTGATGTTGTGGTTGATCCGTGGCCAATATAGCACCTCTTGTGCTCGTTGTTTGCACTTCTCAATTCCTAAATGACCCTCATGGATCTTCCATAGCATTTCTTTTCAGAGGCTCATTGGAATTACAACATTACTGCTCTTGAAAATCACCCCATCTATCACAGTAAGTTCACGTCTGCAGTTCCAATAGTCTCTTATACTTGGATTTATTTCTTCAGGCCATCCTTTAATTATCACTTCTTAAGGATTCCCAACAATTCATCTTTTTCCATTTCCTCTCTTATTTGTTGCAGTTTCCTGTTAGCTATGGGAATTGACTTTACAATCAAATCTACATAGGCTTGCATCTCTGCCGCTAAACTCTTCTCTGGTTTCATGATCTGGTTTCTCTGGTTTTCCATTGATCTGCAGTGAACATGAATTTACCTGGCATGTAGATAACAACTAAATCATACTTTTGCAGCTTTATCATCATTCTTTGAATCCTTAAAGTACAGTCATTAGCAGTTTGCAAAATAATACTATCAGGGGCTTGTGGTCCATTTCAACTTCCATTGTCCATCCATAAATATACCGATTAAATCTCTCACAGGCAAACAATATTACCAAAAGTGCCTTCTTGATCTGTGCATATCTGGTTTCTGCCTCATTCAGTGATTTGGATGCATATGCACTGGTTGCCAACAATCTTCATCCTCCTGTAAAATCACTTCACCTATCCCAGACTATGAAGCATTTGCTGAGATTTAATAGGCCTTCCTGGTGCATAAAACTTCAACACTGGTTCTTGTATCAGTTGTTGTTCCCATGATTCCTCCTATTCTGCACCCCAATACCATTAATTTTTTGTTCTGTAGGAGTTTTCTCAAAGCTGCTGCTTTGGTATTCAGATTAATTATCTTGGAAAATTCATACCTTCCCAGGTTGTTGGACATTATTCTTTGAGTGGGGACATGGCATCATTTGAATGGCTGCAATCTTCCTCTTATCAGGTTTTACACCTCCCTTGGAAATAATCCCCAACAAAAATCCATTCTGTAACCCTAACAACACATTTCTCCCTATTTAGTTTGAGGTCTGCAGCTCTGATTGCATCCAAGCCTTCCCAAAGTCTATGATCATGCTCCTCTTTCATTGAGCCCCAGGTAATGATATCATCCATTGAGGTGTCAACACCATTAATATGTTAATAGATCATATGAAAGAAAAAAATGAGGCTTTCCATATTTGGCAAAATGTTATTCAGTCCACCTCAAAGAGAGAGAGATTTAAACACCTGCAAAGGAAGACACACAGACAACTACGCTTGATACAAGATAAATGGTGGGAGAAGGTAGCAGAAGACACTCAAATGTATGCAAAAACAAATTAAACAGAGAAGTTCTCTGATTACTTGAAGCTAGTTTATGGACTTTCAAAGGTGGCCACAGGTTTGCTCATGATGGCTGATAGCAGGACAGTCATCAAAGACAAACATGGCATGAAACAGAGATGGATTGAACATTTCAGCCAACTACTGAACAGATCGTCCCGAATTGAAACAAGTGCTATTAATCAGATACTTCAAAAGCCTATTCAGCTCCACCTTGACTAACCACCCTCACTTGAAGAAATAGAAAAGGCAATAAGTTTGATGAGCTTAGGAAAGTCCTCAGGCAGAGATGGAAAAGCAGAATAAATATATAAATCTGCAAGTCCAAAGGTGTAACAACACTCCAGAAGATCCTTACTGACATCTGGGACAGCAAAGAAATGCCACAAGACTTCAAAGATGCCACAACTGTTCCTTTATTTAAAAGTAAATGCAGCATGGTCTGTGATAACTACCATGGGATAGCTCTCCTATCTGTTGCTGGAAAAATCTTTGCTCATGTCCTTCTGAACCAACTGATTTAATCTCTCGAAAGCCAATCTACCTGAGACTCAGTGTGGATTCAGACCTGGTTGTAGCACCATAGACATGATTTTCAGTATCAGGCAAATACAAGAAAAATGTATCCAACAAAACATGAAGCTGTTCAGTGTTTTCATTGATCTGACAAAAACATTTGATACAGTCAATATAGAAGGATTATGGATGATCCTCAGCAAACATAATTCATTTATTTCATGAAGAGATGCAAGTTCAGGTACTTTTTATTGGAGATCTCACTGACTCCTTTCCCATTTCAAATGGATTCAACACAAGGCTATGTCCTTGTCCCTGTACTGTTCAACCTCTTCTTCACCCAAGTTCTCGACCATGCTACAAATGGTCTCAACAGAGACATATACATCAAATACAGAAATGACAGCTCAGTCTTCAATCTTACAAAGCTTAAAGCAAAAACAAAAGTAACAGAACTACTAAGAAGAGAAACACTCTTTGTGGATGATTATGCCCTCTAGCACACACAGAGGGAGAACTCCAGTGAAGAATCAAAATTGTTTGTCCTCACAACCAGCCAGGAGAAAACTGTGATGCTGCACCAATCATCTTAACTACTCCATGCCATATCCCCTATCACAGGGATCGGCAACCTTTGGCACACGGCCCGTCATGGAAATCTGCTGGTGGGCCAGGACAGTTTGTTTACCTGCAGCGTCTGCAGGTTTGGCCAATCGCAGCTCCCACTGGCCGCAGTTCACCGTTCCAGGACAATGGGGGTTGTGGGAGGTGGCGGCCAGCACATCCCTTGGCCCACACTGCTTCCTGCAGCCCGCATTGACTTGGAACGGTGAACCCCGGCCAGTGGGAGCTGTGATCTGTAGACGCTGCAGATAAACAGACTGTCCCAGCCCGCCAGCAGATTTCCATGATGGGCTGCATGCCAAATTAATATCAAACAGCTAGAGGCCTTTCATATTTGGTCTCTGCGCACCATTATGGGGATCTGCTGGAAGGACAAAATTACCAACTTGTAGGTTCTCCAAAAGTCAAATGCCATAAACATTGAGGCCATGCTGATAAAAGCCCAACTACGCTGGGTTGGACACATCATTAGGATCCCTGAATATTGACTGGCCAGAAAAAAAAATTCTATGGAGAATTGGCACAGGGACACCGGAATCGAGGCAACACCAGAAAGCACTATAAGGACAGCATCAAGAATGGCATACACATTGGTGCAATAAAACCGGATGATCTTGAGAAGGCTGCGTTAACTAGATCAGCATGGCAACACACAGCACTCAGAGTTTTCCAAGCCCCTGGAGAGGACAGAAATAATTGATTGTTAGCTGCAAGGGAAAAGCATCATATTACTGCTATAGCTACCAATGATTTTGTCTGACCAATCTGCTCATGAGCATGCACATCATGCTTTGGGCTTCAGAGTCGCTCCAGAATCTGCAAAAAGAGAGAGCATGAAAATGTCATCGTCGAACCAATGAACTATACACACACACACACACACAGATCATATGTATGGTTTACACACACACACACAGACACACACACACACAGATCATATGTATGGTTTTGTGGTACTAAATAGATTGGATATGAACAGCAGATTCTCATCCTAAGAGATGATACAAGCAGGCTGCAGATTCTTAAGGGGCAGTTTGGAATCCCCAGGTCTTTCATTCATAGGACAGAAACCCCTTTAGTCTGGGTCCAGCACTTCCCCCAGTTCAGTCTTTGTTCCTCAGGTGTTTCCAGGAATCTTGTGTGGGGAGTGAAGAACACCAGATGATGTCACTTCCTGCCTTATATATCTTTACCACATGGTGGGAACTCTGTGTTCCCAAAGCTTGGTTCCCAGACCAGTCTGTGGAAAAATACTGACATCCCAAGATGGCGTCTAGAGACATGTGGTCTTATCACATGTCCTTGTAGAGTCATATCAGCCATTACTTGGAGATTGTCTGTAGCATTTTCAGGAAGACTCCGAGGTAGGAGATTAACTTCTCCTAAGGCCTAATTGTTTTTTTCCTAATAGTCCATTGCCCTGAATAGGCCCTTCCCCACCCACTATCTACAGTAAAAGCAATTTGTCTAGTCGGTGTTACCCAGGTGTAACTACATTTGAAATACAGATACATAGTCAATATTCATTACTTCTGATACAAAAATGATACCTTCATACAAATAGGATAATCATATTCAGCAAATCATAACTTTTCACATGATTATCTTGCATAAAATAGATGATAATTATATCATAATAATATCACTGTGAAGAATATGGGGTGCAGTGTCACAGTATCTACTGATCTTTTTGTTTATGATGTTGGCAGATATAATGCATCATCAAGCAGCAGTCCCTGTAATGTGCAACTTTATTTCCACACACCCCTCCTCTCCCACTTCAAACCATAATGGTACAACTATACACTCTGGTAGTTTAACTTACACACCAACTTGATAGCTAGAAATATATCTGCCTTTTTGAGTGGGAAACTGCTCCATAGTTGTGGCAAGGAGAGAACTATCCCATAGCACTGACACATTATTAACCTGTTAAGTTAATAATTGTAAAAGGAGCTTTATTGGTTTTCAGGGCCTGTTTCTTGTCTTACACCAGATTTAGTGAGGTAATTCCATTGACTTCAGTGAATTTACTTCTGATTTATACCAGAAAGAGCAGAATCAGGCTTTATCATAAAACTCACAAAATCTAAGGAGAACAGAATTGTGGTGGTATCTTTTAAAGAGTTTGACAAAATGGTATGATCATTCTCTGCACAAGGTGCAACACTCTGAATGCTTACTTTTAACTATGATTTGCTTTGCAACACTTGACGTAACGCTTGGAGGTGCCATCCTTGAAAATGTTCCTGTCTTCGAATGATAGGAATTTTAAATAATCTAATTCTTTTAAGGGTTAAACATAAAACTGAACTGCAAAATTTTATAGTTTGGGCTTGATGTTTAGAAATACCATCTTAAGCCATAGCTGTTAAGGTTCTCATACTGTGCTTTGTGAGATATTAGTGGTTCTGCAGAAAACCAGTTGTTTACATGGGCCCAACTCCTTCTTATTTCCACCAGCTTAATTGCATGAAAAGGCATCTACAAATACACTGCTCTCCTAATTTTACTTTTCCATGCAAGCAATTGCTATAATTCATACAAGAACAATTTCAGGCAAGTCTGGTGTCTTGCATTATACAGGAGGTCAGACTAGATGAACACAGTTGTCCTTCTGGCCTTATAATGTATTAATCTAATTGTTACAGATAGAATAACATATCACTAGTCAAAGCAGTTTTGAGTAAGAGGGCAGATTGCCATGAGACAATTTTAATGTTATGATGTGACAAAGTGTGAGAGGCCTTGATGTTTTTTCTATTGCTCCATAATAAGAAACTGACAAATTCTACATCTGTAATGTAACAGCCCAAACTAGTATAAATTTAAAAATACCCAATTTTATTTTATTGTCTTAAGGATTTGACAGATTTTTATCTGTGACAAGACATTGTTCTGTTACAGCCCTTTCAACTAGATAACTAATATTTTGTTTGTCTTCTAGTTTCACTTCTACACTGCTGAGAAAGATGCAGAATGGCACATTTTAATTGGGTGTAAAGACTGGAGGCTACCTTATCAAATCTTTATTTCATAAATTACAACACACGCTATAATTTTCCTGTGAACACAACACAATGCAAATTGATCCATTTTTCAAAATTATTCACTGAATAATATCTGAATAATTTTACTGTAACTTGTTTGTCAGCAGTTAGTTGCAAGATTTCATTATGCAAAATTTCAGCTGTTTTGATTGGACATATACATTTCGACTTTCTGATTGGATTAATGTAACATGGTAGATTTCTACTTCCTGATTGGATTAATGTAACTTTTAGAATCAAGTTTCCAAAGGATGGGGAGAGACTGGGATGTGGGGAGACTTAGCTGGGCTCTGGGGACTACTTTTGTGATACCGTGGTGTTTACTGCAGATGCCTGGTGTACCTGTATAACCAAACCCCCTGGCCAAACACTACAAAAAAAGGGTGCTGCCATAGAAGCTTCTGTAGCCTTGAGCTGCACAGCTGCTCAACTCCACCTCAGGGTGAGTTCTGTCTGTCACAATCTACAAAAGGTTTGATTAAAGACCTTGAAAAGGATTGAACAAGGTATGTGTGGTATGGAGAAGAAAAGGGACAGAGATAAAAGAATAACAGAAAGGGAAGAAAAACACCATTACAGGTGATTATCCATGTTCTATTTGTATTTACAGTCCTTTCCACTGATGACAGGACTAAGTACTCCAGAGAATAGCTATCACAAAACTTGGGTATTTCAGCAAAATGGAGATATTGGGAAGCCAGTAAGATGTTACTGGAATCTCTAACCTTATTATACTATAATGACAAGATGTTAAGATGTTCCACCACATTGTAATAAAATAGATTTTTGACTTTGGGCAACTAGACTAATTACTCATCATACAAAATTACAGGGTTATTGCATTATACACTTACTATATGGGTCCTTCAAACCTATCCAATACATTTGAGTAAGGATCTTTTTAGTAGGGCTTGTGCCCATTGCTGTTCTGGAGTTCTCTCTTTTGAGACCTTGTTTATGATTCTGAGGCATGGCTAACAACTTCTTAGATGATATTGCATATACTCAGTCAGTAGGAACTGTGTGCTGTTATCCCATCATGTCTTGGTTGCCTCCATTTGCTTCATGGCCTGCTGAGGGGTTGAGTGTGGTAACAGTCTGTATTTGTCCCTATGAAATAGTCATTGTTCTAGCAATAACAGGCCACTTCTCCTTGAATGGTCTCTTGAAATATGTTAACTACTTATGTTAAACAATCTGTTCCATCTTGTATTTAGCTGTGATACTCTGGCCTGGTCTACACTACAGCTTACGTCAACCTAACTGTGGCCATATCTACACTATCACTTATGTCGGCAAAATTTGTGTCACTCAGGAATGTGAAAAAAAAACACCTGAGTGACAGAAGTTATGCTGGTGCACAGTGCTATGTCTCCTGCCAACATAGCTACTGTCGCTTGTTGAGGGTGGTTTAATTATATGGATGGGAGAACTCTCTCCCATTGGCATAGAGTGGCTACATTAGAGATCTTACAGCACTACAGCTGCATGGTGCCACTATAAGCTCTCTTGTGTAGACATAGCCTTTGTAAGTGTCTCTACACTAAAATGTAGCTCTCACTGATGTAATTCATGCACTACACCAACTTAATAACTCCACCTCAATGAGAGGCCCAACACTTAGGTTGATGTAGTTAGGCTGACACAGTGTCAGTGTAGACACTGTGTTGCTTACATCTACTGTTGCTGCCTTTCAGAAGCTGTGCCGCAATGTCCCACACTGAAAGTTAAATCGGTGCAAGCACTCCTGATGAGGATGCACACTGCCAATACGTAGTGCAGACATGAAAAAGTAATTTAATAACTGCAGTGACTGTATGTCAACATAATTTAGGTTGACTTAATTTTGTAGTGTAGACTTGTCCTCTGAGTAAGGGTCCCAGACATGAAGAAAATCTCTGTGTAAGCTCGAAAGCTTGTCCCTCTCTCACCAACAGAAGTTGGACATTTGAGATATATAGTAGTTTATTTTGTAATACTTTATAGTCCATATGGACCTACTATAAATGCGGTATGCTTGACATGAGTATGTGAGTTGTGTGTTGGCAACTGAAGCAAGGATTTAAGGTTATGAGAGGTCAAGAATTGTCTGTGCAAAACAAATATTGTCATGTCCATAAGAGGAAATGGAATGTCTTGGATTATGGTGGCCTACCTGGAACTGCTGTCTTGGAGTATTGAATGAAAGGCTTAGTAAACAAACAAAGAGCTAAAGACGCAACGGACTGGTCTATTAAAAAGGTTGCTTGCTAGAGCTGAAATCGGACACAGACACCGACCCAGAGCCCTGAAAAAGAAGAGATCTGTAATGTGGCACTCCCCATGCTTTGTGATCAGACTGAATTCGACTGGCCATCAGGATTTCCTTCTGATCTTCAGACTCTGATATAGTATGAAAGAAGTGTGAATGTGGAGTGAGTGGGGTTTACGTTGTAATCAATAAAAATATTTAGAGTATTATATACCAACACTGAGTCCAGTATCTGCCTGCTCCCCCATCCCATAGGGAGGCCTCTATCAAAGCCTAACAGGTCCAATAAAAGATGTTACCTCATCCACCTTGTGTGTCTATTTTCCAGCAGTGATATTCACCTTAATCGACAAAATGACTTTTAGATGAGGGGGTATACCTTCAGAAATAGTATTATTTCCATTGCTATAAGAAAAATATCTTTATTGTATCCTTTACTCATTAAATTAGAGCCTTCCAGTATGCAGTCACACTCATTAATTGTTGTGATTGACCAATATTCATTGCACATATAGTTGCCTTTTTTTGGTTGGTGAACAATTCACCAACAGATCTTAATTTTAATTAAATATATGTTAGTCATAAATACTCATCACATACTTCTGGATGAATACTTTTTAGGCTATGGGCTGTTAGAAAACTCTTTGTTTTTGACAATTCAGTTTGTTATTTACAGCATGTGGTGGTTCAAGTAACTCACATAGTATTGTTTCTGTTCATTGAATAGATAATTTTTATTCTTCTGTTTTGAAAGTTATCAACAATGATAATGCACTTGAGGGAGAGTGTATGGATTAATAATCAATTGGGCTAAAATTTAGTAAATGTTTGATATTCACAAATATTTGGAAATATTTTTTTAACTGTACAACCAGGTGTGCTTCCAGTCAAATTCATCTATCTCAGATGCTTACATAGCCCCCATTACTGTAATATCTAAGCAGTTTTGCAGTCTTTGATGTATTTATCCTCCTACCACCCCCTGAGGTAGGGAACTGCGATCACTCCAATTTTACAGAGGGGAAACTGAGGCACAGATAAGCTAAGTAATTTGCTCAAGGTGTCACAGAAGGCCTATGGCAGAATTCAGGTCTCCCATATTGTAAGCTGTGGCCCTAACCCCTGAACCATCCTCCATCAGTTTTATTAACAAAACATCAATATTTCAAGCAATAAATCTAGCAGCAGTTTGTGGAATCCCTCTTTCCAGCTGACAGAATAAAGACATCCCTTGTTCCTGCCATCTCACACAATTCTATAAGCTAATTAACCCACAAATGGTATTCTCTCTCTTTTGGATTCCTCACTGGGTCAAAAAACCCTCTGTCTCAGTGTCCCCCAAAAAATGTTTTCTCATAGTATACATATATTTCCAAATAAATGTATCCCGAAATTCCCCATGCTTAACATGGCTAGAGTAATCCCATTATCTTTGAACATAGTAATAAAAATTTAGTTAAATTGCAGAGTATTTAACAGATTGCTCACTGCCAGACCTTAGAGGTATCACAGTGGGATTCATTTTTCAGTATGAAAGATTACCCTTCATAAGCCTGCACTCTCGGCAGGCCTGAAAACTACTCAGATGTAAGCATTAAATTGGTTGTAGGGATTGAAATTTCTGTGGAACCCCTTGTAGTATTAAGGAAAACTGAAAAACTTCATTTTAATTAGAAATTAGATTCTAAGTCAAAACTAGGACAGAGTAACAAAGGGAGCTATGTAGCTTTAGACAAAAGAGTTGAAGCCCCGAGTGTTAGAACCAAAGTGTTGAAACCAAAGTAAGATATATATGGAATTTTAAATAGGGAAAGACTGAAAGAAATAAGGAAAGACAAGTGACTGATAAAATACAATAACGAGTGTCCCACAAGGAGAGCGGAAGGGAAGAAAACATAAAAGTGCAAAGCAGCAGAAGTGTTGGAAATGGATTTTTGAAAAGTTTTATTCCATTTAAATCCAATTATCTGGAATACATTTTTAAAGTATTTGTAGAGACTAACTGCTTTTGCACTTTCATAAAGTGTGGAGTTCAGCATCAACATACAGCAAAAACATTCTTTGCTGACGCTGGCATAAGAAAGATGCTCACACTCTGATTGGAAAGAACAATTCATAGGCCACAACTGTATTATATCTAACAGTCATCAGTATTGGAAAAATAAAAACTAGTTCTTGCATGAAAGGATGATTGTGACCAACCTACTGATTAGGCTACAACTTTTTCCATTTGATAGCTAGGAGACCTGCCCCCTTGTCGATGGACCAATGTGCTCTTGACATCTATGAAGATCTGGCCTGATATACTAGACCATGAATTAATCAATACTTTACTCTCATACAGAAGGCTGGAATAACCCCTGGCAGTGCCTAGAGCTTTGCTTGACTTTTGCTTGTTTCCCATAACCAATTGGGAAACAAAAATGCCTCCCTCCCCCAGTTGAATTGCCAATGGGCTTGCAATTTTTTTTGTCACTAAATGCTGCTAGTAACTGCTTAGCTGGCATCCTGTAAAACTGTTAGCCATAATTACCCCTCTAAACAGGTCTGGGTGTTCAGGAAACATGTCTTAATTAGAATTAGTCAGAAAATTTCAGTGAAAAATGGACATGAAAATGTTTGCAATCTTTTTCTCCCTATAGAGCCAGCTATAGAGCATCTTATCAAATGGGTAGGTATATGAGGAGTGAGTGGAAGACTGCTGCCCTCAACTGACTCAAGGATGGGGAGTGACCGGGGCAGAACTACCTGGAGCCATGGGTTCAGGAACAAAACTTCAAAGACTGTGCAGCTACAAAGATCATTTTCCTGACTCTTGGCTGTGACTCACCCTGCTCTTTCTGTCCCTCAACTGGTTCCCCCTTCTCTGTTGCAACAAACAAAAAGTACTTGTCTTCATTTTCAAAGCCTTCACAGCCAATCCCCACCATCTCTGTCTTCTACAGTATGAAGTTGTCAACTCTCACCTTTAGTCTGCAATGGCAGTTTTGACTGACCCCTCTAAAATTTTCCAACAAACACCTCTGTGCTTTCTCTCAGCCACTTCATTGTCCTCCTTCAGATCCCTACTTAAAATTCTTCTCTGCCATGATGTCTACAAAAAACTTGACAAAAGTTAGGCAACTAGTTTGCTGAAACTGTTGTTCATGTCGACCAGGCTTCTCTCACAGTTTTTGTGCTCTCCCCACCTGTTTGTTTTATCTATCTTTTGTTAATAGTCTAGTGTATAGAGAGTAAGCTCTTTGGGGCATTCTGTGTGCCACTCTGAAGCCTAAAATGTCTGTAAGAGTCAGTATGAAGTGATGGAAACAGCTACACAAGCATTCTTTGACAGGGCTACTGGCCTGGTGGATAGGGGAAGCAGTAGATGTTATCAGTCTTGATTTTAATAAGGCTTTTGACACAGTCCCCTATGACATTCTCCTACACAAGTTAGGAAAATCTGGTCTAGACCAAATTACTATGAAGTGGGTGCACAACTGGTTGAAAGACTGTAATTCAAAGAGTAGTTATCAATGGCTTGCTGTCAGACTTGGATGGGCATCTAGTGGGGCCCATTGGGGTCAGTCCTGGGTATGATACTAGTCAATATCTTAATCAATGACATGGCTAATGGAGTGGAGATGATACCAAGCTGAAAGGGGTTGCAAGCACTTTGGAGACAGAATTAGAATTCAAAACAATCTCAGCAAATTGGAGAATTGGTCAGAAATCTACAAGATGAAATGCAAAGTGAAAAGTAACATAGGAAGGACAATTACAAAATGTGGTATAACTGGCTAAGTGGTAATATGCTGGAAAGGATCTGGGCATTAAAATGTGATCACAAGTGAATCACAAACTGAATGAGTCAGTGAAAATTAGGCAGATCTTTGAAGATCTGGGTCTAGGCTCCTAAAACACTTATGTACTCTTAAAAATTTAAACTACTGTTTATTGCTAAAAGTAGCTAAGCTAGCAGGCAGTAAGTGGGTCTCTGCAAAATCTTAGCATGACTGAGTTGGGAGGGGAGGGGGTTTGGGTGCCGCAGGAAAAGCAGCTTGACCCCGCATCCTTCCCGATGAGATCTCTGTTGAAATTGCTGAGATATGCATTTTAGGAAAGCAGGAAGCTTGTCTATATGTATTCTCAGGGATGTGTCTATCAGGGCCTCAAGGCATGCAAACTCTGAAAAAACACATTTGGCTAATTGATGATCAGAAGGAAAACTCTTGCTTAACCTTTGAAATTGCTTGCTTAACAGTTTTCTTTGTGTGATGTGTTATTGTAATACTAATGAATAAATGAGAGAAGAAAGTCTGGGGTAGTTGGACTCTTCAGGGACTTTCCCTCTGGACACATCTTGTGGTCCCCACCAGCAGACGGAAGATTCACCATCGGAAGATTGCCGCTGTGCCACTCGAGAGCCACACCCAACTTCGGTAATTATCGAGGGTTGGGGGTGGTTTACTAACCTGTTGTGGACGTGTGTAAGTGCTTGAGACTAAGTAAAGTTTAGCTTTAAGTGAAAGAACTCTGTGTTGTCCTGTTTGTGCCAGCCATCTATCGGTCAGACGTCTGTGTCTCCCCTGATTTATTTCCTGACAACACCTCCCACAGAGTAAAGTTACCAAGCACTTTGGGTTGAAAGAACTCCAGGTAACAAGATGCCTTTATGTGATTTCAGTGAAAATTAGGCAGATCTTTGAAGATCTGGATCTAGGCTCCTAAACCACTTATGTACTCTTGAAAATTTTACCCCTTAACTTAAACTCAAAGCTCTTGGTAACTTTACTCTTTCTGCTAAGGGCTACGTTGTAACCTCTGGCATCTACTCGGAGAAGGGAGTAGGAACTCTCCTGAAACCTCAGGCTATTCAGACCTTGGATCTCAGCCCACTGGAGAAAGAGTGGCTCATGTCTGCTTACTACAGCAGGTGGGGAGGAGTAGAGACTTGCGGAGACTTGTTTTTTCCCTGTCAACACATGCTCTCACCTGCCAGCACAACTGACCAGCTGTGGGGGTGTTGGAACTTTCTGTTGATATGGGCCAGGAACAAATATTTGCAACCTCCAAACCACAGCAAGGGTAGCAAAGCTGGGGAGGAATATTGATTAATAGAAGGGCTCTGAATCACAATGTCTCCCAGAGCTACTCCTGGGGTGATGTAATTTATGCAGCATTCATTTATCAGGGCTGTGTCTAAAGTCACAATCTAAATGTTTCTCTAAGCTTTTTGTGAGATGTTTGCAAGTTTTTATGTATTTTCAGAAACCAAACCTGTATAGCTGTATTAATGAAGACTAGAATCCAAAGAAAAAGATTTTTTTCCCCCAATAATTGCAGTATTTTTACCCTCACTGTATTGAGGTTTTTATACCACAGTCATCATTATAGTGGCTTCATGGCTTACAGAGTAAAAAAAAGTCAAACAGCATGACTCACCACAAGCTGAAGTGAGCTCCTTCTTAAACCCAGGTGCCCATATTAGCCTGCCTTAATTGGTTCTAGCAGCTTCTTGATTGGCTGCAGGTGTTCTAATCAGCCTGTCTGCCTTGTTTCCAGAAAGCTCCTGACTGTTTTGGAACCTTCCCTGTTACCTTACCCAGGGAAAGGGGAACTACTTAACCTGGGGCTAATATATCTGCCTTCTATCACTCTCCTGTAGCCATCTGGCCTGACCCTGTCACACCGTATAGTACAGGGAAAAGATTCAGTATGATACCAGTCTCTGGGAAACTGGTTCATGTAATGTTGTTATAATCACTTGATGCAGTAGGTGTGCTCCCGAAGTTCTCTAAAGTCATCTTTTTTTACCCTTCCTGTTTATAAGTAAAATGCACTATATAAGTAATCTGAAACTAGATTTAACTGATTGGCTTTCTACCCTGTTTTCTTGATACCATGGTATACCCCTTATCTCTTTGTTCTGAACACATGCATTCCAGTTGCCAAGGGGTCTGAAGGCACCCCTTATGTTTGTACTAGGTTAGAATAATTATATATCCTATCTGCTTCCTTTGGGACATTCCAGTATTGTTCTATGAGAATAACTTCCTACTTGTTGCTGTAGTAAAATAATCATAATCCACACAGCTTTGATAAAAGAAAGAGTCAGAGCGCAAAAAAAATTAATAAAAAAAAAATCATGGCTTCTGCAAAGGCACAGAGAGAGCCTAGGAAAGAAAATCTGACATCAATGAAATTATTGGTTTGACTAAAAACTAGTTATTAGATTAACTACTTTAGGATTTAAATGTAAAGCCTTCTAATCTGTCGCCATTAGACTTCCCTGATCAACAGTCATTAACTGAGTATATGTTCCAGGAAGACAATTTAAAGAAAGTAAACTGTGAGATATAGGTGATCAGACTGAGTTATGGAAACAAGGGCAGGTGACAGTGATTTATCTTCCACTATTTTAAGAAACAGGATTACAATTTCATAAATCCCAGACACTTTAAGTCTCTTGAACTCAGCATAAGTCTCCCTGATGCCTCTGCTGTCCCATCATCTCACAATGAGGATTGAAAATCTACCATTTCAATCTGTTTTACCTTCATATTATTATACTACTAGACACAGAGGTGGGATATGTTCTTCATTTTTCATGTATATGTTAGTTAAACCACTAATCAGGATTTAAAGTCGGTAATGCAGAGTGGGAAATTACACATACATAAAATACTCACTGTAATGTATCTAACCCTTTTTCCAAACAATAAAAAAAGCATGTATTTTATGAGTTCCACTCTCTTACCTGATGATCCTGCCTGGTTGACAAACCCAGTAGCATGGATGGTTGACTGTTGTCATACCTGGCTGATCATGCCACTGAGGTAATTAGTCAAATGAGATTTTTTGGTGTGAATATGGCAAAAGATAATTGAATGAAAAGTATGCTGTACACAGCCAATAAAAATAGCTGTGATTAGCTTATCTCTTTCTTTTCTTCTCCTCAATCAGGTGTTTTTAAATCTGGGGTCAACCAATGTAGCTACAATGTAATACTCTGTCCTGTGGCAGAGAGGAAAAGAAACTTTCCTGAGCCTGTTTACCTCCTGCTACCCATCATCCTAAAGTGTTCCCTTCCTCACTCTAAAGGATTCAGTTTCCCAGTTCAGGTGCTGCTCCTGTTTATTCTAATAAAAGGGAAAAATGATAGACTTGGCCTGATTTTCAAGTCTACCAGGGTCAAGAAGCTTAAGTGGCACAGAGCTGCTGCAGCAATTCTACATCACCCATCATAGATGCCAGCACAGCAGGCATAGCCAGGGATAAAGGCAGCATGACCAGACAATGTCTATGTCCTGGATCCCCCAATAGCCTCTTGCAGACAGACACAGAGGTGGGATATGTTCTTCTTTTTTCATTTATACAGGTATGTTTTAGAGCAGTCCTGACAACGATGTAATCTAAACCAGGAAAATAAACCAACTTCGGACTGGCCCCAGAATTATGGAAGTGTCATGAAGCCACTTGTGCCTGCTGCCTTTTAATTGAGTCCCCTGCATTGGGCACAGCTCAGATGGATTTGAGCATTGGGGCCACATAACTTACATAACCGTTCATACATCTTGACAGGCAAGTACAGAATATTGAATACCCAAAGCACTACTTGGACTCAATAGTCTGTAAGCAATCAATAGCCTGAAATTGCTTTGCATGGTATATCTGAATAACTTAAAATTATGAACAAACTTGTCAAAATCATGATCCGTTTCCAAATGATTCCACAGAATCATGGCTAAATTGTATTATTAAACTGTTCACTGTGAATAATTCCATCAGTTCTAGCAATACATTTAGTTTCCTAGTTTTGCAGTTTTCAGACAAAGAACCATTCCCTTTTTAATTAGTCAGGACACAACAACTCAGATAGTTTCAAGCAGATACACAAAACTGTAAAAATGTAGGTCTCAAAGGGACCTCATCTAGTTCATATCCCCACACTGAGGCAGGACCAAGTACACCTAGACCATCCCTGACAGATATTTGTCTAACCTGTTCTGAAAAACCTCCAATGGTGGGGATTCCAAAACCTCCCTTGGAAACCTATTCCAGCAGTTACCAATCTTTATAGCTGCATTTTTTCCCCCCTGATATCTAATCTAAAGCTCTGTTGCTACAACTAACTCAATTACTTCTTGTCTACATGCTGATCAGGTGTGGTATAGAGATTTTACGAGTTTGGGATGACATCATTATATTCAATAGTGAAGCAATGTGATTTTCAGTTCTTGGGTGCATGCATTGAAGTTGATAGTATTGTTGAATTTCCAGCCTATTATTTCATGTTATCATTTAATTGTGTTATCTATTGTCATGGTTAACGCATATGTTATTCCATATGTAATCATCATGTGATTAATATATTTAAATTGTAGGATTATTTAGGAGTGATAAATGTGTATGAGGTATATAAGTAAAGTAAGGTTGTAATGAAAGGCCTGTGGGCTAAGGCTTGTAAGATTTCAGTTTAGCCACATTAGGCCTCCGACCTAAGGAGACTTGACATGAGTCGGCGACCTAAGACTGACCCTATGACAATAAAACCACAAAAAAACCACAGGATTACTGTAAAGGATGTGCCAGTAGGTGATGTTCCAGGAAAACAGATCATAAGATACCCGTCCAGACCGCAAGACACCTGATCGTAACATCACAGAAAGTTCTGATCTGACCGCAAATTACCATGGGAACACATTTATGTAAATGTTACTAAAATGTTAATAAGAAAAAAGGGAGCTAAGAGCAGGGGTGGCTCTAGCCATTTCGCCGCCCCAAGCACGGTGGCACGCCACAGGGGGCGCTCTGCCGGTCACCGGTCCGCGGCTTCAGTGGACCTCCCGCAGACATGCCTGCGGAC
This sequence comes from Mauremys mutica, assembly GCF_020497125.1. NCBI lineage: Eukaryota > Metazoa > Chordata > Testudines > Geoemydidae > Mauremys > Mauremys mutica. Next base: position 78,748,557 of record NC_059074.1, on the reverse strand, counting down.
GGTCCGCTGGTCCTGCGGCTCTGGTGGACCTCCCGCAGGTGTGCCTGCAGATGCTCCACCGAAGCCGCGGGACCAGTGGACCCTCCGCAGGCATGTCTGCGGGAGGTCCACTGGAGCCGCCTGCCGCTCTCCCGGCGACCGACAGAGTGCCCCCCGCGGCATGACGCCCCAAGCACGCGCTTGGCGTGCTGGGGCCTGGAGTTGCCCCTGGCTAAGAGAACAACCTATGAAAAGCAGGGCACACCAAAATATATGGGCTGTGGAAGTACAGATAAGGAAAAGGACGTAGGAAACCTCATGCATATGGTGCTACCTGTGGTCAGAACAAGAAGATAAAAGAGGTTCCCTGGTATGAAGAGGGTGGGAAGACCCCCAGGGAAGACCTCATTGGGAATGCCTCAGCTAGAACCCCTCCCCCCTCTATGAATGACTCCCTGTTGATAGATGCACCAGACTCTATAACATTTTGGGGCATGTGAGTATAAATACAGCATTGGCTATTGTTTGGGCTGTCTCAGGTTGTGTATATGTGTAGGTGAATGTAACTTATAATACAAACAAGATTTTTTACTTCTACCTGTATTGGTGGTCACTGTAGTCATTCTCCGTGTGATCCTAAGAGTCTCCCAATCTAAGAGACGCATAAAGGATAATTCCATCCTATTGATCTGAAAACTGGCACCACAGGAGCTAAGCTCACTCCCTAGGTACACTTTAGTTTAACACACAGCTATCAATACAATTTTAGATAAAGGCTACAAAGTGAAAGTATTAGAGGATGTATTAGTGTGTTTCTGTGACTGAATGCGGAGATGGTAGTGGTATAAAGCTTGGAGGCTGGAACTGTTTTGTGCATTACTGTTTGTTTCTTTAATTTATGATTTTTATGCTTTTTATCATTTTGTGTTTTTCTGAGAAAATAGACTTCAGAAATCTTAAATTAAAGAATCTCTGCCTCCAAGGTTGGCCAACACTTCCTATTGTAAATCCTGTTTTCAGTTGCATATAACTTTACTGAACTTTAATCATTTGGGTTGAAATTTTCCATACTGAGTATGTGCCCCAGTCTGACTCTTTTGGGAAAGTTTCAACATAATGGTTCAGTAATTTACAAGAATGAGATTAGGGCAAATTACATTGGTTGTCAGAATTGTTTTCATATAGGCAAACTTTTCTTTGAGACTCTCTAGTGCACCAGGCTTTGGAGCATGGACTTGACATTTATTGGGAGGAGGAGGGGTGGCCTTGGCATTAGGGATGTGCTCAGTGCAAGTCTGCTGAAACTTGGCCAAGTATAGGACTTTGAAAAATCTCCATTCACACATGCTCAAAGACTACTTAGAGCATCACAGCTAAATTCTCTGGACTGTAGAGTCTGAGGTAGACTTGCACTGCAATTGCTGCTCCATCCTGTGTGCAAAAGGCTGAGATGGGGCCTGGCACTGGGACCAAGAACAGGGAGCGTGTCTCTCTTGTGCTTTCAGTGTACTATTTGCTGGTGCTGAGACAGTGGGGAGAGCAACCCAGCTGGTTCAAATTCAGAAGACAAGAGTCAGACCTGGGGGATAGGGACGAGTACATTGGCAGAGTCGATTGGGACAAAAAGCTTGTGGGGGAAAGGGATAAACTTTAAGCCTGGGGGATTTGGGGAGACTGAAATTGGGAGACTAGGGATGAAATGGGTAGTGTGATCTGGGAGTGGGAGACGAGAATTGGCTGGGCAAGGAGACTGAGGATTGGATTCTATCCCTGCCTCTGTCACAGAGTTCCTATGTGATACTGGGCAAGTTACTTAAACCACGTTTCACTAATTGTGTGTTCCCCATTTTCTAGGTGGCCAAATTGAACCCCTTGGATCTGGTTTACAGAGGTGTTAAGAACTCACAGCTGCAACTAAAGACAATGGGAGCTGTGCTTTGAACATACAAAGTGCTCTATAACGTTAAGCATAACATTACACAGCAGAGGGAGGAGGGAAATCAGGGACTAGTCATCTCAAATAGGGCTCCCAAAATTGTTGGACACTTTTAACCTTAATCTCTCTGTGCCCCCAACTGTCAAGTGGAGTTAATAAGGCCACCTCATATCACACAGGTTTTGCAAAAATTATAATGGTGTGCCAGTGCCACTACAGTTAAGATTGCATCACAACTTGTGTTTAGAGGTTGACCATTCTAAGTTCTCTAAAATCAACATGTGTAGTCACATTACTTAGAAATGTGATGTGCCACAACATGGTACAGGGTAGGGTTAGTGACCCAAATTTGGAGTCATTTGAGCCAAGGGTTCTGGAGATATAAACACTGAAAAAATAGCAATTAAAAAAATATCCTACATGGTTTTTTGTTGTTTTTTTTCCTGGCCAGATCTAGAGATCAAACTGTTACTGTGATAAAGATCAAAATGGGCTCAATCTGTCAGGTTTTACCCAATGTAGTGAATGTCACTGACTAAATATTTGGGGGACCCAAACTGAGAACAGTATATAAGAAAATGTACACTTTTACATGGTGCATGAACCAATACAGAAAGACAGCTAGGGAGTTTCTATTCCCACCATGTTATATGCTTTAAAGCCCTTCTCCAAAATCTGAATGGTTACTTAGTTTGCTTTAGAAAATGGTGTGCCTCCAGGGGATTTTGGGGTGCTGTTAGTGATTCAAATTTGGGGTCATTTGACTAACACAGTGGTTCTCAAACTGTGGTCTGTGGACCGCCAGTGATCTGCGAGCTCCATTCAGATGGTCAGCAGATAGTTCGCTCTAGGGTGCACGCCTGGGCGGCCGCACATGAAAGAATGAAGGGCGACCCACCTAATTAGGTGCCTGGTCCCTAATTAGGTGCATGGCTCCACTAATTAGGTGCCTGGACACTGGAGAAGATGCACATGTAAGGTGAGTTTGTGGCCTTGTGGGGAATTGGGGTACGTGGGAGGGGGAAGTGGGGTGAGAAGAGCGGGTGGGAGGAATTTGAGACGTGCAAGGATGTGGCAGCTGGAGAAAGAGGCGAATTTCCCCAGCTCCAAGGCAGCAGCTTCCAGGGACAGACCCACCCCACTCCTTCCCAACCCCAGCTCTGTGGCTGCTGTGGCAGGGGAGATACCCCCCTTCTTCCCAGAACCAGCTCAGGGGCTGCCACAGCAGGGGACAGAGGGCACATTCATCGCACTAGAAAGGTAAGACTACTGATATTAAAATATGAGTTGTGTGCTTTTATTTGTAGAACAAAAGAAGTTAATTATTATTCAGGTTTTTTTAATATAGTGCTTTTATCCAAAGCGCTTTACAACAGTTAACTAATGGTATATACAACATTTGGAAAGATCGTTAAGTGGTCCACTGAGACCCTCAGCAATTTGCAAGTGGTCTGTGAAAAAAAAAAGTTTGAGAACCACGGGACTAAGGGGTTCCCAAGTTACTGCCTCCCCAAAATTTTAATTTATTAAATGGCAACAAAAAAGCCCCACAAACCCTACGTTAACACAAAGTTAAAGTATGTTGTTCCCCTGCAGAATATTAAGTTGAGCAAAACTCAAACTTCTGAAAACTAGGAAATGCACAGCTAAGGTTGCCACGTAACCTTGTCTTCATAGCAGGGTCTTGAACAGTGTGCAGTCAATAAGACATGATGCTGCATGTTGAACAATGAGGATAAAACAAAATATTAAATAACTGCTCATTAATTGAGCACCATCCTTTCTGTGCACTGAATGAGACAAGGGTCCTTTGGAAAAAAATAATATCTGATTTGTAATTGAAGATTGTATTAGTTCATATGCACAAGGGGACCAAATTAAGGTTGCACAGGCAATCTTAATTCTTCCATTTCCTAATTTCAGAGTTCTAGACTTTGCAATCTTAAAGTTGTTTTAACATAGATTAGTGTGTTTGTAATAGGTGAGACTGGGGAGATGATAGTGTCTCATTTTACCTCCAAATGTTTCAGAATCTCCTCAGAAAAACGACAGTCTGAAAATCTCTACATCCTCCAGAAATGCCAGTCCTTGAGGCAATAGTTAACTGTCTTCTTGTTTTCTAGCAATGAAGGGAATAACTAGTCTGTAGCCAGAGGGGTTCAGTTATTATAATGCAGCCTTCACAGCAGATGCCTTTCTTGATCCTGTAACTCCAGCTGACATAGTTATAATCTTTCCAACTGATCTCCAGTTGGCTCAGCTGGAGCATGTATGAGCCTTGCAAGATTGCTTGGCCTTAATGGGGACTTTCAGTATATTTTCAGAGCCTGTTTAGTACCTAGCACACCCTTCCTCTAGATGTCTCTGAGCCCTCCTACCTAAGCAGCCTTACTGTGCTCTCTGTATGTGTGCAGAGACAGAGTACTCCACCTAAAATCCATGTTTCCTCCACGCTGCTTCTCTGCCTTTTGTTTGAACTTAAAAAAAAAAAGAAATCAAATGCTGCAGTGTAGACATGTGGGTTACAGTTATTTTTCTGAATGCTGTAGAACCGTGAAATTAAAATTGAGATACCATATGATTAATTGATTCAGTAGTGTTACTGATGAGTAATTATGTTCAATAAGGATTTGTCTATACAATTAATAATTGTCAGTTTATATCAGATGTAATAAGATTAGGTGTGCAAGTACTGTAAACCGAGTTGCTTTTTAATAATTTGTTCATTAAAAAAAAAAAAAAAAGAAGACTCCAAGCCCAGCTGAGCCCTGTTGTAAATGGATGCATCTGCCCTGAAGTTGTTGCACTGGCTTACAAAAGGGCTACAGTTGGCCCTGTGACTTCTTGTCCTCTTATAACTTCATACAATTAAGATTATTTAATTAAATTTACTGCTTTCTTTTTTTTTCTAAACCCAATCATAGGCTTTCCTTTTTAAAAAAAAATCAAGCTTCTAATAAATGTGTATGCTGCTCTATGAATAGTAGCATCTCACTTGGATGCTCTGGGTAAGGTTTTCATTATTAGTCCTTACATCCAGTCACTTATTACTATCACTTAGGAATCAAAAGTTGCTTGTGGCAATAAACATGACATTTTTTATTTCAGTTTCAGAACAAATATTTTCCCAACAGCTGGGAAAATTTGGCTCAGCTAAGCTTGAGTTACAGAAATGCAAAAACTCCCATTCCGTTTTCTAGCATTGGACTTAGTTTGTTGGAGTGGTATAACTCCAATACTGCTTTGTTTTTCAAAACTGAATTAGGAAAGTCATTAGTTGTTAATAGACACTGGCCATTACTTTACTTATTTCTCAGGTCCTTCAGGGCACAGGCTATACAGAATTATACATTATAATACAGATTTCCACACAATTTTGCATACTTTGCAAACCCTTCTGGAATACTCAGTGGAGACATACAATTTTTTAGAGGATTATGTGCAGATAGTATATATTTATGAGAAAAATGTGTATATGATACATAAGCTGTGGATAATATAATAAAGATAGGTCATTCATAAAATTTGGACTCTGTATTGTGCTTCTCTCTCTCTGTAATTATATGTATATAAATATGGATCCTGAATTACTTTGCTGCCCACAGGGACTCTCAGAAAGGAAGTACATTACATTGCAAGTACATCGGTGTGCTCAGAGTATGTGATATTATTTCCAGAAGTACCAATAGTGATTTCAAAGGTGGCAGTGCTTGGATTGATGCAATTTAATATAACATTTTTAAAATTAATTTGGTTAGTCAATACCCTAGGTTTGGTGATCCCATAGCTATTATCAGACAGCTGGAGAGCCTTTACATTCCATCTGTATTACAGGGCTTGTCATAGTCTGCAAGCTGAATTCAATTTAAAAACATTGGGCCACATTGTCTATTGACATCCAGACCATTGATATCAGACAGGGGGTGCAAAGGGACTAGAATGTGGCCATAAGTAGTGGCCATAAGAGAATTATCCAGATGGGAATACCTCAGTGGCTTAAAGCTGGTGGAGATGGGTCCTGTGACAGCCACTTCTACTCCAGTGCAGGAAACTTATTCGGGGTAGGAGGGCAAGTATAAGGACAACTGCAGAGTCATACACGTAGGACGGAAGAATCCCATGCACTGCTACAGGCTGGGGACCGACCGGCTAAGCAGCAGTTCTGCAGAAAAGCACCTGGGGATTACAGTGGATGAGAAGCTGGATATGAGTCAGCAGTGTGCCTTTATTGCCAAGAAGGCTAGTGGCATATTGGGCTGCATTAGTAGAAGCATTGCAAGCAGATCAAGGAAAGTGATTATTCCCCTCTATTTGGCAAGGGTGAGGCCACATCTGGAGTATTGCATCCAGTTTTGCGCCCCCCATTACAGAAAGGATGTGGACAAAATTGGAGAGAGTCCAGCGGAGGGCAATGAAAATGATTAGGGGGCTGGGGAAGATGACTTATGAGGAGAGGCTGAGGGAAGTTGGCTTATTTAGTCAGCAGAAGAGAAGAGTGAGAGGGGATTTGATAGCAGCCTTCAACTACCTGAAGGGGGGGTTCGAAAAAGGATGGATCTAGGCTATTCTCAGTGGTGGCACATGACAGAACACGAAGCAATGGACTCAAGTTGCAGTGCAGTGGGTCTAGGTTGGATATTAGGGACATTCCAGTACTGTTCTGTGAGTACTCACTCGCTTCACCACCCTCCTAGTGAAAAACTATTTCACTAGGAGGGTGGTAAAGCACTGAAATGGGTTACCTAGGGAGGTGGGGGAATCTCCATCCTCAGAGGTGTTTAAAGCCCGGCTTGACAAAGCCCTGGCTGGGATGATTTAGCTGGGGTTGGTCCTGAGGTCTCTTCCAACCCTAATCTTCTATGATTCTTCTATGATTCAAAGGATGGGAAGTGGTGGATGGGAAGTGGATGAGGATGGGAAGTGGTGTCATCTGAGAGTGCTACTGCATCTATTTTTGTTTTTACTGGCCTATAGTCCATTAGAAACCCTGCACCAGTTGCATAAATTAGCTCAACCCCTCAGCTGCTCGAATTATTACTCAAGTTGGTGTAGACTGGTCCTTGGAATCAAGGAGTTGTAACTGACCTCCTGAAGCTGTTCCTTGTCTCCTATGTTTAGTGGAGCCCATTAAGTTTCTTTAAAAAAAATTAAGAAATACCTTTCCTGTAAGCAGGTGGAATATTAATGCTCCAGGACCATAGTACTAACCTTTTATTTATCATAAGAAAAGCCTAAACTTAACATTTTGCTTTACTGGTGAAAACTTTTGCATAACTCTACTAGTTACTTAGGCCTGGTCTACACTGGGGGGCGGGGGGAGTGGGTGTTGATCTAAGTTATGCAGCGTCAGCTACGTGAATAATATAGCTGAAGTCGACATACTTAGATCTACTTTACTGCGGTGTCTTCAGTGGAGTACCGGAGTCGACGAGAGAGCACTTGGTGGTCAATTTATCGCATCTTCACTAGACGTGATAAATCGACCCCCCGCTGGATCAATCGCTCCAGAGGTAAGTGTAGACCAGGCCTAAGTCTTTAATCATGTTGGAGACCATCAATGTACCAGTGAACATTTTTTTCCCTCTCATGCAGATTGCAAAAATGTTTTATGTTCTCTCTAATAAAATGTAAAATATTCAAGTTGTAACAAGTGGTAAGAGTGGAGATAAAAGTTTCTGCCTTTGAGGACAAAATTCTGTCCTTGGATCCTTGCTCCTGAGCCCTTCAGTCACTGCATTCTGTACCATTGGAGGCTTATTAATCACAAGAACTATAATCAATAAGATGAAAGATATAGGTACATGAAGCAAAGTGTGAACTAGAAAACATCACCCAGTTTTTACAAACCAGTACTTGCATTTCTGATTTATATGCTAAACTGTGTGAATAATCTTTTTTTTAAAAAAGTGTTTATTGCTTAAGCATCCACATGTATATGCCACATACTTTTATAATGCTGTAACTTTAAAAGCTGACATGATCCATAGACAGAGAAAGATTGTGTGGTACTAATTAGCCATAAAACCTTTTGGCCGGATGACTTAAACTCTGTGTGTGTGTGTGTGTGTGTGTGTGTGTGTGTGTGTGTGTGTGTGTGTGTGTGTGTGTGTGTGTGTGTGTGTGTGTGTGTGTGTGTGTGTGTGTGTGTGTGTGTGTGTGTGTGTGTCTTGAAAAGTTTGCTTTTACTCCAAATAGCAGTTTCCTTTGCTGTGATTTTTAAGAAAACCCCTTTTATTAAATTACTCTTTTGACAGTTTGGCATGATATGTCATAGTGCAACAAATCAACCCAAGAAAAATAAAATGAGTTTTGAAAGCTATGCTTTTAAAATCTGGCTGTATGTCTGTTGTGGCTGTCATTCTTTCAATCTGCTAGTTGAAGACAATTGTCCAATGCTTTTAAACTTGGGCTTTACAGTATATTGAGCTCCCATGTCAGCAGTGACTGAAATCTCCTGTTCTGCTTGTTAAAGTTATTTTCATTCCCAAACTGCATCAAACTTCCAAGATAGTTATGCATGCTATCCTATAAAAGCTCTATGGAATGTCCTCTGTACTGTTGCCCCTTTTCTATCTGAGCAGTTTGTCAAAGTTTGGGGCCCTGGTGATGTTTCAGTTGCAAGGTGAAATTGGTCATAGTAAGGTATTTCTTAAATGTATTTATTTACAAAGAATGTACAAAGTGCTGTGTCTCTGAATGCCGAAGGAATCCAGTAGCAGGAAACTACTTCTTTTCCTCACAGCATGAAGAGCACCCTTTTCAGCCTGCACCTCAGACCAAAAATCTTGCTCTAGGTTTCTTCCAGGGTCAGAGACCATGCTTTCAGCTGCTGCTTCAGACTTTCTGTCTATTTCTCTGGTCCTCTGTATTCTGCCTTCCCACACATACACACGCACACACACATTACTCAGCAAAATCTTCTGAGTTCATACCCTCCTTTTGTCCTAGGCAGGGACTTATCCTTACAATACTGTTAATTGAAGGATATGTTCGTACCACTCAATCTGAATGTGGTTTTACGCAGCAACAGGTTTTAGCTATCTCATACCAGTACCTTTGCTGCTTTACAACAAGCCAATTTTCTAAGAAAACACTATTTTCTTTTTTATACATGAATTATGTACTGTTTGAGTTACAAAGGAATTAACAAAATATGTATTCAAAATATGTATGATTAAATATGTGATGTATGATTGGTTGAAAAATATGAATTAAAAATTCTGGAATTAAATGAAAAAAAAATCAGTTTTGCCCTGAAGTTTTTGCAGATCTTTCCAATTTTTTTTATTTGTTGATGATATGATTCAAGATGATTTTTTTTCATTTTGAATCAATTTGAAGAACGAAATTTCATTTTTCTTACTAATCTGTCTCCACCCTCCACCTTTTCCTTTTCTAAGGAAAAAAAAGAGAAAGAGAGGTAGGGGGAAAGGGCAGGGGCATTGAAAAAAATAATGTAGATTTGATTCAATTAGAATGCAAACAAAAAATCATTTTGAATTAATTTTGAAAAAATTGGAAACATTCAAATATTGTTTTTTTTAAAAAGTGTATAATTAGAAAAGTCTCCTTTTGGGCCAGGTAAAGGGGGGATTGAAAAACGTCTGGACAAAATATTTTCAACCAGCTCCACTGTGAATTTCTACTGATTTTAATGGGAGCTTAAGACACTCAGGGCCAGATTTTCAGAGGGTTTAGGCACAGAAAGAATGCAGATAGATGTTTTAATGAACTAGAGAATACCTGTATTATTTTTATGAACATAGTGCATGCCTCTGTGGTATGTTTATGATGGATTGCTTGCTATGGAATTAGATCAAAAGGGATTGTTATAGGAACCAGGCAGGAAAAGTAAAACAATGGACTAGCTAAAGAGCATCCCAGCAAACACTGAAGCATAACAGGCAGGTTTAAAGCCATGAAAAGATGACTCTTTCACCCCAGCCCTTCTCTTCACCCTGTTTCCCTTATCTTTAGTAATCTCATTCACAAACACAAATTCAACTACCATCCCTGTGCTGATGATTTACAGTTCACTCTCTATTCCAAACCTGTTCCCATTTGTTCAAACTAAAATCTCTGGTATCTTCTCATAGATGTTTAGCTCTCAGCTCAAGATCACCATGGCTAAACGAGAACTCTTAATCTTCCCCCACAAGTGCTCCCTGTGACCTTTTTTTTCTTGATCACAGTGCAAAACAACATCGTTCTACCCATTACTCAGACCCATAACATGGGTGTCCTCTTCAATTTGGTCCTCCAATCCAGCCTGCTTGTGTCTTGCAATTCATTCTGAATAACATCTCTAAGATACAGCCTCTCCTGTCCATTCACATAGATAACACTCTTGTCCAGACTCTAATTGTGTCTTGATTTCTGTAACATCCTTCAAGATATCTAATCTTGCTTCACTTATATCTTTCAGGATTCTGCTGCAAAGATCATGTTTCAAGTCTGTTGCTTTGGTCATTGCATCCCTCTTTTTGAATCCCTTCACTGGCACCCTCTTCTCTATCCTATCCTAACCTATCATTACTTGTCATCACTTTCAAGGCCCTTCACAGCCTATTCCCCATCCTATCTATTGTTCTGTTCTCACTGATTAGGAGCTCCTGGAATGACTCACAAAGATGTAGTATAAAGTTTTAAAGTAGGGTTGCACAGACCACTCTAAGTAACTGCACTCTCTAGTCAAAAGAAAACCATGAGATGGACTATTTGACTCTGAAAGACTGGCATGGATCATGGAATAGATTATCTACAAATACCACATCCATACTTTTGCCCAAAAGCTTTCAATTAACAATTATTAAATTCAACACCTTGAAATACTTCCACCTTATAAATAAAATATAAGTATAGAATAAATGAAGCAGTGTCAAAAGTTGGATTGAACAACACCTCTACAGAAGGTTGATATAGTCATTTATGTTATGGTCCTTCAAATGCAATGGAAGTTGTCAGCTACTTCTTTTCTGGAAATGGTGACTTTTGGCCTCTACAGCACAGGGGGTTAACTCATTTACTTGACTTGCAGAGAATATAGGAGGTTAAGTCTCTGTTATGTTATCACCATCATCATCATCATTTTGCAGATTGAGAACATAATGAGTGTCATGAATTGGTTTGACATGAGATTCATTTCATGTGACATTATGTGCTTTCTGAGCAGAGATCATTGTGGTCTTGTAGGGCTCAGGATAAAAGAGCACAGAGACTTTGTTGCGAGGCTGAAAGTTTCTGACAAGAACTATGTCTCCCACATTAAAAGATGTAGACTTGGCCCATCTGTGCTATTTTTTCATGACATGCTTTGTTTCATTGACATGTTGACATAGAGGTTCATCATCCACTCTTATCTCAACTTGTGGCAATTTTGTTCTTAGTTGTCTGATGAATAAGACAATTGCAGGTGCCAGGCTAGTTGAACAGTGGAGAATGGCTTGACTAAATGCTAAGGAAAAAGGAATAACTACTATTTTACGTCCAGTCCATCCGCTGCAGCATTTCATAGTGCTTTCCGGAATGTTCCATTGGCTTGTGGCCAGTGTAGAGAAAGTTTACTATGTTTGAAACTAAGATATTCTGCAAATTTAGTGAACCACAAGCCTTAAAAGGAAGGACCATTGTCTGTTTTAGTAACAGCAGGTATGTCATCAGCTGACAAAATCTTCCCTAGTTTGGGTATAACAATGTTGACAGAAGTAGTGCTGACCACTTCAACTTCTGCGTAATGAGGATAGTCGTCTATTACAACCAGTAATTTTTTTTTCATTAGGGAGATCAGAAAAGTCCATGATAACTTCTTTCCAAAGGGATGTGGGCAGAAAAGATACAAGTAATGGAAGAGTGTGATTTTTTCCCACCAGAACTGCTGTCTGGCATAGCCTGCAGGACTTAATTCAAGTTTCAGAAAGACTAGGAATCCCAGGGAACCAGATTTTTTTCTCTGAGCAAGGATTTTGTTTTGACCAGTCCCCGGTGACCTTCATGAGTCAAATCAATTGTGTGATCCCAGAAAGAACATGGAATAACAAGTATTGTATCTTAGGGTAGAAGTTTCATCTGTGACAGTAGGTTCACTTTTAACATAGGCAAAAGATCACAGAACAAATTGTGTTTCAGGAGTAAAATGTTGTGGGCCATGCAGAAATTCTTTCCGTTTACCGTTTCATATGGTTTTGATGACAATTTGGAGATGTGTCCGACCCTGTGGCTGTTTTTATTTTGTCTTGTAACAAGAGAGCTTTAGGAATGGTGTGTGAGAGGAGGACGGTCACGTGAGCGTCTGCTTTCTCTGTAGTGTTGTGATTTTTGTTGTTTCAGGAATTGGGTGCCTGAAGAAGTACCCAGCAGGGTTATTCTTCCATGTCGATAGATAACTTTATTGTCATAACCAGGTAGTTTGAGCATCCACTGCTCAATGAGAGCTGGTGGGCAAAATAAAAAAAAAGATTGTTGGACATAGATTCAAGAGGTTTGTGATCTGTCAGAATCATAAAAATGGGCATACCCCTTTGCTACAGCAAGAGCTTCCCTTTCTGTCTGTGAATATCATTATTCGGTGGGCAAAGGAGCCTTGCTGGCATAAGTGATGGTGTGAATTTTACGATGCTGGTCAATCTGTGTGAGGACTGCTTCTAATCCAATAGAGCTGGCATCTACTAAAAGTTCAGTTCTCTTACTGGAATCAAAATATGACCTGACTACATCACTGGAAAGGGTTTTCTTTCATTCTTCAAGTGCATTTTGATGTTCACCTGACCAATCCCATATTGCATCATTCCTGAGAAGACCATTCAGAAGCTCTGTGATGGTGTATAACAGGGGTCGGCAACCATTCAGAAGTGGTGTGCCGAGTCTTCATTTATTCACTCTAATTTAAGGTTTCGCATGCTGGTAATACATTTTAACGTTTTTAGAAGATCTCTCTCTATAAGTCTATATTATATAACTAAACTATTGTTCTATGTAAAGTAAACAAGGTTTTTAAAATGTTTAAGAAGCTTCATTTAAAATTAAATTAAAATGGAGATCTTATCAGTTTAGTGAAGTGGTTCTTAACCTGGGGTGCATACACCCCCTAGGGGTGCGAGATGCCCTTTCTGGGGGTGTGAGACATGCAAGATGTTTTTAGAAGGTAAATCATCAAAAACACAAATTAAGCACAGGCACATAAGTACAGCTACTTTGTTTAATCAAACCTATGTATTTATTAACATTATACATATTTTAACGATTACTAAGTTTTTAAGTTTCCAAGTTTTTAAGCTAATTGTAGTGTAATTTTTTATAAGGGCTGCAGAGCGCTGGGACCAAGCCAGGAGCAGAGCCCTGGGCTGGCTGCCGATACCCCAGGCCGGCAGGAGGGCTGAGCAGGGCTAGAGGCCCAGACCCTGGCTGGCAAGGGGGCCAGGCGGCTGGACCAACAGCGAGTGAGCAATGTCGGTAGCTGGTATCCCAGGCTGGCAGCAGGCTCAGTGGGGCCAATGGCTGGGACCCCAGCTGGCAAGGGGCCGGTGGCCAGAACCCCAGACTGGCAGCGGGCTGAGCCTCTCAGCCCACTGCCGGTCTGGGGTTCCGGCTGTCGGCTACTGCCAGCTGGGGTCCTGGCCACCAGTCCCGCTCAGCCTGCTGCCAGCTGGGGGTTCTGTTCACCCAGGCCAGCAGCAGGCTGAGCGAGGCCAGCAGTCAGGACCTTGGCTGGCAGCAGCGGGCCAGTAAAAATCGGCTCACGTGCCACCTTTGGCACACGTGGTGCTGCCTTGGGCACGCGTGCTGCAGGTTGCCGAACCCTGGTATATAACCTTGGAATGAATCTGCCCACAGTAATTTGAAAGCCCTAGCAGGTTACTAACTTCAGTGGGGTTGGTGGGTACAGGGGCATTGTGAATGTCCTTCACTTTCTTAGGATCTGCTGAGACATCATCTTTGGAGAATGTGCATTCAAAAATTTTGAATGTAGATTTATTGAACTCACATTTATCTGGGTTTAATGTGAGATTCTGCAGTCATTCAAAAACAGCTGCTACTCAAATGTGCTCTTCAGATGTGGTGCCAAATCATTCACATTAAGAACTCCAGTGGTTTGGATATATGGTGTTTGAAATATTTCTGTGGCTGAAGAAATGTCAAAATTGAGTTGTTTTATAGTGGTGTAGACCCACATGTGTGGTGAAAGTTGTTATGTGCCTTGATTGAGGGTGGAGCTCAATTTGATGGTATTCTGTTGAGAGGTTGAGTTTGGAGAAGAACTTTTACTCCATCCAGATCAGCAATAATGTCATCTGCAGTGGGGATGATGTGTCATTCATGCTGAAACCCCAACTGGGTATGTGCATATTCACACAAATTCAGATTTTGCCTGATAGCTTTGGTTTCTGGGCCTTTCACTCACTCGATGTCAACCTCTTCTGGGTGTGCTAATTTTTCTTCCACCAGCTTTCTGACATGGAAAGTGTGGTAGAACTATGGGCTGAACCATGTCATCAATGTTCAATTTACTTGCTGTTCCTTCAACTTTCCTATTCCTTTGAACATGTCCTCATGAAACTGGAGGAGTTGATTTAGCCTGCTAGGCTGTACCATTTGGATCATCTGAATCAATCCTAACACACCCTAATCAGTGTAACTGTGTCATTAGTCACCACATACATTAGACTGGTAACAGACCTTTACTTAAATACAAAATGAATCAAGAATACACCACACATTTGTCAGTGGGTCTGGATTTCCATAGGTATATACTTTTATTGCTGCTGGTTATAAAAGCAGTTTCTGTGACATTGATCCATTACATTAATTGATGCACCAGTGTCAGTTAAAACTTCAGTCTTCTTTTCTTTGTGGTTGAACAATATGCTTGAAAGTCTTTGTTCTTTTGTGGAATACAAAAGATGAAGACATAAGACCTGTCTTCTTCTGAGCTGTCAGCTTGAAGTGCATTCACTTGATCTTGAAGTCTTCCTTGGAAATTTTTCTTGACCTATAGGGAGATAATAGATCTACAGACTTTTGCATAATGGTTTCATTTCCCATAACTATGACACCCCTTTAACTAGGCAATAACCTTGATGAGTTTCAATATTTTTAGCACTTTCCATTTGTTATCTTTGTAGCTGGCTGTTTGGTTGGTTACTGTCTTGAGAATGCCACACTCAATTTCTGAATGAGTCCTTCATGTGGAGTACATGTGCTGTCTCTGTACTTGTTGCCAGATTTACTTGCTCTATTTGTTGAGCATGTGAATCGCTCAAGCAGTGTCCAATATTGTAATAAGAGTGAGTTAGGGGGTCTCAGAGAATTTGTCTTCTTAGCTTAGCTGGTAAACATCTTTGCATTGTCCACCCTCTTAATCTCATGATCCACATTTGTGAATTCACATGAACTTGCAAGATAACATAGGTGTGCATGGTACTCATGCATGTTTTCCCCTTCTTGGTGATGTGCTTGCCAGAACACACATTGTTCATAGTCAATGTTTTAAAGTGGTCTAAAGTACCTCGCAACTGCTGTTTTTGCTTTCTCGTAGTCCTTACCATCCTCAGTATCAGGCAATGTTTTTAAAACATGGTGCACCTCATTTCCTTCAAAAGCATAGCAAGTTTTGTGGTAGAGTTATCTTCCTTCATTGCAATAAATAGATTTTCTAACCTTTCAAGCCAGGGTTCCTATTTGGGTCCCAGAGTGGAATGAAATTCATGGACAGGAAACTCAGGGAAGTTTTTTACTTTCTTTTTTGAAGTTAAGACTGCAGTACAATAAAGTGTACTGTGTGGTTGTGGGAATTGAGGTAGACCCTTGATAGCTCGGTTGTCACTTAACCTTGGTTAGCAATGTTCTGTGTACACTGTTCTGTTTTTTTTTGTTTAGTTTCAACTTAACAGACATGTTCGGTCTCTGATGCAGTCCGGAGGATATGCCTCACTCAAAATGTCTGCCATCACACTTCTGGCCTGACAGAGCAATGCACAATCCTTGCAAAATGCTGATGGCAGGAGAGTGGTTTCTGCAACAATCTAACCCCCAATTGCTTCTTCATTTCAAATGACTGCCTCCAATAAGTTACCCTTTCTGCTTAACAATCTATCCCAACTTGTATTTCGCTCAGACGCTCAGCTTTCTTCCACAAACCTGAAGAATAGATCTGTGTAGCTTGAAAGCTTGTACCTTCCAACAACACAAGTTTCTCCAATAAAAGACATTACCTCATCTATCTTGTCTCTAAAAAATATTAATAACAGTTAGGCTGCTGAAAAATAGCAGTGTACCTTAGGATAACACAGGCAGCAGCTTGGGCTAGCTACCCGAGCACATATGCAGCAGGTCCGGGTGGGTTTGTAGTCAGGCGGGTAGTCCAAGCTGCCATCCGTGCTAACCTTGGCTACACTGCTATTTTTAGTATGCTAACTCAAGCATATCTGGCAATTGTCTGTCTACCCAAGCTGGGAGGCATGCTCCCAGCTGCAGTTTAGACATACCCATAGATGAGATCCTAGGCTGGCAGCCTTTCCCCCCCACAATTTTCCAGCTTTGCTAAACCAGGACATCCAGCTGTATTTGGTACCTGCAAGGTACTTCTCTCCAGGAGCCTGTAAGCAGAAGCTGATTAAAGTAATTCAGAACACTGCCTTCCAAATAGATGTACTGTCCATTCACTGAAAGGTACACAGCCAGGAAGGAAGAGGACTGAGACCACAAAATGTTAACCCACTTAAAACTTGCCTAGAGTTCATCACCTCTCTCAAAGATTAGGTGAGCCCTGTTGCTTCAGACCTACAGAGCCCCAAGCTTTGCTGCCTTCTTTCCTCCATGTTTCTTTTCTCCGTATATCTTTGATGGACTTTTCTCCTTGAGCAATTGCTGACAACCCACTCCCCTTTCCTCTCTTAGGCAGGGATTTTTCAGTGATTCATTGTCCTTTTGATTTTAGGCCCCAGCCCTAGAAAAACAATCCTATTAACTGGCTGTAGCCATGCAGGCAGGTATTTCCTAATTAATAACCCACCTATTGTTCTCCTAAGGATCCTTGAAATATTTTCCCTGGAGGCTATCATACCACTAGTCATTCTTTCATTTCCTGCTTGCTCACTTTCCCTAACAACTTCTTTTGGTATAACTCCACATAGACAGAGTAATATAAATGTAATGTGCCTGTGAAAAAGGCAAATGCAGTCCTAGGACACCTTAGGCAAGGTATTTCCAGTAGAAGTGTTAATACCATTATTCAAGGCACTGGTGAGACCTCGTCTGGAATACTGTGTGCAGTTCTGGTCTCCCACTTTTAAGAAAGATGAATTCAAACTGGAACATGAAACTAGAGAAGGGCTACTAGGATGTTCCGAGGAATGGAAACTCTACCTTTTGAAAGGAGACTAAGAGCTTGACTTGTTTAACCTAACCAAAAGAAGAGAGAGGAGATATGATTGATCTCTATAAATACATCAAAGGTATAAATACCAGGAAGTAAGAGGAGTTATTTAAGGTAAGCACCAATATGGGCCATAGAACAAATGGATATAAACTTCAAATTAGGCGAAGTTTCTAACCATCAGAGGAGTGAAGTTCTGAAACAGCCTTCCAAAAGGAGCAATGGGGGCAAAAAACCTAACTGGCTTAAAGACTGAGCTTGATAATTTAATGGAGGGGATGGTAATATGAGACTGTCTACATGTCACTGTAAGCAATCCGTGACTGCTAGCAGCAAATATCTTCAACAACTGATGATGGGACATTAGATGGGGAGAGTTCTAAGTGACTACAGAGAATTCTTTCCCATGTGTCTGGCTGATGGATCTTGTCCACATACTCATGTTCTAACTGATTGCCATATTTGAACATAAGAACGGCCATACTGGGTCAGACCAAAGGTCCATCTAGTCCAGTTTCCTGTCTTCTGACAGTGTCCAATGCCAGGTGCCCCAGAAGGAATGAACAGAGCAGGTAATCATCAAGTGATCCATCCCCTGTTGACCATTCCCAGCTTCTGGCAAACAGAGGATAAAGACACCATCCCTGCCTATTTGGAGTCAGGAAGGAATGTTTCCCTGAGTCAGATTGGCAGACACCCTGGGTTTATTTTTTTTGCCTTCCTCTGCAGAATGGGGCATGGACCACTCACAGGTTTACACTAATGTAAATGGTGGATTCTCTGTAACTTGAAGTCTTTTAACCATGATTGGAAGACTTCAGTAACTCAGTTAGAGGTTATGGGTCTATTACAGGAGTGGGTGCATGAGGTTATGTGTCCTTCAACGTGCAGGAGATCAGACTAGATGGTCATGATGCTCCATTATGACCTTAAAGTCTGTAAGTTTATAAAGCAGATAAACTGAGGCACATGAAGTATATAAGAAAAATAGTACTGATATCTCCCTCATTATCCACAAATGCACACTAAAAAGAACATAACAAAATAAGGTTGATGATAGCCTCAAGTTATGACTTTTCTTGTCTTTTCTAAGTGGATAAGGTAGACAAGATAAATAAGCTATGTTCATATGCCAAGGAAGTCACCTTTCAAAGTGTGTTTTCTTGAAAATCCATAGCCCTGATTCTCCTCTCACAATGGAGTAAATCAGGAGTAACACCATGGAAATCATTGCAATTGCACTAGTGTAAAATTGTTGTGAATGAGAGGAGAATCGTGCCCAAGATGTGTGCCAACAAGTTCTGTCTACCTTTTCTATGGGGGAAAAATGATCCATTTAGCTTTTACAAGCACCTCTCACAGCTTCAGCTAGCTGTAATTGGCTCTAGCCAACTGTTGTTTCAAGTTGTACACATATTAGGCTCCCCTTGCCAGCTGCACAAGTTATTCTCCTGTCCTTCTCATTAGCAGCATTTACTTATAATAACTATCTTTAAAACACACAGCGTATGTTTGAAATCCTGTGCTTTATTGGAGGTCCCCAGCTGTGTCTAGTATTCTTTTGTCTTGTTAGTTTTTATTAACTGTCCATATGCATATCTTTGTAAAACATAAGTGCTTAAATCATACTTTTGAGACCAGTTGGGCCTTTGTGCTACATGTCTCTTTGAATACATTTTATTGACAGTCCGTTCTATATAGAGTCATAGCCAAAACTGCATTTTCCAAAGTCACTGGCTGGCCACTGGGTGCTGAAAGCACTACACTAATCCCTTATCCAAACTGTCATAAACTCCCAAGTCTGCCAACTGGAAACTGTATCGACTTCTTATAAGATTTTTTTTGTCATTTCCATTGCCAGCAGTAAATGAAAATGCTAGGGAAGGAGCCACATATTGTACCTGCACATATTTAGATCTTTAAATATATATATATAGGTTTACATTTGTTTTGAACAGTTGGTGAAAGCTAGAGGATATGAGGCATTCTTATTTTATCTGAATTGATTTCCCCATCTTTATCACTTTATCCTTGCTAAGACAGTTACTTTATTATTGGACCAACTGGATAGTACAGATGGGTGAAATATTTGTATTATAACTGGGCAAAAAAAAACAATTGGAAAAATTACAGTTTCAGTGATGATTTAAATTATTTATCTGGCAGAAAAATTCAAAATGAAAAAATGTTATATAAAATCAACCTTTACAAATAAAATAAATTATTTCATTTTTACTTAAAATTTTGCAATTTGTTGGAAACTGAAACATTTTGGTTTTCCATTTTCAGCTTTTGGATTTTCAAGATTTTTTTCTCCTTTCTCTTCATTTTTTTTTTTTGCCACTGAGAAAAGTTGTACATCAGTAGGTATCTGTTAAAAAAGTAGGATTTTTTTCTCACTTTCCTCTACTATTTATTTTCTCTTTTCTAGTAGAAGTGACAAGGAATAGGGAGTAAAAATAACTTAGATGGAAAAAACAAACAAAAATGGAAAAATTAAAATGTTTGGTTTCCAAAAACTGAACCAAGATGACATTTTAAATCAAAACAAAATGAGAACAATTCATTTTGCCTCATTTTAAAATTCCTTACAGAAAACTAAACATTTTCAATTGGACATTTTTTCCTGAAAATGCTTCATAAGAAATATTTTGGTTTTTTGATCTCTAATTTGCATGATGACACCTAAGGAACAAACAAAGGAAGCTTCAAAGTAATATATAATAGTTACCCATTTATAATAAAACCACTAGGTGTTTTATCATCAGCAGTTTTATATAAGCAGTCTACAACTTTCTTGCCCTATAGGTAGATTTTAAAAGTGTTGTTAATATTCCTTTTCATAACTAGCATTATTTCTGATTCATCTTTCTTTTTCCCCCTGTCCTGAGAACCACTGAGTCTGCATATTGTGTTTCTGCCTTTGTTAACTGCTCTTCTTCATGGCTTCCATATTGCTAGTCTCTTTCTCTCTTATTTGCCAAGGATTTGGCCTGTAGAGAATGACTTGGCTAGGCTTTTTATCTAGGGAAACCAGAATGAAACTAAAAATTATTCTGACACAAAAGGAACTTCCTTAGCAGAACTGCTAGGTGAAAGAAAAAAAAATTAGAAACATGTATGATGTCACCAGAGTAAATGAAACTTTGTTAAATCAAGCCACTGACTAGGGAATTAAAGAATCAGTCCTGTTCCTGTTGAAGTCATTAGGAGTAGGTGTTCTGCTACTGAGTTCAATGGGAGCCCTAAATTACCGGCCTGATCTTTGGGACTGCCTGTCTGAGTCCAGCACAGCTCAGGAAGGTGGGTGCAAAGATTGTTGTACAACGACTTTTATATCTTCCAGATCCACAGCTGCTATAACTTATGTTGGCTGGTGACAGCATCTAAGATACTCATATGGAAGCTGGGAGTTGACTACATATAACAGCTCCCCAGACACAATCCCTATGCTATGACGAAACATAGGGGAAGTGTAGCAATCACTATCCAATCCTATGCCACTTGGGGATTCTCCCATGCTGAGAGAATCTTTGATTAGCTTCTTAAACAAATTTACACCATCAGAGTAGTGAAAGTCAGCAGCGGAGGGGCCAGGATTTTACTCATAGAATGGAAATATGGGAGAGAGAATATTGTGTCAAAGGATAAATTATATTAGGGTTTTTTTGTCTTACCACAGAAACAAAGTGGATTGAGGTAAAGAATTAACAAGATATAAGTCTGATCCTTATATTTCGCTATAGATCTCCTGGACAGGATAAGGAGATGGAGCATGAAATATTTTATAGATAAAAGATGCTTTTTAAGAGGCAGTACAGTCGTCATAGGTGATTTCCTCTATCCAGACACCGACTAGCAAAATAATAATGGAAAAGCTCCAGCACGAAGCTCAGGACAGGATTTTCTCCTTACACTGTAAATTGAACAGCCAACAAAGTCAAAGGCTATTCTGGAGATAAGGCAAGTACAATCAGATAAACTAAGTGGAAGTTGGAGAGCACCTAGGATGTAGCTATTGTACTATTGTTAGGTTTGAAATGCTGGTGGGTGTCCATAGAAAGGGCAGTAAGCACAAATTTTTTGGACTTTTAAAAAGCTGACTGTGAAGGAATAGGAAATTAGTTGAAAAAATTGGCAGAAATTCAATAATTCGTGAGAAATCAATTGTGGAAAAGTGGGAAAGTATTCCAGGCAGCCCTCATTCCTGGTAAAATGAAATAAAATAAAGCTAAAAGTACAATAAAAACAATGTAATCAAAAACAGGTTTCTTTGGTTCTTAGAGCTATGTAGAAATGAATGCATTACAAAAATTTGAAGAAATTGAGAAGGCAGTTGGGAAATTTATAAAAAATAATTAGTTGTAGTAAAAAATTCAAAATATAGAAGTCATTTAATAGAATGCTCAAACGTTCTCCAAACGGAAGAATACCTAACAGGGATAATATCAAATATTCATAATAATGGCCAAATTATGTTTTCATTCAAACTACTGTCAAACCAAAATAAATCCAGTGAAGTCAGTGGACCCTGTCCAGATTTCCACCAGGTGATATGAGAAGAGAACAGGCCCTCATGATATGTAGGATGATTACTGTTATAATTAGGACTAAAAGACATGGATATCACACTTTCTGTGAAACCGTTGGATGTCCTCTCTTTGCCATTGTTGATCTATCTGCATAACTTGACTTGAATTAATGGCTGGACATGAGACACTACATCATACTGAATGAGCTTTTTCCCTGCTCACTGTTGTCTTGCTTTAATCTCCTCTCCTTATATGTCTTTTTTTTTCCCTCTCATGTTATGGCAGTGGTGTTGAATGTTAATAAGACTGAACATGAAGCAAGCCCCAAGCATTTATTACTGCATAACATGCTTAAGTACTGATCACTCATGTTCTAATGTGTACTAGAGGCAGAGGGCTGCTTAACTACCTTGGGGAGTTTTTATGGTATTCAGGATCACTGTAGTCATGGATTGAAGTTTCCAATCTCATATTTGTAGTACTAAGAGTTCATTCACATACAAATGCATAATCAAAGAAACATCACACTGAGTTGCAAGAAAAGAAAGCCATGTGACCTTGGCAGGGTTGACTCAGCTTGTCCTTTTGTGGTGCTTAGATACCATGGGGGAGGTAAAATAAGTTGAATAGAAAAGACTAGGTAGTAATATTGGTTTCATGTAGTTTACTGGGGGGGTGGGGAGGGAGAGAAGCGTCTTTGAGATAAGAACTTTAAAAGAAAAAAAAGTGTTGTCTGCTGTGCATGGCCCTTGCGGGACCCCATGGTGCTTTTGATAAGAGAAGGGGTTTGCCTAATGTACTTAAGCAAGATTTACTCTTCCTCCCACACCTGCTATATGTGCAAGTTTGTTGCTGCCCTTCATCTCAGAAGTGGCTATGTATCAATGGGGCTGCTAAGTGCTTTGGGAACCTTTGGGATGAAAGGTGCTATATAAATTCAAGATATTATTGCACAACTACATCATCTAAGAAAAAACAAACAAATCAGAGGGGAAAGAAAAGAGAAATATGGCGGAAAACTTCCATTTGGTCCTAAGAGAACAGAATGTATATTTGAATAAAGTAAGAAGTACTTAGAACGCCTGTCACACTAGCAGCTAATAACATCTAATAGTAATGTTGGAGAATATGGTTTGTCATTTTGCACTGATGTTCCCATCAGCAGGAGGAGAAAGGTTACCAGCTAATGCGTCTGGTTCTTTATTAGAATGGTTGATCCCTGCTGAGTTATCAGCAGGGTAGCAAGTGCAGCAAAAGTAGAACGTATGCTTATTTAGATGAATCCACTCTTATTTATCATCCCAGATGTTGTCATGGGAAAGTATCCCTGAAATCACCTGCTGACTCTGGCTGCGATAAAAATGTAATGGATGCTCCAGAGACTATAGACATTCTTCATCTGGAACAGCACCAATTTGACTGTATACATCACTTCCACATTCATATATGACTGTTTCATGTTCTACAGAGTCTTTTGATACTGACACCAGAAGCATCAAACTATACTATACGCCTAGGAAAACAGAGATACATGAGTTCCCTGGCTCAAAAGCTGACCTTCCAACAGTGATTTTAAAGTGAATATATTGAAACCTGCTAGAAGTATTCCTATTGCTAAAAAAAGAAGGGAGTGGAGGAGAAACGAATAGAGGATATGAGTTATAAAAGGATGCAGTGAGCTGGTTGTGGCTTAATGTATAAAGCAGATGTTTTTCCCCACTGAGGATACAGGTTCAATGAAGATTGTTGCTCTCTGTGCTATGTGTTTATTGGTCCCTGCTTCTTCTCAGAGAACGCACACAATGTCACACTACAGCTCTCATGTAGAACAGTAATAATCAGGCTGATGATGAAATCAACACTAATTGTTGATTTTGCTTTTCTTCACCCATCTCAAATCTTTACCAAGCTTCCTAGACAATGGCTCCATTTCATTTTAAACATTTTTCATTTTTTTTAATTGTAAAAGAAATGGTCAGATCACTTAAGGAAGCCAATGACCTAAAGTAAGCAATGACACTGTATTGGAAGACTGTAGTCTTTGGGTACGTCTACACTACAGGACTATTCCGAATTTGCATAAACCGGTTTTGTAAAACAGATTTTATAAAATCGAGTGCGCGCGGCCACACTAAACACATTAAATCGGTAGTGTGCGTCCATGGTCCGAGGCTAGCGTCGATTTCTGGAGCGTTGCACTGTGGGTAGCTATCCCGTAGCTATCCCATAGTTCCCGCAGCCTCCCCCGCCCCTTGGCATTTCCGGGTTGAGATCCCAGTGCCTGATGGGGCAAAAATCATTGTCGCGGGTGGTTCTGGGTACAGCCTCACCCCTCCCTCCCTGAGCAGCAGACAACCGTTTCGCGCCTTTTTTTGCTTGGTGAACTGTGCAGACGCCATAGCACAGCAAGCATGGACCCTGCTCAGCTCCATACCGCAATCGTGAATGTTTTAAACACCTCGCGCACTCTCGTGCAGTCTATGGTGAACCAGGACCTTCAATCCGAGGCGAGGAGGAGGCGGATACGGCAGCGCGGCGATGACAGTGATGAGGACGTAGACACAGAATTCTCTCAAACCGCGGGCCCCTGCGCTTTGGAGATCCTGATGGTAATGGGGCAGATTCTATCCATTGAACGCCGATTTTGGGCCCGGGAAACAAGCACTGACTGGTGGGACCGCATTGTGTTGCAGGTGTGGGACGATTCCCAGTGGCTGCGAAACTTTCGCATGCGTAAGGGCACTTTCATGGAACTTTGTGACTTGCTTGCCCCTGCCCTGAACGCCATAATACCAAGATGAGAGCAGCCCTCACAGTAGAGAAGCGAGTGGCGATAGCCCTGTGGAAGCTTGCAACGCCAGACAGCTACCGGTCAGTCGGGAATCAATTTGGAGTTGGAAAATCTACTGTGGGGGCTGCTGTGATGCAAATAGCCAAAGCAATCACTAAGCTGCTGCTACGAAAGGTTGTGACTCTGGGAAACGTGCAGTCCATAGTGGATGGCTTTGCTGCAATGGGATTCCCTAACTGTGGTGGGGCGATAGATGGAACCCATATCCCTATCTTGGCACCGCAGCGCCAGGGCACCCAGTACGTAAACCGGAAGGGGTACTTTTCAATGGTGCTGCAAGCACTGGTAGATCACAAGGGACGTTTCACAAACATCCACGTGGGATGGCCAGGAAGGGTTCATGACGCTCGCGTCTTCAGAAGCACTACTCTGTTTAAACGGCTGCAGCAAGGGAATTACTTCCCAGACCAGAAAATAACAGTTGGGGATGTTGAAATGCCTGTCGTTATCCTGGGGGACCCAGCCTACCCCTTGATGCCATGGCTCATGAAGCCATACACAGGCAGCCTGGACAGTGGTCAGGATCTGTTCAATTACAGGCTGAGCAAGTGCAGAATGGTGGTGGAATGTGCATTTGGCCGTTTAAAGGCGCGCTGGCGGACATTACTGACTTGCTCAGACCTCAGCCAAACCAATGTCCCCTATGTTATTACTGCTTGCTGTATTCTCCACAATCTCTGTGAGAGTAAGGGGGAGACCTTTATGGCGGGGTGGGAGGCTGAGGCAAATCACCTGGCCGCTGATTACGCGCAGCCAGACACCAGGGAGATTAGAAGAGCACACCAGGAAGTGGTGCACATCAGAGAAGCTTTGAAAACGAGCTTCATCAATGGCCAGGGTACGGTGTGACTGCTGTGTTTGTTGATGAACACCCAACCCCCTTGATTGACTCAGTCCCTGTAAGCAACTCCCCCACCCCCTTCGAGTACAGCTTACTTATGCAAATAAAGTCACTCTCATTTAAAAAGCATGAATTCTTTATTGATTCATTATAAAAAGAGATAGAGAAGTAAGGGTGTGGTTTGGGAGGAGGATAGGAGGGATGGAGAAGGCCATTAAAAAAATTCACAGTAACGACAGCCTTCTGGTTGGGCTGTCCACGGGGGTGGAGTGGGCGGGTGCACGGAGCCTCCCCCCACGCGTTCTTACACGTCTGGGTGAGGAGGATGTGGAACATGGTGAGGGATGAGGGTGGTTATACAGGGGCTGCAGCGGCACTCTGTGATCCTGCTGCCGTTCCTGAAGCTCCACAAGACGCCGGAGCATGTCAGTTTGATCATGCAGCAGCCCCAGAGTTGCATCCCGCCACCGCTGATCTTCCTGCCGCCACCGCTGATTTTCCTGCCGGTCTTCCTGCCGCCACCTCTCATCTCGGTTGTCCCTCCTGTCCTCACGTTCATCCCTCCTGTCCTCACGTTCACTGGCCTCTTTCCTGTAATTTGAAACCACGTCCTTCCACTCATTCAGATGAGCTCTTTCATTGCGTGTAACTTCCATAATATCCGAGAACATCTCATCTCGCGTCTTCTTTTTCCTCCGCCTTATCTGTGCTAGCCTTTGGGATGGAGGAGGGATGGTTGAAAAATTTGCAGCTGCATGAGGGAGATAAATATTTAGAAAGATACATTTTACAGAACAATGGTTATACTCTTTCACAGTGAAAAGCAGTATTCACCTAGCACATGTGATTTCCCTACAAGGTCGCATTTTTCATCTTAATAGTGAGTGCCTGCAGCTCTGCAGTTACACATCTCTCAGACACAGGTCCAGGCATCAGAATTCAGCTTGCATGCGGCCATGGTAAGCCACTGTCTTTCGGCTTCTGCAGTGATTTAACCCTCCCCCCAACGCATGGCTAATACCACGCTAGCTCCCTGCTAATCAACACCCTTCCCACCCCCCACCCCCTGCGTGTCTGGTACCTTGGGGAAGATCGCCAGTGACCAAACACAGAAAAGATCATCGGCATTTCACTCCTCCCCTCCCCCCGCTTCGCTACGTGCAGGAAAGTTTTTTTTTAAGCTGATGCATTCCACGAACCCAGTAGAAAAATGGCCACCCCCCTTACTTAAATTCCTGATTTTTAAACAGGTTATCCTGAACGATATCACTTTGCTGAGGATAACAGAACAAGATAAAGAACGGATGCTTCTTGAATGCCAGCAGTCATCGGGACCATACGCTGCTATGCTTTGCCACGCAATGATACCTGATTACTTGCTACATGCATGGCGTGGTAAAGTGTCCTACCACGGTGGGCGGAACAAGGCTGCCTTGCCCAGAAACCTTCTGCAAAGGCTTCTGGAGTACCTACAGGAGCGCTTCATCGAGATGTCCCTGGAGGATTTCCTCTCAATCCCCGGACATGTTAACAAACTTTTCTAAGTAACTATACTGTCTGCGAATGCATCCCAAGTCCTCAGGGCAAATCAATCATTAAAAAAGGCTTGGTTAAAAAAACAATGTTTGCTATTTGCAAAGGTACACTCACCAGAGCTCCCTTCCATGGCGTCATTGTCTGGGATAGTGGCTTGTGAGGGCTGGGAGGACGGTAATTCCGCTTGTGAGGGCTGGGAGGACGGTAATTCCGTCAGGGTGATAAAAAGCTCCTGGCTGCTGGGGCTCACGGAGTGCTGTGTGCTCTCTGCTAGGTCTTCCTCCTCTTCTTCATCTTCATCTTCCCCGTCTGCATAATCCTCAGCCATGGAAGAGATTACAACCCCCACCTCGGAATCCACGATCAGGGGTGGGGTACTTGTGGCGCAGCCCCCTAAAATTGCATGCAGCTCAGCATAGAAGCGGCATGTTTTTCGACCTGCCCCGGACCTTCCGTTTGCTTCTTTGGTTTTCTGGTAGCCTTGTCTGAGCTCCTTAACTTTCACTCTGCACTGCACTGAGTCCCGGCTGTGGCCTTTATCCGTCATAGCCTTAGAAATTCTTTCAAATACTTTTTCATTTCGTCTTTTGGAACGCAGTTCTGTTAGCACTGAATCCTCTCCCCAGATAGCAATCAGATCCAGTACCTCCCGTGCAGTCCATGCTGGGGCTCTTTTACGATTCTCAGGAGACTGCATTGTTAACTGTGCTGATGAGCTGTGCGTGGTCACCTGTGCTGATGAGATGAGATCTCCACGCTGGGGAAGCAGGAAATGAATTTCAAAAGTTCGCGGGGCTTTTCCTGTCTACCTGGCCAGTGCATCCGAGTTCAGAATGCTGTCCAGAGCGGTCACTGGTGCACTGTGGGATAGCTCCCGGAGGCCAATGCCGTCGATCAGCGTCCACACTAACCCTAATCCGATATTTTAATACCGATACTAGCGTTACTCCTCTCGTTAGGGAGGAGTACAGAAACCGGTTTAAAGAGCCATTAAAATCGATATATGGTGCCTCCTAGTGTGGACGGTTGTGGCGTTAAATCGGTTTTGCGCTCCTAAAACCGGTTTAAACGCCTAGTGTAGACCAGGCTTTGGTGTGGGTGATGATATTCCAAGTATTTTAAAATCAATTAACATGGGAAAATGTTTATATAACAGGGACAACTACAGATTTCCTGCTCTTGAGAGGTGCAAAAAAGGGCTAGTCTTTCAATTATTAAAAACAAACGAACAAACAAAAAAAAACCCCTACTTGTTTTCATACCTGATTGCATCTGCAATGTATTTGGTTGTGGGTGAAATACACTCTCTCCAAGCAATTCCCAAATAAATAGGATTTTTGCAGAGGTTGATAGGGCCAGCATCCATTTTCTAACTCTCCTGGCTATATTGTAGCATCTCCAGGGCAGTTATTATGACAGTCAGCATGATTCCAATACCAATGCTATTCCTACAGGACCTGATCCTCCCTTATGGACTCATCTTCCACAAACAGGCTTATACATGCACGTAGTTGGAGCTATTTTCAGGTATGTGACCCAATGACTTCAGTGAGGATTTTTACTCTTCAAGTAAAACTTACAGAGAGGGGCAAATAATGCAATATTTGTACCCTAAATGTAGAGAAGGAGCTTTGTGGAGCTTCAATCCTTTCTTTGTAGAGGAGACCCAGCTAAAGGACCTCTGATCAACTTTGATTCTGCTGCTGTCAGAGGAACTGGCAATGACAATCCAGACTTCAGCTGGCTCACAAATAGCACTGATATTTGTGCTGTTCAGCAAATTTAGTATTCAGTTCCCTGATCCCCAGAAAGTTCCAGCAGTCAGCTCTGCATTTTTAATATGTTTTTCACCATAGGCAGAGATCACAACTGGAAATATTAACAATTGAAGACACCTCTTATATATTGATTCCATGTCAGTCAAGAAAATATAATGAGCAAACAGTTGCTGCAGTGGTCTACTGCTGTCTGCAATCTATATCACTGGCAGTTCGTTGGTATAGTACAGAAGAATGGTGCTCGACCGTAGCATTTTAACCTTTGAGTATCTAAGTTGTCAGCTAGCTAGTGTACCCTTTGAACAAACATTTCATGCTGTGATAAACATCACTGTCCCAAGATTTGGATTGCTACCAAAATGCAGTCTGTCATTTTTGTAAATTAAACATCTGACATTCTCAATTCTCTACAGAGTATGCAGAAGCTGTAACAGTGATAATGACTAAAGAACTGACTAAACAGTAGCTCCAAATAAAACAGCATTGTATTATTCAGCAAGGCAACCTACATTTAAGAAATAAACCTTGGTTAGATAGGTCATGCACAAATACCACCTCTAATAGACTATATATCTTACACTTTGTGATGACTTAATTTCAGGATGTTTTAGTGTGTGTGTGTGGGGGGGGGATTGTTTTGTTAAAGTTGGCATACATTTTTGTATTCTGACCCATTCTGATGATTTGTTTGTGATCCTGAGAACTTCTTTCTCTGCTTTCACTTCTAGCTCCTATGCTCTGGCCATATCTGAGAAATTTCCCCATTAGTGCAAAACAAAGGAATGTATAAACATGTGAAGTTTGCAAATTGCCTGCCTTACTACTTGCATCCTCTTAAAGAAAGAGAATGCTGTAATAATAAAAGAACATCTAGTTGCAAGCTTTAAAAAGTAATTCTGAATGGAAACAGTGTTTTTAGACTCTATCTTCTATGGCATGGTTCATCTCCTTGTTACCTTGTCTTCACTTACTTATTGACTCCTCTCTGCTGTTTTGATCTTCCATTTTCCCTTTCTTTCCTCCTTTCTCTTTTTATTTTCTGCCACTCACTAGGGCCAGATGTAGTGCAGGTAGGTGCTATGCAAATACCACTGTACATTGTTGTTAATGTACCTCTGCTCAACCTACAAAACAGCCATTCTGACAGTAAGGGCATCTCTTTGGGGCGTATGCTTCCCTTCTGGCCTAAAACCATGAAAAAACAGCCAGCACAAATCATGAGAATCCTCAGCCTTTTCAGAGTAGCTGCTGTGCCATATTGCCCTTTCTGGGAGCTAGGGCCTAGAGCTGGTGGGGATGACTACAAGTTCCCCTCTCCATCCTAGCGGATGAAGACCTGGCCTCAGTTATTCAAGCCTTTGTCAATCTCAGGTGCAATACAGTAATGCAATATATGTGGGCATGAAACCATCAACATCTATACAATGCTATAGTGCATCTCCTCAGCCACACAGGCTACATCAGCACAGGCTACACTTCACACCTGTTCTCCACTCTCTGCACTGACTTCCCATAGAATTTAAAGGGTCTGGGGCTCCGCACGGTGGTGGGAGCATCGGGCCCTTTAATTTGCTGCTGGAGCCCCGGAACTCCTGCAGCCGGGCTCCGGTGGTGATTTAAAGGGCCCGGGGCTCCAGCCACTGCAGGGAGCCCAGGGACCTTTAAAGCACTGCCCGAGCCTGGCTGCCGGATTTATAGGAGCCAGTGCTCCTGCCACTGCAGGGAGCCCCAGGCCCTTTATATCCCCTCTGGAGCCCTGTTTCCCCAGGGTAGTGGCGTCAGGGCTCCAGCGGTGATTTAAAGGGCCCGGAGCTCCGCAGGGGCCAGAGCCTCGGGCCCTTTAATTCACCCCTGAGCCTCTGGGCTCCCAGCCACCTCTGCAGCTGGTAGCTCCAGGGTGATTTAAAGGCCCTGGGGCTTCCAGCCACAGCCGGAGCCCCAGGGCCTTTAAATCGTGAAAGGCCCCGCCTCTTCCGGTTGAGGCCACGTCCCTGCTCAGCACTCCGGCGTACCGGTAAGTCCTTTAAGTTACTTTCACCCCTGTCTAGGAGGAGGAGAAAGATGAAGGAAATTGTTGGTCCTCTACTTAGTGGTGAAGGAGAGCTAATAACCGATGTTATCAAGAAGGCTGTTGAGTTTAATGCTTGTTTTGCTTCAATCTTCACTAAGAAGGTTAGTAGTGACCAAGTATTCAACACAATTAATATTAACAACAAAGGGGAAGGAAAAGAAGCCAAAAATAAAGAAAGAACAGGTTAAATAATATTTAGATAAACTAGATATATTCAAGTTGTCAGGGCCTGATATAATTCATCCTGTGATATTTAGGGCCATTAGCAGTTATCTTTGAGAACTTATGGAGGCCAGGTGGTCCCAGAGGACTGGAAAAGGGAAAACATAATACCTATCTTTAAAAGGGGAACATAGAGGACCCAGGGAATTATAGAAAGTCAGCCTAACTTCAATACATGAGAAGATACTGGAAGAAATTATTAAACAATCAATTTGTAAGCACCTTAAGGATAATAGGGTTATAAGGAATAGCTAGCATGGATTTGTCAAGAACAAATCATGCCAAAATATCCTAATTTCCTTCTTTGACAAGGTTACTGGCCTAGCGCATAGGAGAGAAGCAGTACATTTACTATATCTTGATTTTAGTAAGGCTTTTGACACAGCCCCACATGACATTCTGACAAGCAAACTAAGGAAACGTGGTCTAGATGAACTTACTACAAGGTGAATGCACAATTGGTTGAAAGACCATACTCAAAGAACAGTTATCATTGGTTCTGTGTCTGGGAAAGGGATATCAAGTGAGGTACTGTAGGGATCAGTCCTGATCTGGCACTATTCAGTTCTTTCCCTTAATGACTTGGTTAATGGAGTAGAGAGTATGATTATAAAATTTGCAAATGATACCAAATGGGAAGGATTTCAAGCATTTTGGATAACAGGATTACAATTCAAAATGACCTTGACAAATTGGTCTGAATTCAACAAGATGAAATTCAATAAAGATAAGTGCAAAGTACTTCACTTAAGAAGGAAAAATACAATGCACAACTACAAAATGGGGTCAAACAGGCTACATGGCAGTACTGCAGGAAAGGATCGGGAAGTTATAGTGGATCACAAATTGAATATGAGTCAACAATGTGATGAAGTTGCGAAAAAGGCTAATACTATTCTGGGAGTGTTAACACAAGTGTCATATGCATGACACGAGGTAAGTTTGTCCCTTCCCCTTGGCACTGGTGAGGCCTCAGTTAGAGTAGTGTATCCAATTGTTGGAAAGATGTAGACAAATTGGAGAGCAACACAGATGATAAAATGTTTAGTAAACCTGACCTATGAAGAAAAGTTAAATCCACTAAACATGTTTAGTCTTGCGAAAAGTGGAGTAAGGGGTTGTCAACCTGATAGGTCTTCAAATATGTTAAGGATTGTTACAAAGAGGAGTGTGATCAGTTGGTCTCCATGTCCAACTTTGTCTCTTCCTTATCTTCACACTATTTTCTTTTGATTGTATTGCTTTCAGTGGTAAAGACATCTTATTATCCACACTTTTTCTAATGATTAAACATTTTAAGAAATTGCTGTAACTTTGTCTCCTTTCTTTTCCTATTCCTTGCTCTCTGTTCTGGTACTGAAAAAGCTCTGCCAAAAACAAATATGTTAAATGCGTGTTTTAAGAAGATAGGCACTATGATCTAGGGGATAGTGCACAGGAAAGAGCAAGGAGAACTGGGCTCTCTTCTTGAATCAACAACTGATTTGATGTGTGATGTTTTGCGAGTGAATTGACCTCTGTGATCCATTTCCTAGTCTGTAAATTAAGGTTAATTATGTTTGCCCCCTTATAATCATTTTGATATCTATAGGTACAGAGTGCTAAGAATTGTCACAAATCTGTGGCTAACTAGGACATCACGGAGGACAGCTTTAGTATTCCAGCTGAAGCAATTAATGTGCTTTAGGTCTGAGGGTTAGGAGAGTAATTCATCACTAAGTTCCAGTGGTGAGGGCATGTTGTGCGAGTAGCTTCATTCCTTGGCCCTGATCATGCTGTGAATATTGCATGTGCTGTAGAAATCTGTGCGTCAAATGATGTCTTTCGAAAACAGCTTTGTTTGCCTGTGGAGGAACCATGCTGAATCCAGATTTCAAACAAGCCAGCATAGGTCAAATAAAGTCAAAGCAGAATGACAAACAAATATATCCTGCTGATTGAGTCAGAGAGAGAGGGAACGCTGGACCTTCTAAAACAACTCACCCATAGTGGGAATGTGGTATAGGTCACAGAATGATTAAAACAGATTGCTTTGTAGGTACAATAGACATGTTGTTGGACCACAGTCACCAACCTCAAATACAAGTTTTGCTATTTTGATTTTGACCATTGATATTATTTAAACAAGGATTCATTGTACCAGATCAGAATATGATTAATGACTCTTTGATTGAGAGGATTTTCTTTAGTACATAAATTAATTCTGGCTTCTAATCTTACTTCTGTGCACTTGTTTATCTGGAAACAAGAAAGATGCCTTAGTCAATTATTGAAACCCCTCCTTTTCAGCCACGAAGCCTAGATGTTCAGGAGGGGTTTGGGTACATACAGGACTATTACTCTTACTATTGAGGATATCAGCTGCTGTGCTCTATACTAAGATATCATGTGTGGGATTTTTAAAAGTGCCTAAGTGCCTTAGGAGTACAAATCCCACTAGTCTTCAATGGGGACTTGCTTTTGAAAACCCCACCTTATATTCCTAATCTAAAAAACAGTGACCATGACAGGTAGTTTCATGTAGAATGAGTAGGGCCCTACTAAATTCACGGTCCATTTTGGTCAATTTCAGTCATAGGATTTTAAAAATAATAAGTGTTATGATTTCAGCTATTTAAATCTAAAATTTCACAGTATTGAAATTGTAGGGGTCCTGACCCAAAAAGGAGTTGTTGGGGGAGGTCGCAAGATTATTGTATCAGAGGGGTAGCCGTGTTAGTCTGGATCTGCAAAAGCAGCAAAGAGTCCTGTGGCACCTTATAGACTAACAGACGTTTTGGAGCATGAGCTTTTGTGGGTGAATACCCACTTCGTTGGATGCATGTAGTGGAAATTTCCAGGGTCAGGTATATATATGCAAGCAAGAAACAGGCTAGAGATAACGAGGTTAGTTCAATCAGGGAGGATGAGGCCCTCTTCTAGCAGCTGAGGTGTGAAAACCAAGGGAGGAGAAACTGGTTTTGTAGTTGGCTAACCATTCACAGTCTTTGTTTAATCCTGAGCTGATGGTGTCAAATTTGCAGATGAACTGAAGATTATTGTAGTGGGGGTTGCAGTACTGCTACCCTTATATCTGCACTGCTGCTGGTGGCAGTGCTGCCTTTAGAGCTGGGCAGCTGGAAAGCTACAGCTGCTGGCCAGGACCTCAGCTCTGAAGGCAGAGCCACCACCAGCAGCAGCGCAGAAGTAAGGATGGCATGGTATGGTATTGCCACCCTTACTGCTGTGCTGCTGCTGGCAGGGGTGCCCAGCTCTGAAGGCAGCGCAGAAGTAAGGGTGGCAATACTGTAACCCTCCTAAAATCACCTTCCGACCTCCTTGCAACTCCCTTTTGGGTCAGCACCCCCGATTTCAGAAATGCTGGTCTCCCCCATGAAATCTGTATAAGCACACAAAAGACCAGATTTCACGGGAGGAATGAGTTTTCATGGTCTGGGATGCATTTTTTAGGGCTGTGAATTTGGTAGGGCCCTAAGTATGAGAGTGTGTGTGTGTGTGTGTGTGTGTGTGTGAGTGTAAAATATTTTTGTATTCTGGGCTTAATTGGGAAAGAGAAAGGCTGTTCAAGTAGAATGTGAACATATTAAGGGAGAGGAAAACTGAAGGTGAGGGAGCTAGATAGGTAAGAGAAGAGAAGGCACATTGGCTGGATGTGCAGCATGGCTTCCATTGGCTGAGGGGATACAAGTGTATTCTAGGGCAGAGAGTATGATGAGAACTTAATTGGGTGAGGCTGGTGAGGCAGGATATCTGAAGGGCTGCAGCTGTCGTATGAAAGGAACCAATGTCAGTGCAGCAAGTGAGTAAAAAAAGAGATCAGTCCTAGTGTCAGAGTGTGAGCAATGTCAGGAGGCTAGGAATGCTGTTCATAGCTGCTGCTCCTGTTCCTCATGTGGAATGAAGGAGCACATCAGCTGGCCCAATGGAAAGGAAGCAGTCAGGGGGCTGGAATTCCCTAACATAACTCTGCATCCTCAGCTGTAGCTACTGCTCTTGGTTTTTGGAACCACTTAGTGTCTAAGTATTTTCATAATCTGCACCAGGAGTAGGCAACCTATCGCACATGTGCTGAAGGCAGATCACGAGCTGATTTTCAGTGGCACTCACACTGACCAGGTCCTGGCCACCTGTCCGGGGGGCTCTGCATTTTAATCTAATTTTAAATGAAGCTTCTTAAGTATTTTAAAAACCTTATTTACTTTACATACAACAACAGTTTATTTATATATTATAGACTTATAGAAAGAGACCTTCTGAAAACATTAAAATGTATTACCAGCACACAAAACCTTAAATTAGAGTGAATAAATGAAGACTCAGCACACCACTTCTGAAAGGTTGCTGACCCCTGGTCTACACACAACTGGCTCTTGGCTCCAACTGGGGAGGAGCACAAATCAATAAAGGGCTATGTTACAAAGGAAAAAGGACTCTGTCTATTCTAAACAGAAGAGACATTCCACCTTCCATGGTGTGAGTACATTGAAGAGGGCTTAATTCAGAGGTGTAAGTTAGGGTTGCTGCTCTCTGCCATAGTATACACTTGTATCCCATCAACCAATGAAAGCCGTGCTGCACATTCAGCCAATGTGTCTATTTTATGTGGATCTTAATGTATACCACTTAACACACACTGTAGGATGTTTTTCCTGTGTGTGTGTGTGTGTGTGTGTGTGTGTGTGTGTGTGTGTGTGTGTGTGTGTGTGTGTGTATTTCTTAGCATCCCCATCAGAATCTTTACAGCCCATTTCCTTTTAATGAATAAAAAATGTACACTCAAACTATGGTATGTTAAAGAAGAAAAAAGTACTAAGGAGAGCATTTCCTCTTGGATTGGTTTGATGTCTTTCAAGAATAATACTGATGGAGAAGAGAGTAAATTACTTAATGAGTTCTGACCGGGGCACTTACACAGAGAGTCTTCATTAGGCAGACTTCTCCTTTCATAACTCCTATTTGTCGAGGTACATATCTGATGTGAGGAAATTATGTATCTTTAACAGTCTGATTATGTTCTGCAGTCACATAATTTTGTGTTACGTTGCACATGTTATAAAGCCTTTTGTTAACTATTTGCTTTTTCTACACCATGGATTAAAGTAATTTACAATATCAGAAATTAATTGAAGGTCTGAACAGTTTTGTGATCAAACACTGACCATCAGCCGAGAGCGAGAGCACGTTTACTATTTAAAACAAAATAGCTTGGGCAGCTAATGAAGAAGCAACTCATTTTTAACTGAAAGTACTTCAAAGTTTTTTCTACCCACATACAGTATCTCTGTTTTGTAGCTGCACTAGATCTTCTAATTAGTACCACAGCAATTAACTCCTTCTGACCTCATTATAAGTTAGAGAATTTTTATTTAAAGTCCACATCGATTACAGATGAGGAAAACAAACTGTGAAAGACTTGGGTAGAATGAATATTTGGTTCTTCATGCTGTGTGTTGATGTGCATGCCACCATGCTGTTCTTATCACTCCTGGAGGCTCTACCCAAAAGTATTGGGAATGCTAATTGAATGACTGACCATATGACATCAATATGTAACAGTTCAAAGTATCTGCCAGTAATCTTAAAATAAACTTTTCAGTAAAATGTCATCTGGATCATCTGCAATATTTAGGAGTATATTAATCAATAAAAACAACTATAATGTGTATTTCATTTTCTAGCACTGAAGGAGTGATAGTCCACTATAAGTAACAAAATTCTTTCAAAAGGAGGGATGACTCCAGTGTTTACTAACAGGAGATAATATTGCTGTGGCTGAATGAAGAGTTCTGATGTGAATCAGAACCTACCATATTGTAGTAACGTAATCAAACCTGATATTTCTGATTTTGGATTTAGTGGCAAGACCTGGGACTTTACCCAAAACACACCCCAAGAGAGGAAAGATTCTAGGCTATTGACCATCCTTAAAGAATCCCCAGATCTGGCCTCCATTCCCATAATGAAGGCAGCATCATAGCAAGTGTCTTACAAAATGGTCATCACAGACTCTACAAGCCAGACTTCAACCCTCACCCCTCATATCTGTTGCCCAATCATTCCCTACAAATGACAACCTGCTTGACTTTCTCCCATCCTAATTGCCATCTACCCAGATCCAGAAAGGTTCTTAGGCACCTAACCCTCAAACTCAAGCACCCTAAGTCCCAGTTTTAGGCTCTACTGTGATCTACAAAACTCCTGGGCAGCTGCTGTCCAATCGTGTAAGTGCCTAAACTCACCTGGCACCTACATTTTTGCAGTAGAAGTTCCCTCGGCACCTATGCTCCTGCCTCTGATTATGTGCCCTATTGCCCAGATGTAGGCATCTGGACATCTATCTCCCTCAGAATCAGGGGAAAATATGTGCTTATCTGTCTAAGTTGTGTCAGAGGTCACCTACTGGATTAGGTCCCATTCAAATTCTGGCTGAAGGAGGTGATTATAACTTTTAGCCTAGTGGTTAGAGCACGTGCATGGGTTTTGGCAGACCCAGGTTCAATTCCGCACCTCTGCTGAGCATTGCCACACTTAAGTCCTTTTGTGGATCCAGGCCTAGAACACCAATCTTTCCTTAAAGGATATTGGGCCTAATCCAGTTTCCATGAAAACCAATAGGAGGGCTTCAGTGGTAATGTTTTGGATTGTGTTCCCAGATACTGGCAATTTTTGTCCCTTGTTTCCCATTGTTTTGATGCTATTAATTGAATCCATTTCACATTTTAATTTTTCTAAACAATTCAGGATTAGTTTTGGCCAATTCCAATTGTTCAGAACATTGTGTGTTCTTCTTCCAGAAGTGTCCCTATGTGTGCTCCACTTCAGGAGCACTTGCATCCTATGCACCTTTGATTGGAAATTTTTGAAAGCAATGTGTGTCTGGCCTGAGCATGGACTCCAGATATTCTTGTGTCCCATACTGAGGACAAATAGAGCTTCACATGCAAACAAAAATGCAAGAAATTCTGCTTGAGGAGTGAATTGGGACATCAGTCTTTAAGGGATTTATTTCTTAATCTTTGGACACCGGGCCCCCTCAGTGCATATCCACCCACACTTATCCTCTTCAAGGAGCTGAACAAGATTAAGCAGGACAGAGCCAGACTCATTCTAATTGCAATCACTTGGATGAGACAAGTATGGTACCCTTACCTAATTCATCTCGCTTCATTCCTGGCATTAATGACTCCCAATTATTCCTCATCTGATATCACATAGTTCCGGTTGGACTTTCCATCCTAACCTGGACATTCTTTGACTCAGCCCTGGTCTACATTGGGGGGTGGTGGTGGAAATGATCTAAGTTACACAACTTCAGCTACGTGACTAACATAGCTGAAGTCAACGTACTTAGATTGACTTACCATGGTGTCTTCATCATGGTGAGTCAACTGCTGCTGCTCCCCCGTTGACTCTGCCTGCGCCTCTCGCGGCACTGGAATACAGGAGTCGATTGGAGAGCTCTTGGGGGTCGATTTATCTAGACTAGACTAGATGCGATAAATTGATCCCCGCTGGATCGATCACTGCCCACAGATCCGGAGGGTAGTGTAGACACACCCCCTGTACTTGGCTTCTTGATGGCTCTCAGTGACAGAGATTTCCTGTTCAGCATAAGTACAATAGGTATTATTAAACAGAGGAAGGTATGTAAACAAATTCTTTCAAAAATGGAAGAGACACCAGTGGTGTCTCCAGTGCCAGATTTTCCTGATCACTCTTCCCGCTTCATGGTTCTCAATTATCTGCTGGATTTCAAAAAAATACTCAGGACTTTCAATGAGTTCAGTAGAGGTTCTCCCTTGGCAGCTATCACAGCCTTTCATTCATATGTAGAGGGCTTCTCAGTGTTTACTAACACCATAAAAGCAAGATTCATCAAGGGGTTGATTAATCTTTTTCCTCAGATTAGAGAACCCACCCTTGTAAGGTTTTTAAACTTGGTCCTCAATTGTGGAAATTAAATCCTAAAACTGCATTATACTGTTCAGCCACTAGCTAGAGCTGTGTGTAATATACCTCATTTAAGCTAACCTCAGCCATACCGGACAGTGCATTAAATTATCTTTTGGAGAGAACATGTATCTTGTGTATCTCTCTTTAGCCAGTCTATATCGAGTACAAAAGCCTGACCTGCTAGTAGCAGCCCTGCAACCTACCATGAGTAAGGTGTACATGACAATTGCCTTATGAAACCTCCCTTTGAACCACTGGCCACTTGTCCCCTACTTCACCTGTCTATGAACACAGCTTTCTTGGTGGCTTTCACTTCCACTCGAAGATTTGGTGAAATGGGGGTATAGCAGGGTGGACCCCTGCTCCGGCCCTGAAGGGGTTAAAAACAGCCCTGGGAAGGGGCTGTGGCAGGAGAAAACAGCCTTTAGGCTGGGCTGATTGGGGAAGTGGCTGCAGCTGGGGCCACACCCCAAACTGAGCCACAGGGCCTTATAAGAAGGCCAGGGAAGCCAGAAGCCAAGACAGTCTCTCTCTGCCTTCAGAGAGAGAAGGGCCTAGCTGCAGGGAGCTTGAGGCTGGATACCTGAGTGAAGCAGGGCTGGGGAAAGGCTGAGGAGCTGGGGAGCTCCAGCCTGGAAAGCCCCAGGCTGCGGCCTAGCGAAGGGCTAACAGGTACTGGGGGTTGCAGAGGGCAGCCCGGGGGTAGGCCAAAGCAGCAGGTCCAAACCCTCCTTGCCAGTGATGAGTCGGCTGATACTGCAGTCTGCTCCAGGATGTGGGGCTAGACAATGACTGGCAATAGCCATACACTGAGGCAAGGTAGGGATAGAGGGTGGGGGTTCCCTAAGAAGGGGAAGCCCTGAGAGAAAAGGGGTTACTGCCAGGGGGCAGCACCCCCCCATGTAAAAGGACACCAGGTCCAGGGAGGGACACGGGGGGCCTGAGGACAGGTGGATCACCAGCCTACAGAGGGCGCTCCAGTGCTGGAACAAGCTAATTCCCGGAGTCACCAGCAGGAGGCGCTGCAGGGGTGAGTCCAACTCGTCTACAGGGGGCTTCAATAGCAGATCCTCCCTTTACGGTAATTTTCATGGAAAAAGTTTTGTTACAAACACATCCTAAATTTTTACTTAAAATACCTTCTAAATTCCATATTAACCTGGTTATCCACCATCTGTTCTTTTGTTTTTTTTCCAGAAGCCACGCCAGAAGATTCCCTCCACACACTGAATGTCACAAGGATATTAGCCCCTTCTATTTGACACCAATTTTTAAAAAGGGCACCAGATGTGATCCTGGCAACTACAGGGCAGTAAACCTGACTTCAGTACCAGGCAAACTGGTTGAAATTCTCAGACACATAGATGAACATAATTTGTTAGGGAAAAATCAACATAGTTTTTTGTAAAGGGAAATCATGCCTCACAATCTACTAGAATTCTTTGTGGGGTTCAACAAACATGTGGACAAGGGGGATACAGTGGTTATAATGTACTTAGATTTTCTGAAAGCCTTTGACAAAGTCTCTTAATCAAATTAAGCTGTCATGGGATAAGAGGGAAGGTCCACTCATGGATTGGTAACTGGTTAAAAGATAGGAAACAAAGGGTAGGAACAAATGGTCAGTCTTCAGAACAGAGAGAGGTAAATAGTGGTACTCCCCAGGGATCTGTTCTGGGCCCAGTCCCATTTTAATATGCTCATAAATGATCTGGAAAAAGGGGTAAATAGTTAGGTGGCAAAATTTGCAGATGATATAAAACTACTCAAGATGATATAAAACTGTCCCAGGCAGATGGTGAAGAGCTAAAAATGGAT
Source organism: Mauremys mutica (assembly GCF_020497125.1). Taxonomy (NCBI): domain Eukaryota; kingdom Metazoa; phylum Chordata; order Testudines; family Geoemydidae; genus Mauremys; species Mauremys mutica. The sequence continues at coordinate 78,707,670 of NC_059074.1, read as the reverse complement.
CTCACAAAACTAGGTGACCGGGCAACAAAATGACAGATGGAATTCAATGTTGATAAATGCAAAGCAATGCACAGTGGAAAACATAATCCCAACTATACATATAAAATGATGGGGGTCTAAATTAGCTGTTACCACTCAAGAAAGAGATCTTGGCGTTATTTTGGATAGTTCTCTGAAAACATCCACTCAGAAAAGGGCAACAAAAATTATTAGGGGTATGGAATGGCTGCCATATGAGAAGAGATTAATAAGACTGGGACTTTTCAGCTTGGAAAAGAGACAACTAAGGGGGATATGATAGAGTTTTATAAAACAATGACTGGCATGGAGAAAGTAGATAAGGAAATGCTATTTACTCCTTCTCATAACACAAGAACTAAGGTGTGATGTTATTGATATAAACTGGGACCATATAGAACATGGTTTGCAACCAAGGTCCTGTAGTGGCACCAAATCTTAGGTAAAGGGGGTCATATAAGGTGTCTAAGACCAGGTTATGGGTTGCTGGTTATGATTATGCTGTCTATATGTATGTATCATTTTGTAGTTGAAGTTATAAGTATTGGCTCTATACTGTCTGTATCTTATATTTGTGCTCTGCTTCTGGGTGACATCCCAGACAAGTTGGTGTTAGCTCTGCCTAGCCTGCTTGATGGCCCATTAAGGGCCATCAGCTACACAATTGACCCATTGAGAGAAGGCAGACACGCCTTGTGACTCAGCAAAGTATGCAGGGACTTGTCCATGTGACTCCAGACTCCATTTTGCTGTAATTTTCCACAGTAAGGACAAAGAGGTTCTTACACCTGGAAAAGCCTAATGCTTCATCTCCATCTTGTCTTCAATCCTGCTTCTTACCTCTGGAGGGACTTTGCTATAAACTGAAGCTCTGCACAAGGGACTGATGACCCATCCCAGCTGGGGATGTACTCCAGAGACTTGATTTGAACCTACAGTTTACTCCATCACTGCTACAAGCCTGAACTAAGAACTTTGCCATTACTGTATGTGATTGATTCTATTTAACCAATTCAAGCTCTCATCTCTACCTTTTTCCCTTTATGAATAAACCTTTAGATTTTAGATTCTAAAGGATTGGCAACAGCGTGATTTGTGGGTAAGATCTGATGTGTATATTGACCTGGGTCTGGGGCTTGATTCTTTGGGATTGAGAGAAACTTTTTCTTTTATTGGGGTGTTGGTTTTTATAACCATTCATCCCCAGGACGAGTGGGACTGGTGGTGATACTGGGAGACTGGAGCGTCTAAGGAAATTGCTTGTGTGACTTGTGGTTAGCTAGTGGGGTGAAATCGAAGTCATTTTTGTCTGGCTGGTTTGGTTTGCCTTAGAGGTGGAAAAACCACAGCCTTGGTCTGTGACTGCCCTGTTTGTGCAATTGATCCTGAATTGGCGCACTCAGTTGGGACCCGCCAGAACTGCATCATCACATAAGGGTCACCAAATGAAATAAATAGGCAGCAGGTTTTAATGCATTTTTTCACACAATGCACAGTAAAACTATGGAACTCCTTGCCAGAGGATGTTGTGAAGGCCAAGACTATAAGAGGGTTCAAAAAAGAACTAGCTAAATTCATGGAGGATAGGTCCATCAATGGCTTTTAGCCAGGATGGGCAGGAATAGTGTCCCTAACAGCTGTTTGCCAGAAGCTGGGAATGGGTGACGGGGTGGATCAATTGATTACAGGCGAGTCTCATCTTACGTGCATTTAACATGCGTGAATTCAGCTTTGCGTGGTCAGCAAAAACAAAAAAAAGAGAAAAATAACAATTTAAATAGTGTACCTGTAGTGCGGGCGATTTCGACCGCCATTACACTTAATGTAATTTTGACTATATGCGATTTTCGCTTTATGTGCTGACAGCGGAATGTAACCCCAGCGTAAAATGAAACTCGCTTGTACCTGTTCTGTTCATTCCCTCTGGGGCACCTGGCATTAGCCACTGTTGGAAGACAGGATACCAGGATAGATAGACCTTTGGTCTGACTCAGTATGCACCATTCTTATGTTCTTAATCAAACCACTGAGAGTCTCCAAGACTGTTTGTTTCATATGAGGACAAATCCAAAGGATGTACAAGTTACACTTAAACACTCTCAAAGTGGATTGCTGGATGCATCATCCCTTGTTATGAGGCTGGCAAGATTCTAGGGTGCTAACCCAAGCCACAAGTTCCCACTGTATGTCTGTGGAGCTACTGAAAGGTGTTCCAGTGGCTGAGATTTGTAAAGCTGCAACCTGGACCTCAATACATACTTTCTCCAAGCACTATGTCTTGGTTCATGCTTTCAGATGGGATGCTGTGGTTGGAAGTGCAGTTCTGTCTTCAGTGTTAGATCTGACTCCAAAGTTTTCTACTCCTTCAAGGGATATTGCTCAGGAGTAACGTGGGGAGCACTCATAGGTACACTACTCAAAGAAGAAAAAGAGGTTACTCACCTTGTGCAGTAATTGGAATTCTTCTAGATTGGTCCCCCTATGGGTGCTTCTCTATCACCCTCCTTCTCTTCTGCTTTGGAGTTTTGTCTCATAGGATTGTGCTGTACAGGAGGCATGTGCAGCTCCAGGTATTCTCAGTATGGGGAGCGAGGGTGTCTGGTGCACATGTGTGGGCCATACAGGCACTGCTACAGAAAATCTCTGATCAAAGGTGAACAAGTGCACCTGAAGTGGAGCACCCATAGGGAGATGCACCTCAAAAAACTCCAGTTACCGCTTAAGGTGAGCACCCTCTCCTTCAAGGCAGACCTAAAGAAAGATCCAGACATATTCTTTCTCTATCCCCCTGTAGTGGGGCAGATTGGCCCCACACTGGTACAGCGGGGGTTAATACTTCCCTCCTAGCAGAAGAAGCCCCACCCTTGAGGCCCTACTGGGCATGCTCCATCTGGAAATCCAGGTATAAAAGCCTGCAGAGCTGCTCAGTCAGGGCAGACTGCCGGAGGGGAAGGTGGCTCGTCACTCTCTTTAGCAGAAGAGAGGCCTGCACCCCAGGACGCAGCGGCCAGACACGCTGCAGAAGGGAAGCAGAGGATGTTGCGGATCTGGTTGAATCTGAGGACTGGGTAAGAAGTGACCCAGCAAGTCCTTAAAGGGGAACGGTGCTGAGACTGTTCAGGCTGACGAGTTTTGGGAGGATCCCCGCCGGACCATTGGTGAGAAAAACTCACCACCAACAGGGCCATGGGTCGGGACCCAGTGCAGGGGACAGGACCGGGTCCCCTTGCCTCAGCCACCCAGCTTTGAGAGGGGGTGGCCCCCCACAGTGAGTTGGTTGGACTCTGGCCTCTAGGCCGTATCACCCCACCAGAGGAGGAGAATTAGATGGACTCTGGCCATTGGGCCATGCTGTCCTAGAGGTGCATTGTAGGGATTTTGAGTGCTAAGCTGCATTATCCCTCTAGGGAAGGGGAAGTAGATGTACCCTGGCCCTTGGGCCACACTGTGCTAACTACAGAGGGGTTTAGAACATGTACTTGGGCATAGAGAGGCTCTGCTACATCCCACCCACTTAACTTAAGGGGCTGTCAAGGTACTAGCCCCACCACACACCCCCAGAGGAGTTTCTACATTTTGGCTCTCCATTTATTACAATATTTTTCAAAGTTTAAAATCTTCATACAAGTTAAAAATCTAACATAACATGAAGAATTTAAGATAATAGACATGAAATCGGGAATAAAGTGTACACAGTGCTACACACTAAGCTTTTGTTGGAGCATCTATCCGCTCTTATTAAAATCACCTCTTAGTCACATTTTTAAACAAAAGATTTTAGTTTCTTGAGTAGGGACATTTATAGAACCTGTTCTTCAGCTGATGTACATCAGCATAGCTCTATTGACTTCAGTGGACCTGTGCTGATTTACAGCAACTGAGGATATGGGTATATATTTATAATGTTGCTTTTATAACAAAATATGGTGAATTCTGTGATTCTCAGTAAATATAAAGTACATTAAAGACAAAAGTATGGTCATTAATAGACATTGCAGAGAATGTTAATATTCCAAGGTGATGGACACATTAGAATACCAACAAAAATAGATAAATAGATGTAAATGAGAGTGGTACTTGTAAATTTATTCAATATATTTTAATAATAATGTTTTGTGGTTAATTGAGACTGTCACTTATCAAATGGCAGAGTAGTATGTCTGTATTTAGTTGGCAGTTCTGTTTTTCAATGTGAATTTTTTCACAAGTTTATTTCTGATAATTTAGTATCATATAACTAATCAAGAATGATTAAATCAATTAATGACTGATAGTTTTTTTTTATTTCCTGGGACAATACAGCTATAGATATATACTGCCCAACAGTGGAAATGGTATGCTTTTATCAAAAACTTTTGATAAACTACCTACTTCCTAGCCTGTATTTTATAATGTTATTTGACACACAGCATTTTCTTATTCATTGAAACTCAATTAACTTAAACACACTGAGGGGTGTGTCTCCTTATATCCTCATGTTTAATCATCAGATTTTATAGCTTCTCTCCTCCTCAAGGTCAGAAGTTCATTTGATGTGTTACCCATTCAATAGATATCTGCCACATTTTCAGTGAACGATCAAGTGGTTTCAGAAACTTCTCTCCTAACACCAACACTCCTTAGGGTATACGGACACACATTTATTTTTTTGAAGTTTTTCAGTGAAATTCTATTTCATTGTATAGTTTATGTCCTGATCTAGTCAAGCATTTAAACATGTACTTGGCTTTAAGTACACTATTCATAGGCTTACGGTTAAGCACACCTTTAAGTACTTTGCTGGATCAGGGCCCAAATGAGCCCCACGTGCTGAATAAGCTTGTGTGTGGCTCAAAGGCATACACCATTTGCCTGATAGTTATTTTAAATACAATACTGGACAGTGAAATGGAAGATAAAACTGCTTAATATAATTCAGATAGGGCCTGATCCTGCTACAGTGCTGGATACCTGCAATATTTGTCAAGTTAAACTGGAGTTTGAGATGCTTAGTGTGCCCACTATTGGGCCTGTAGCAAGCAATAGTTATCTCACATCTTGATTTCTGTCCAGAAATGTGGCGGGGGAGGAGTGTGGTTAAGGAAAACAGCAGTGAAGTTCTGTGTGTTTGCATGCAGCCATAACAGGTTCAGCCATGTGGAATCTAACACATCATCCTCTTAATTCCCTCATGAATTCTGACCCAGTCCCAAGTGCTGATAGCTGCATTTTTTCCCTGAAACAGGAACTGCAGATAGGTAGTCACATTTTGGGGAAGGGTATATTTTCCTGGGCCACGCTGTTAGCTGACCAACCCACTCCACTCAGAACTGTGCTATATATCATCGTATGTCACTATATGTCACTGCCTGGGTTAATGTTGTACTTTTCTAATACACAGTTAAAAATAAAGTTATTTTATTTTATTAAGAAAGTTTATTGCTATCATAGCATTATATCAAACAATGTGTATTTAAAATAATAAAGGTAAACACATGATTAGGGACAATTAGGAATTAGTATGCAAACACTAATCCTCAATACAATTGTGTACATCAATCCAAACTTCAATCACTTCCTTACAACAATCCATACTGTGAATCACCCCCACATACACACACACATTTATAAGTAGTCATGTCATTCATATGTACATTGCACGGCAATCAACCCCCCCAACACTCCCCAAGTACTGAAGCCCCCCACAATCAATAAGCTGCATCCTACCTCACACGAACATTCATAAAGTTTGGTGCTATTACCCCTCTTACATTGGGCCATGCAAGTCCATAATGTGGGAACACAAAGCACCCCTGACTTCTGTTGCCCAGATGCATCCAGCTCCAGCTGTAGTAGGTGCACTTTCTGGCTTATCTTACCAATTCAGTTGCCCCTCATTGCCGTAGATCCAGTCAAGAAATAATGGCGCATCTCTGGCTTCACAAAGGTTGTGAAGCACACAGCAAGCCACAGTAATGCGGACAGCACCGATGACTCTGGAATCCAAACAGGTCTATAGACACTTCCAGTGGGCTTTCAGTCTGATCCAGTATGGCCTGCATAATGATGGATTAGTACCCTTTGTGGTTTATGCACTCGTTCTCCTTGAGAAAGGCAAACTATGGGCACCTGAGTCTTATAAATGGCCCCAGTGTGGTATGGAAACCACACTCTCTCAAAGTCAGTAGTTACCTCAGGGATATCTTTTATGCCTACCACCTTGGAGTAAACCACATGCCTGATTGCCTCAGAAACCTCTGCCTCCACTTTACCCACAGTCGATTTTCCTACACCAAATTGGTTGGCAATGGACTATAGCAGTCCGGGGTAGCCAGCTTCAAAACAGATATAGCAATTTGCTTCTGGACAGGGTTGGCTGCCCTTATGCATGTGTCTTTACTCTGGAGGGTTGGGGCAAGCTGTTCACAGAGCTCTAGAAATGTAGCTTTTTTCATGCAAAAGTTCTGGACCCACTGCTGGTCATCCCAAGTCTGCATGATGATGTGGTCCCATCAGTATGTGCTTGTGGCCCAGCAGCTGTACCATGTATCGTGAGCATCATGAGACAGTTTGGCTGCCATGTCTGTGTCCTCCACTTACTCCTGCTCCATCATAAGCTTTGTCAGATGCCTTTGCTGGATTGGAAAACCGAAATGTCCACCAGCATGTCATGGAAGCTCTTTCTGTTTCCTGACACAAGAGAGAGAGTGCAAGCAAGAGATGCTGTTCTCCATGTTTTTGGTTGCATGCAGATCAAAATGATGATGTATTGGGGGGCTGTTCAAACTTCCTGTAATGGGCAGGATGGCCAGTCAATTTTTCCCACCAAGTGCAACAGTCAGGGATCTAGAGCGGCCACATTTTGGGAAGGCACTAGGGAGTCTAGGATATGATGGATTTGACTTGGGTCTGCATGGTGCAGTCTCAACAATAGTGCTCCACATTTGAACCCAGCCTAGAAAATTCTTAATGTGAGCTTAACAATCAGTGTATATACTCAAACCCTGGTTCTCTAAGCAAGGGTCAGATGACTCGAGTCCCACTAACGCTGTGCTAAGGTATTTAAAGCTGTGAAAATACCTTAAAGGCCCTGTTTCAAAAGTATTGCTTTTAATTATCTCCCCGGTTACAATATGCACTTAAATGTTTTGATATTAAGGTCCCAAATCACTCTTCCCTTTGTTGACCATAGGCCAAACTTATATTAGGTCTAGGGCCTGCTGGTGAACCAAACTCACAAAGTGCTTTAAAAATCTGTTAAATAATTGTAGGATGAGAAAAATGTCAGTTTGCCAAATACATAAAACAACTTCTAACATACTGCCCTGTTGTTTAGCTTAGTGAGTGATTTTTTGCAAGGAATATACTAACCGCTAGACTAACAGATGCAAAGTTGACAAATTTAATGTATTTATTGGGAATTTATATCTATAGCCATAGATGCAAATGACACAAGCAATAAATAAGCACCGAATGCTGATCTTGTAGTCTGAAGTTTATGAAATATGATGGGAAGTTTGGAAATGTGCTAAAAATAAGGATAGTTTGTTTATGGAAAGAAAAAATCAACTAAAAGTGAAACTGTAAACAAGGTACCTATAATAAAGTCCAGTTGTAGGAAATGAGTCAAGTAAGACTGCACTGGGATCAGTCTATCGTATTTGTGATTGACTGCAAGCTTTAGTTCCACAGACTTGGTAAAGTATGGGGTTTTTTTGTTACGTGCTGTACTAACAATTAATTAATAAATACCAATCAACCTTGAGTACTCAAGGTCTCTCTCTAATTACTAAAAAGACACACCTTGTGTACTGACCTGCTTTGTAAAGAGCTTTAAGATCTTTACAAAGTGCTATATAAGAGTTAGGTGTTATTATTATTTATTATTGATCAGTTGAGTGCAGTGGTGTGTGCCTGTAATCCCAGCTACTTGGGAAACTGAGGCTGGCGGATTTCTCAGGGGTTCTGGGCTGCGGTGCGCTATGCCAATTGAGTGTCCAGTGCCACTGACAGCCTGGCCAATGGGTGGCTGAAGGACTGGCTAAAACAACATGAATGACATGTTGTGATCGGCTCTCTCTCTCTATGAGAGCTGATGGACTGATCAATCAAGGTGATTCTTGCTACCATGGCAATCAGAATAATAGTGTGTCATTTCCACTTTGGACCAATGTCAACGACGACTCAAGGTGCAAAGCAACTGTCAATGATGCCCTCTGAGCCAGATTCTGCCAGGCCCTGGTGCTGACTGCTTGCCAAGTTTCCACAAAGGCATAAGTAGGCGCAGACATGCAGCCCCTTACTATGGGCCATTCCTCAATAGCATGGCCTAGACGTCTATAAGTGCGTAACTGTAATCATACAGTGTCAGTACTACTGACCGCAATATATTCAGTCTGTTGGTTAAAAGTAATGTTTTGTTATCTCATACATTATCATTCCAATAAAGAACACTTTCACTTGAAGCTGGAATTTGACAGCAATTTGAGACAGAATTGTTTTTTCATTCAATAGCAGTGAATCAAAGCATTACATTATAATTAAAAGCCTCACCAGAGGAAAACACAAGCCATAGCATGTTTAGAACTAAAATATTTACAAAGGGTTAAAGGATTTGACATGTAAAAAAAATTGCCCTTTGGGATGAAGAAATTACTTCCTGGGGGTGGTAATGATCTTAGCTAAGAACTTCAGTACTTTGTCAAAATGTCGTTCAGATTTTGAAGTGCCAAGAAAATAGTGTATAACAATAAACTTGACTCCAGTCAATATATATTACAAATACACAGGTAATCATGCTTCATGAGGCCCCACAAAATCCCATTATTCTCAATATTTCAATGTTTATTTTCATAGTATTGAAATAAATGGCTGCTGATGATAAACACTTATTTCAATACTCTGTGTGTATCGTCAGCCCTTCCTGTCAATGTTTTGTATGTCATCAGATCTTTTTATTTTTATTTTTGAAAAAAAATTCTGTCAAATGAAAAGCACATATGATAGCTCTGCTACAGATAGCACATTAATCTTGAGTAGCTAGGAGATAAAGTGTAACTGTATATTGTGGCATTGTGACATCATATCCCTAGATGTTGAAGATAAATCCTAGTTCCAAGATATGAAATATCAATACATCTCCATGTTCTGTATTAGAACAGAACAGATTTGTATTTACTTTTTCTTCAGCTCTTTAGAAATGCTGCTTTACTCTCTCCCTCTCTTATATGAAAGTTATTTTCTTTTTTTCTGTCCACTCTTCTTCATTCCTTATTATTCTTTTATTTTCATTCTCTGATATTTTTACTTTTTGTCCTTATTCTTGTCCTTTTTCTCTCCTTCCCTCCAAATGACCTCGCTGATTGATTCTGCCTCTTTTTAAGCATTTTCCTATGTATCTCATTCAGATGTCTCTGTACTCATATCACATGATTCCCAGCTATATAACTGCCTAACATTGAGGTGAATTCAATAGAAGTAGCGTATGCTAACACTTCAAAAGCCAGCTGAAGAAATGCAATATCTTCCTAGTGCTTGACTTGAGATAGATTATTACACAGAGGGCTTGATTATCAATCATTTGAGAGTTTCCTGAAAAGTGAGAAGATAGGGGTGCCTTAAATATGTGGCTCACAAATTATGACTCAGTGTTAAGGACAATAGTTCTAGTCATTCAGCAATTTTTTTCAATTCATCATCAGGAGGTCGTTATATGTTAAAGAGTTTCTTGATAAAGGATTTGTCTATATAATTTGCAACATTCACTGGAACTACAATCTATATGAACAGACTTTCATGTACAGTCATATGCTAATTTCCACTGTTACCTGATTATACTGAAATAGCTGTCTAACTTTCAGTCTTTAGCTGTTACTATTAGCATAAGGCAAGCTTTAGAGAAAACTAATATTTTTTTCTTATTAGGTTAGTGTTTTCTTATAGATATTTAAGGTTAATAATATTGCCTCTCTGCATATAACTTGTGCAAAAGTAGATATTTCTTGCTAGAAGAAAGAGAATGGGAGAGTGTAGATTTCCAGAGCATCTTAATTAATTTATTGTTATGATAGAAATACATGTCCATATGACCTGTGTGATGGGTTGGATCACAGAAATCCCCTTGGGATTTTCCACCCGATGTGCCAAGACTACTTCTACCCCTGCTTTCTTTGCCAGCTTGGGATCCCAGCACCCTGACTTGCTGAGCCAGACACACCGGTCTGCTCCAACACAAACCCAGGGTCTGAATTACTTGCTCCAAAGCTTCTGGTTTACCTGAAAGCAGCTCACAGAAGTGTGCTTATCTTTAACATTCAGATGCCCAACTCCCAATAGGGTCTAAACCCAAATAAATCTGTTTTACCCTGTATAAAGCTTATACAGGGTAAACTCATAAATTGTTCACCCTCTATAACACTGGTAGAAAGATATGCACAGTTGTTTGCTCCCCCAGGTATTAATACATACTCTGAGTTAATTAATAAGTAAAAGTGATTTTATTAAATGCAGAAAGTAGGATTTGAGTGGTTCCAAGTAGTAACAGACAGAACAAAGTAAGTCACCAAGCAAAATAAAATAAAATGTGCAAATCTATGTCTAATCAAACTGAATACAGATAAGATCCTCACCAGTTCCAGAATGCTCCCTGTTACAGATTAATCTCCTTTTAGCCTGGGTCCAGCAATCACTCACACCCCCGCTAGTTACTGTCCTTTATTCCAGTTTCTTTCAAATACACTGAGAGGGTGGAGAGCTGAAGACAAAATGGAGGGGTCTCCCAGGGGTTTAAATAGACTTTCTCTTGTGGATGGAGGCCCCCTCCTCACTCCTATGCAAAGTCCATCTCCAAGATGGTGTTTAGGAGTCACTTGGGCAAGTCACATGTCCATGCATGACTCACAGTTTTTACAGGTAGCATCCATTGTTTACATGCTACTTTGAAGGTCCTCAAGTAGACTTATGTGGATTGGAGCATTCCAAGATCCATTGTCCTTAAAGTGTTTCTTGATTAGGTACTTAATTTCAACATTCCTTTCTCCAGGAACTGACCAAATGCTCTACTAAGGTTATTTAGAAATCAAGCCAGTACACAGCCAAAATTCATAACATTCATAATGTTGAATACAAAAATTATACATGCATGCAAATAGGATTAATACATTCAGTAGATCATAACCTTCACGGAGATACGTTACATGGCATATGTGGCATAAAACACATTCTAAGCATATTTCCCATAGAGCCTTATAGGAGGTACCATCACAACCTGGTTCGAAGTCCTTTAAAGTTAATGGGAGTTCTGCCATTGACTTGAATGCATCAAAGTTAGGCCAACACTAACCATTTTTGTAAATCCAATTCTTGAGATGTGTGAGGCATTGATTAATATATTTATAAGAAATAATAACAAAAAAAACCAAAACCTTAGACATGTGCTTGGATCTCCAAACAAACATTTGCTAGAGTCCATCTTGGGATAAGGCAGTGGGCGCAGAGCCTGAAAGCAACAAGTCTGGTGAATTTTGGACTGATTTCTTCCTCCAAATTGCACATATCTTGAGGATTAACCAAGACTGGGATGAGATGGTAGGGACAATTTTGGGATTCCTTTGACTCCGCAAAACCACTGGAGTCACACAGCCTGGAGAGACAGTTGGCCAATTATTAGCAGAGAAGTTACCAAACTTGGGGTTGTTCACTTCACTCAGATGATGTGACACAAGATGTAGAAAACTGCTTGGAAACTGGGAGTCAGAAAAAAGGAATTGGTGATTTGGGGTAATGAGCTGTTTTAGCTTAGTGGTTTGAGCATTGGCCTGCTAAACCCAGGGTTCTGAGTTCAATCCTTGAGGGACCATTTAGGCAACTGGGGTAAAAATCTGTCTGGGGATTGGTCCTGCTTTGAGCAGGGGGTTGGACTTAATGACCTCCTGAGGTCCTTTCCAACTCTGATATTCTATGAAAAACAAGAAGAGAGAACAAAACTAGAGAGAGAGGAAACATTTACATAAGCATGCTAATATTCTCACTAAGCTGAACCTTAAAATGTATTGAACACTGCCCCTCCTCAGTACTTAAGGGCCTTTTTTCAGAGCTTTTGCGTAGTCTCATCTGCCATTAACTTTAGTTGGAATTATGGGTGCACAATAATCATGCCTCTTAAGTGACTTTAATCTTCACTGAAGACACATCTTACAATTGTACAATTATATCTGTCGAGTTTTTCAATTAACTTGCTGTTGGAGATTAATATTAGCCTATGTACTGATGCTCCCCTTTAAAATAACATTCTGATTAGTAGAACAGCCAAAACTCAGGGATTTTGGTTCACCAGAAGTTTTGATATTTTTGAATTTGCTAACAGCCCCCAGAGTCCCAGCAGGCTGTCTGCTATGAGGCTTACCCTGGAACACCAATGGAAATCTGCCTGTGTTTTGACAAAAGTTTAGTCTAATTATACTAAATATTTTTGCTTCAGCTAGTAAGCAATTTCTGAAGAAATGTAGTTTTGCTGGAAAAAAATCTGACCAGTTCTAGTGATCAGAATGATATATAATGTAGTATCTGTGAAATTAAATTAAACCAAGTTATTCAATAAATAAGGGGGAGGGATAGCTCAGTGGTTTGAGCATTGGCCTGCTAAACCTAGGGTTGTGAGTTCAATCCTTGAGGGGGCCACTTAGGGATCTGGAGCAAAAATTGATCCTGCTAGTGAAGGCAGGGGGCTGGACTTGATAACCTTTCAAGGTCCCTTCCAGTTCTCAGACATTGGTATATCTCCAGTTATTATTATTATTTTTTATATATAGACAAAGGTAGTACACATTGATTGGATTTTGTGAATACAGCATATTTGCAAGTACTGACAAACTTTATCTGGGGCAAACTCTCTGCATTCTTGCCAGTTGGGCTCAGCTTTTCAAGGTGAGAATGGCAAAATGATGAATGTTCATGACTTTCTTCCAAGCGTAAATATGACATTTTCAGTCAAAATATTTTCTGATGCAAAATAAGTTTTCATCCTGCTAAAATTGTCTTTACTGATGCCAAAATTTTGAAGTGAGAATAACACGTTTTACTTCTTTGCAAACCCATGAAAATGTAACTCCTCATTTTTGAGGGATTTGGGGAATATGCTGTTGTGATCCAACTGTGTGTCTGTCTCTGGTTTTTCACTCCCATTTTTTTTCTAAATATGAAAGTCTCCCAGCTCTGGAGGAGCCATGAAGGCTCCTCAATGCTTCAGTTCCCCTGTGCAGAGGGTAGGAAGGCAAAGCGCAAGTGGAGTCTTGACACACTCTGTGAATGAGGGAGGTAGGCTTTGTGTGCAGAAGGGAGCACTGGAAGTGATTGGAGAAGGTGGCCTCTAGGCCAGAGTAATTAGAGTGGGGCAGACACAGGTCTAATCTAATACTCCCTCTTGGGCATTCACTAGACTTGTGAGGTAACCAGCTGCTGGATCCCATGTGTTTTAAGTTTTAAGAGTCTGAACATAGTCAATTTCACTGCTGCCCTTAGCTTGCGGTCACTAGGTACACTCTTTTGTGCCTCTATCCAATATTGAGCATCCTCTCCTGAGGCCTTAGACTTTGTGGTGCAACTGCCTAATCCCTGATATTAGTGTTGACCTCTGAGACTTCTCCGTAGTTTATACACCCCCTCTCCCAGAACTCCAGCTGTGTGGGCACTCTAAGGTCATAGGTTATTTTTTCAGGGACACAGGATATGAGTAGGGTATAATACAGACAGACAGACTTTGCACAGGATTCTAAAACACCATTCCTCTTTACTTAATAACATGACAAAATACAGATCATTAAAAGACAACAAATATCCTGAACACAGTGCCCCTTGCTCTAGCTCACTCTTTGCTTGGGAGTCCTTGGGGAACCATCTGAGTTCAAGCAGGTAGGTTCACCAGCTCCTCGATCATCTTCCCTCTGCCTGAGTTGGTGAAAATGGTCAGACATCCCAACTAACTTAGCTCCTACCCTTTTTGAACTTTCCAGTTCCTCTGTCAGGTGAGTCCTGAATCTATCTGCTCAGGTTGTGACAGACCCCTACTAGGTAACTTCATTGCCTTTCCTCTGACAAACCAGTTATTCTAGATGGAAATTGTCTAGGATGTTTGTATTTGAGCAGAGGACTCTCCTGATTCAACAATCATCCTGTCAAGGTTCCTTCCCCACTTTGAACTTTAGGGTACAGATGTGGGGACCTGCATGGACACTTCTAAGCTTAATTACCAGCTTAGATCTGGTATCATTGCCACCATCCCCAAGCACTACTTTTCTTCCCTGGGTAGCCTTGAAAGACTTCACCAGTTTCCCGGTGAACACTGATCCAAATCCCTTGGATATTAAAACAAGGAGAACCATCCCCTCTCCTTTCTCCCACCAACTCCTGGTGGATCCAGATCCAACCCCCTTGGATCTAAAAAACAAGGAAAAAATCAATCAGGTATAAGAAAAAGGCTTTTAATTAAAGAAAAGAAAGGTAAAAGAAAACCCTTTGGGAGAGATTAGCATACCAGCTACTCTCACAGACAACAGATTCAAAACACAGAGGATGTTCCCCTGGGCAAAAATCTTAATACACACAAGAATACCCAAATTTGATAATTCCCTTAATGGTACCAAGACAAGTTACAAAGAAAATAAACATAAACCTATTTATCCCTTTCTAAAACTTACTATTCTGATAAAAGGCTGGTTCCTTGATCTTTTTCTCACTCCGGCTGAAACTGAAACTCTAAACAAAGGAAAACTTCCCTCCTTCCTTTTGAAACATCTTGTTCCCTCATTGGTTCCTCTGGTCAGGTGTCAGCTAGGCTAGGTGAACTTCTTAACCCTTTACAGGTAAAAGAGGCATTAACCCTTAACTATCTGTTTATGACACATCCATTGCTAAAAAATCTAGTAAGAGAACCTAAAAAGTGTCACCATGGCTAAACAACAAAGTAAAAGAAGCAATGAGAGTCAAAAAGGCAGCCTTTAAAAAGTAGAAGTTAAATACAATTGAGGAAAATAGAAAGGAGCATAAACTCTGGCAAATTAAGTGTAAAAATATAATTAGGAAGCCCAAACAGAATGTGAAGAACAGTTAGCCAAAGACTCAAAAAGTAATGGCAATTTTTTTTAAGTACATCAGAAGCGGGAAGACTGCTAAACAACCAGTTGGGCCACTGGACGATCAAGATGCTAAAGGAGCACTCAAGGATGATAAGGCCATAGTGGATGAACTAAATGAATTCTTTGAATCAGTCTTCACAGCTGAGAATGTGGAGGAAATTCCCAAACCTGAGCCATTCTTTTTAGGTGACAAATCTGAGGAACTGTCTCAGATTGAGGTGTCATTAAAGGAGGTTTTGGAACAAATTGAAAAACAAAACAGTAACAAGTCACCAGGACCAGATGGTATTCACCCAAGAGTTCTGATGGAACTCAAATGTGAAATTGCAGAACTACTAACTGTAGTCTGTAACATATTTTTTTTTTAAATGGCTCCTGATGTGATCCCCGACTTTACAGGCTGGTAACCCTGATTTCAGTACTGGGAAAACTGGTTGAAACTATAGTAAAGAACAAAATTGTCAGACACATAGATAATCATAATTTCTTGGGAAAGAGACTACATGGTTTTTGTAAAGGGAAATCATGCCTCATCAATCTACTAAATTTCTAGGAGGGAGTCAACGAGCAGGTGGACAAGGGGATATAGTGGACTTAGATTTTCAGAAAGCCTTTGACAAGGCCCCCTCACAAAAGGCTCTTAAGCAAAGTAAGTAGTCATGGGATAAAAGGGAAGGTCCTCTCATGGGCTGGTAATTGGTTAAAAGATAGGAAACAAAGGGTAGGAATAAATGATCAGTTTTCAGAATGGAGAGAGGTAAATAGTGTCTGTACTGGACCCAGTCCTATTCAACATATTGGTAAACGATCTGGAATAAAGGGGTAAATAGTGAGGTGGCAAAATTTGCAGATGATACAAAACTACTCAAGATAGTTAAGTCCCAAGCAGACTGAAAAGAGCTACAAAAGGATCTCACAAAGCTTGGTGACTGGGCAACAAAATGGCAGGTGAAATTCAATGTTGATAAATGCAAAGTAATGCACAATAGAAAACATAATCCCAACGATACATATAAAATGATGGTTTCTAAATTATCTGTTACCACTCAAGAAAGAGATCTTGGAATAATTGTGGATAGTTCTCTGAAAACAGCCACACAATGTGCAGTGGCAGTCAAAAACGAGCATAATGTTGGGCATCATTAAGAAAGGGATAGATAATAAGACAGTGTGCCAGGGTCAGGCCAGATGGCTACAGGAGAGTGATAGAAGGCAGATATCATAAAATATCAGGGCTGGAAGGGACCTCAGAAGGTCATCTAGTCCAATCCCCTGCTCACAGCAGGACCAATCTCCAGACAGATTTTTACCCCAGTTCCCTAAATGGCCCTCTCAAGAATTGAACTCATAACCCTGCTCAAACCACTGAGCTAACCCTCCCCCTCAGATTAAGCAAGTCCCTTTTCCCTGGATAAGGTAACAGGGGCTGTTCCAGAATAATCAGGAACTTTCTGGAAACAATTAAGGCACACTAATTAGGACACCTGGATCCAATTAAGAAGCTGCTAGAATCCATTAAGACAGGCAGGCTAATCGGGGCACCTGGTTTAAAAACGACCTCACTTCAGTCAGTGAGGGCTGCACAAGGAGCTGAGAGTGAGAGGGTGTGCTGCTGGAGAACTGAGGAGTACAAACACTATCTGGAATCAAGTGGATAAAGAAGGTGTTGGTAGGAGGCCATGGGGAAGTAGCCCAGGGAGTTGTAGCTGTCGCGCAGCTGTTCCAGGAGGCACTCTAGAGAGCTGCAGTCCACAGAGTCCTGGGCTGGAACCTAGAGTAGAGGGGGAGCCTGGGTTCCCCCCATTGCCCCAACTCATTGGATACAGGAGGAACTGACCTGGGCTGTGGGTCCCACCAGAGGGGAAGGTCTCTGGCCTGTTCCCTGACCCACTAGGTGAATCAGAAGAGACTACAGGGATAGTTCTCCTTCCTTTTCCCCATGCTGGCCAGTGATGAGGTTAGCCGAGTGAATGGCAGGTTTGAGCCACTAGCAAAAGTGGCCAAACTGAGGACTGCTGTGAATCTCTGAGGTGAGCAAATCCGCAATAAGCGCAGGACCCACCAAGGCAGAGATGGAACTTTATCACAACAGAAAATATCATATTGCCTCTATATAAATCCCTGGTACACCCACATCTTGAATACTGCATGCAGATATGTTCGCCCCGTCTCAAAAAAAGATATATTGGAACTGGAATAGGTTCAGAAAAGGGCAACAAAAATTATTAGGGGTATGAAACAGCTTTGTATGAGAAGAGATTAATAAGACTGGGACTTTTCAGCTTGGAAAAGAGATGACTAAGGGAGATATGATTGAGGTCTATAAAATTATGACTGGTGTGGAGAAAGTAAATAAGGAAGTGTTATTTACTCCTTCTCATAACACAAGAACTAGGGATCACCAAATGAAATTAATAGGCAGCACATTTAAAACAAAAAAAAGGAAGTATTTCTTCACACAACGCACAGTCAACCTGTGGAACTCCTTGCCAGAGGATGTTGTGAAGGCCGAGAATATTACAGAGTTCAAAAAAGAACTAGATACATTTATGGAGGATAGGTCCATCAATGGCTATTAGCCAGGATGTCTAGGGATGGTGTCCCTAGTCTCTGTTTGCCAGAAGCTGGGAATGAGCAACAAGGAATTAATCATTTGATGATTATCTGTTCTGTTCATTCCCTCTGAAGCACCTGGCATTGGCCACTGTTGGAAGACAATATATTGGGCTAGATGGACCTTTGGTCTGACCCAACATGACAGTTCTTATGTTCTTATGTCAGCCCTGTATCACCACCCCTTGGAATTTCAGTCCAAGCCAGTCGTAAAAGGACAACTGAGAAGGCAAAGGGTTCCACATTTAAAATGTAGTTTGCAACTGGATAAAGATATATACAGAGAGTTCATAATCAAACACTGACAAATTCCCCAAGTCATCACAGTATATTATTAGTAGAAAGATTAAATTATTACAATTGCATCACTAATATTTGTTGGCTAAATCTCATGACTGAAATATTGGTACAGAGGGGGATAGTTTGTTCTGGAAGAACACACAGGGAAAAATGGAGGAGATGTTGCATTATACATCAAGAATAGACACACGTTCTGGTGTCCAGAAGGAGGTGAGAGGCAGACCAGTTGAAGGAGGGAATAAAACAAGGACAATGTCATGGTAGGAGTTGACTATAGACCACCATATCAGGAAGAGGAGGTGGATGAGACATTTCCAGAACAAATAACAGAAATATTCAAAACACAAGACCTACTAGTAATGGGGGACTTCAACTACCCAGAAATTTGTTCATAAAGTAATACAGCAAAATACAAAATGTCCAGTTAGTTCTTGGAATCTACTGGGGACAACTTTTTGTTTCAGAAGTTGGAGGAAGAAACCAGGACAGTCATTTTAGACCTGATTGTGACTAACAGGTAGAAATTGGTTGTGACACTGAAGGTTGAAGGCAATTTGGGTGAAATTGGTCATGAAATGATAGAGTTCATGATTCTAAGGAAAGGAAGGAGTGAAAGCAGCAGAATAAGGACAATGGACTTCAAAAAAGTCCATTTCCCTGCTTTCAAAAAAGCAGATTTTAAGAAACTCAGATAACTGGTAGGTAAGGCCCCCTGGAAAGAAAATCTGAGGACAAAGTTGTTTAGGAGCCTTATTACAGATACGAGGTGGGTGAAGCATTAACTTTATTTGGTCCAAATTCTATTGGTAAGAGAGACAATTTTTCTAGCTTATACAGAGCTCTTCTTCAGATTCTCAGTGAGATAATATTAAAGACACAACAGCAAATTATTTCAGTGCAAAGGCAAGGTAGAAAGAACAGTAAAAGGCCAATGTGGCTGCATCATGAACTCTTTAATGATCTGATAATAAAGAAGGAGTCCTACAAAATGTGAAAACATGGAGGAATTGTGAAGAATGAGTACAAAATAATAGCATTATAGGGACTTAGCGAGGGACATAAAAGGCAGTAAAAAGAAGTTCCATAAATACATTTGGAGTAAAAGTAAGGTGAAGGAAAGTGTCCATCCTATACTTAGTGGGAGAGGAGACAAAATAATAAATGACATCAAGAAGCCCAAGGTGTTTAATACCCAACTCAATTAATATTAACAATACGGGGTAAGAAAGGCAAAGGGAATCACATATTAAAGAATATTTAGATAAGTTAGATGTATTGATGTCAGATGAATTTCACCTTAGGGTAATTAAAGAACTTTCTGAAGCAGTCTTTGAACCATTAACAATTATCTTTGAGAATTCATGGAGGCCAGGTGAGGTCCCAGGGCACTGGAGAAGGGAAAACATAGTATCTATCTTTCAAAAGAGGACCAATGGAATTATGAACAGGTCAGTCTAACTTCAATACCTGGGAAGATAATGGAACAAATTATTAATCAATTTATAAGCACCTAGGATATATCTGCACTGCATCTTCACCATCACCTCCCTCACCCTCTGGCTTGAGGGTCTGAGCTGCAACATCTACAGAGCTATTTTTGGTACGTTAGTATGAGCACCACCAAGAGAAGTCAGTGGACCTGGGCTGAGAGGCATAAAGACTGGAGCTGCCCCCGATCACCTTCAGTTCCTTCCTGCAACCTGGGATAGTTGTTGGAAGTCCTTTTCCTGGCTTCTGCAAGTTTTTTCATCAAGCATCTTAACAGTGCCCATTATAGTTTCTGTGTAGTTTAGTTAGTTAGTGTAGTTTAAAAAAGATATGGTTTTTGTGTAGCTCTGGCACCCAGTCTGGGTACTAGCCCCAGTAGTGGAGATATGCTGTGCTCTCTCGGTTTCAAGCCCTACCACTCTTGTGGTAAGGCAATGGCTAATAGTGACCCTCAGCCCAGCTGCCTTAAGTGCTTGGGAGAGGCTCATGTGAGTGACATGCATAGCATTTGTAAGGGTTTTAAGCCCTATTCCAGGAGGGACAGGGCAGACAGACTTAACTATCTGCTGCTGGAATAAGCACAACATCCTCTATCTGAGTCATCTATCTCGGTCTGCGTACCTTGGCATCAGTTAGTAGTGCACCACCAACTTTACCAGTGCCAAGAGGCGGATCAGTGTCACTGGTACCATAGAAGAGGCAAGCATAAATCAGACTTGGTACAAGGGTCTTTGAAGGAGCTTATCTAAAGACTCAGGGAGTGTGCTCAAAGAAGCAGTACTGTCCAGAGCACATCTCTAGGCAATGGAGTTTGTTGACTGCAGAGCCCATGATGGGCCTGATGAGGTCGACTCCCAAAGCATTGTCATCTAGATCACCTCTCGCCCTGGTACTGCAGAATGCTTTCCTGGTCCTGTCTGCTCCTGAGGCATTTGCAGCTGTGAAAGAGTTGTTGAATCTCTCAGTACTACCATCACCAGCAATTCAGGAGTTGTGCCTGGCACTGGCCTCCAAGTTACTGACCTTAGCAGCTTCACCTCTGCACCAGGCAGGTCCAGCAGTTTCAGACATTAGTTTACCTATTAAGATGGTACCATCTAGGGGAAAGCCACAGATGATCTTCCCAGCTCTCCTTTCTTCTTAGTCTGAATCTACCTCACCAATACCAAAGGGTATGTGATAGTTGCAAGAAGAAGATTCTTCTTCAACATACTCTGAAGTGAGCTCCTCAATGTCCCAGCCTAACCATTCTCGCCATCAAGAGTATACTACCTGCATACCTTGGTTTCAGCCTCAATATCAACAGATGGCTTACTGAAAGGACCCTTGGGCAATGCCCAGTTGGGGACCAAGGCCATACCAATGGCCCTTTTGGAGCTTGTGGACATTTCCCCCTCATTTTACAGTGTCCCTGCAGCCACCTTATCCAGCTCCATCAACTGGCTGTAAGGAACATCAACACTGCAAGTGTCAACACTGCAAGCATCTTAGTCTTGGTACCAAACCCAACCCTTGGTAGATTTAGGGCCCCTTTCATGAGCATCCACAAAATGAGTGGGAACTGGACCAGATGCCAGTAACATTGCTATCTTCTTCCTCTTCCCCTGGTGAGGCAGTTGTGGGGGTTCTACTTCTTCCTCACCTGAGGATTTTAAGAAACATCACGAGTTATTGAGGAAGATGGCTTTGGCCCTAGACATCAACCAGAGAAGTCGCAGGAAACATTCCAAAAGTTTCTGGCTATTTTTAATACCTGTGGTCCCACTAGCTCTCCCTATTAATGATGTTATTTTAAAGCCCAGCAAGGTTCTTTGGCAGACCTCACCTTCCCTTACACCTATTGCAAAAAGAGTGGAGAGGAGGTACTATGTCCCCTCTCAGTGGTTTGTTCATCTCTATAATCATCTCCCTTAGGGTTCCCTGGTATTGTGATAATGTAAAAGGGACAGGGTCACCAGGCATCAAACCCAAAGAACAAAGAGGCCAAAAAGCTGGACTTATTTGAGAGGAATCTTTATTCCACAAGCAGGTTACAGCTTCATATTGCAAACCAGCAAGCTTTGCTGGGGTGGTATGATTTCACCTTGTGGGACAGAGTTTTCACCTTCAAAGACAAGCTCCCAGGTGATGTGAAACAAGAGTTTCAGTCATTAATCGAGGAGGGCAAGTAGGTTGCTGATCTGCATACAGAAGATTCTGCTGCTTACAGCATGGCCTGTGCCATCACAATGAGGTGATCGTTGTGGTTACAGTCTTCTGGCATCCCTCCAGAGTTTCACCAAACAGTCCAGGACCTCCCATTTGAAGGAACATCACTCTTCTTGGCAAAAGTTAATGAGACTCTAGATAGTCTCAAGGACTCTAGAGCAACCCTAAAATATCTGGGTATTTACATCCCAGCGGTGAAGTGGAAGGTGTTTCATCCTCACCAGTCCCAGCAATTCCAGGGATTTGCCCCTCGAGCCCAGGACTTGCCAAAGAAGAAGAGCAGAGGTTACAAAAGATGTCTACCACCACTCTCTGCTTCTGCACTGCCAGTTGATCAAGACAGGTGACATCTTCCACGAGCTCATTTTGATGGTTGGCTCAAGAGCCGACTACCAGTTCTAAGTGTGCCATCTTTTTCTTCCCCAATTTTTGCAAGTCACTTGTTCCACTTCTGTCATGCTTCTGTCCACATCACACATCTGAGCACAATGGAAGTGGGATATACACACCAATTTATTTCTAACATCCTCATCTTTAAAAAAAAAAGCTGATGCCCCCCCCCACCCTTAAAGCATCTAGCAGCCTGTTCTCTGTTACACCTTTTGATTAAGGTAATGTTTTTAGTAGACATTACATTGGCCAAGAGAGTGGGGGAACTGAGGACTCTATTATCGGATTCTCCATATATGGTTTTCTACAGGAGAACGTCTACATTCATCATCCCGCAAGATTTCTTATGAAAGTGGTCTCCACTTTTCATATTAACCAAGCAGTCTTCTTACTGACCTTCTTCCCAAAGCCACATGGTAATAAGGTAGAGGAGAGACTGCACACTTTGGATTTTAGAAGAGATTTAGTGTTTTATCTGGCACTGACTGTCATGGCTTCGACTCAATTATTCATTTAATTTGCAGACAGAATGAATGGCAATTCTGTTTCTACACAAAGGATTTCATCTTGGACATCCAGTTGTATTTGCCTATGTTACCAGCAGGATAACGTGAAGCCCCCGGATAGAGTGTTGGGTCATTAAACTAGGTCTCTGAGGCTTTTCTGGCTAAAGTTTCCATATTGGACATTTGCAAAGCAGCAACCTGGTCATCACATCACACATTTGCCTCTCACTACTCCATCTCTCAATAATCTATAGACAATGCAAAATGTGGACATGTGGTCCTACAGTCCCTGTTCAAACAGACTCCTAACCAGTTGGGACTGCTCATGAGTCACCCCACAGTTGAATGGACATGTGTAACACATCAGCACTACTCAGCAGTGGTCAGGCCTCAGCTGTAATACTATGTCCAGTTCTGGATGTCACACTTTAAGAAAACTGTGGACCATTGGAAAGAGTTGAGAGGAGAGAAACAAAAATGATAAAAGGTTTAGAAAACCTAACTTGTGAGAAAAGGTTAAAAAAAACTGGGTGTATTTAGTCTTAAGAAAAGAAGACTGAGGGGGAACCTGATAACAGCCTAAGAATATGTTAAGTGCTTTTACAAATCAATTATTCTTCATGTCCACTGAAGATAGGGCAAGAAGTAATGGGCTGAATCTGCAGTATGGGAGCTTTATGTTAGATATTAGGAAAGTTCTTCTAACTATAAGGATAGTTATGACCAGTAGCATGCTGTGACATTTTTAGTAACACATGCAACAACTTTTTAGTGAACAAATTTTGCACTAAACTTTCCATCCTGATGAAGAGTTCACGCCACTATTTCTGTTCTATCATGGAAAATTCAATTCTATACTTGCATGCCTTACGTGATCCAACCTTTTTAGTGACATTTCAGAAAATGCAACGTGATCTTGGTGTGTGCAAGGTCATACTATATAGATGACTCCATTGTGTTTGGATGTGGCCCAGAGATTAACAGTTAATTTTTTTGTGAATTCTGGGGCATGCAGTGCATGCACTACATATATAGATGGCATGCCACTGGTTATGATGCTTACTCAGGGGCCCAGGACTGTGGATCACCTTATTACTCCTCTGCCTCCAGCATGATCAAGTCTTTCTTGTGGTAGCTAGACATCAGCTCCCTGACACTTCCAGCCCAGACTTCAGCCACTCAAGCACTCTCTTCAGGCCTCGGCCAGCCCCTACATTGCCTCACAAGTTAATACTTAGTGCACCCCCATCCCCAAACTCCTCAGAACTGTCCCCCTGTAATATCCACCCCCTGTCACTGGACACTCTCTGTAATTACCAGGTTCACCATTCCCAAGGAAACAGAACACACACCAGTTTGTTTGATTCAAATGAGGATTCAGGCTTTGCTTAATCCTACAGCAATGAGTTGTATTTATAATACAATATGGATTAGTTTATTAACAAAAACAGAGATTGAAATATTCAAATGAGTAGTGAGCAAAACTACTAGAAGCAGAATTGGTTACATATATAAAACTCAACATAAAACACATTATAAGACCCTGTTTTCAATTGCTTTTAACTTTGACAAACTTGAAGTGTTTGGGCAGAATTTTTTCTCACTGGGTGTCTTCATCAATCAGAATGTTTTTTTGGAAACTTTCAGCCCAATAGTTCAGCTGTTTCTGAGAATGATACTAGGAAATAATATTTTTTTCTGTTAAATTCTGGAAGCCTTTTCTTTGAGAAGCTCTAGTGCCTCCATGCTTTGGATCTTGGACTTGAAGTTTGGTAGATAAATGTCCTATGTATAAGGGATGTGGCTTTGGTTGTCCCTGTAAAAATCTGCCAGAGTTATACATCTTTGAAAAATTTTAATGTGCGCATGATTATTAGAGATTTCTTAGACCTCAGAAGATTCTGTCCTCTTTGAGCATGCTTGAGCCTCTCACAACTTCTAGTGCTGATCAGACTGCAGGTGCACCATTTCTGCAGTGTGACTGACCATGCTCTGTCCAGTCAAAGCTCCTTCCTGTGAAGACCAGATTGTCCATGTGCCATCCCCAATGACTGACTGTTCCAACCTCTAGGGCTGTAATTGTTGCTACCAGTTGCTGCAGACACTGAATGAGGCAAGGGTCCTGTGGAAAAATAGTATTTGATCGTATAAGTAAAGACTGTATCATAATGCAAACATAATGGTGTCAAATTAATGTTATATTTCCTAACTTTTGAGTTCTTGACTTTGCAACCTTAATAATGTTCTTTTAACAGTTTTTGATATGTAATTTTAAATAACTTTCATTCTTAACCTGTCTCTGGCTGCCAGCCAGTCTGTACGGTTGATACACTGTGACTGGGAATGCAGTAAGGTTGTTTTTCAGCTCCCTTACAGAGAAATGTTTGTTCTACAGTGTTATTCCTTTCAAATGGCTTCAAGCATGCTCATAACGCTAAACACTTGACTTTCTATTCTGATTGGTTCTGTTGTGATATTTGTGAGTATGACTCCAAGCCTATAGTAGTTCTACTGCAATGCAATTCAATTTTATCAAATCAAAGTAAATGCTCACCTTGGAGGTCAGTTCAGTTAAAAACACTGATGATAAATCTTTGTTTTCTACTTGATCCTTTCATGAATCTCCCTGCTTTGCCTGTATCATTTGGAAACTGCTGAATGGTAGTCCTCTAATAAATAAACAAACATGCTATTGTTCTTAAGCTTCATTTTAGTCTGAACAAAAATCTATATACTCATTTATAAACCCAGGGACAGATCCTCAGCTGCTGCAAATTGTCATAGCTAAGGATCTGCCCCTTATATTCTCCACCAGGTGCTTGAGCTGGCATAGGATTCCCAGTCAATCTTGTATTGCTGTCTCTTCCTGGTTGTGCAGGGTTTTTTTTTTTTTTACTGGTGAATCAAAGGTCCACAATAGATACAGGTATATAGAAGGAAGAAGCCCAGGCAGCTCATACCCCATTCACAAGCTGTGGCTTAGAAAACCAATCACACAATACTACCAGAGAATCGTTGAAGTAAACAGACCATGAACAGCCCATTGTCTGAAAATTCATTCCACCTATTTAGTAAGCACTTCTAAAGAATGAAGATATCTGAGCAATTCTCTAACCACACAAGGGGCGAAATACATACTGGATATATCAAACAGCTCTATATGTGACGCAGAATAAAAGCTGATTTTGCGACCTTCTATCTTTCTTCACTAAATCAAAGAATATATTCTGGTTATCTCTCAGCCACATTCAGACTAAGTAAAAGATCCTTTCCCTATAAGCAAAAGAATGAAGTTGCATAAAATGGTACAATATCACCATTATGAGGTTCAGTACACTCTATTGAATGTCTATATCAAATCTTTATTTCATCAGAGAAATTATATAAAAGCAAACTTCAAAAATCTTTTTCTATTACTGAAGTCAATCAGGATCTGCTGCTGCAGTGCATTAGGCTTCAGACAAAGCATAGAAGTAGGTAAGAAAACCTATCAAGTATATAGCTACAAGCTGTCGCTGAACAGCAGTTAAACTCAATGGAGAAAAACATATATAATATTCTAATGGTGGTGGGTCTTTTTTTAACTCTCTAGACAGCAAAAATGAAGAGAAAATATAAGAGAAAAAAACCCACAGCAATATCCATTTAACAACCCTTTTTCTACCTTTTTTCCATTGAGGTCCCATTACCCACTTAGACCTGCTGGTGAAAAGCACTGTTTTAAATAAAATAATAATGATTATTGTTATTATATTATTATTTTATTTATTTGTCACCCCCACCTCCGGATTTCCCAATACATGTTACTTTCTGCACATAGAGGTAATAGCATGGACCCTCCAGCCACGTAGTTCCATTGACTTAAATGACAACAGGTGCAGGGGTCCATGCTAAAAGCATCTTTTTGTAGGACTTAGGCCTTACATAGTAAGTTCTTCAGGGAAAGGACTCTCTTTACATGTTACTGTACAGCACAGCATACATTGTTGGTTATAACTAATAACACACACCAAAATGCATATTTTACATATGAGGTGAACTTTAATGAAATGTACATATGAAACCTATATGCCTCAGTGCACATTCATTAATCCAGTTACCAAGTATGCACCTATTGTGTCTTAAATAGAAATGGAAACATTTTGCCTGAGGACTTTTGATTAAGGATGTTTTGATAAGGAGATTAGAGAACCATATATGCCTTAAACCCATTCTTAAATCAAGAATCTTGCCTGCATATTTATACCTGCCTCTGGAAATTTCCATTACATGCATCTGATGAAGTGGGTATTCACCCACGAAAGCTTATGCTCCAATACATCTGTTAGTCTTTAAGGTGCCACAGAACTCAAAGTTATTTGAGTGAGTTGAAGTGAATATTTCCATACTTCGTAATGTTTACCTCTTTTTCTTTAAGTGCAACCAATATTAATTTCCAGGCTTTTTGATCCCTATGCTGTTCTTAAGTTGCGATTCTCAAAGGGAGCTAAGGAAGGTAGGTGCCCAACTCACACTGAAATTTGAGTGCTTCACATTTTAATCCTAATGTGTGTAGCTTGGCAGCTCAGCTATGCCAGACTTGGAGTCTTGTCATGGTTGATCCATGGTTGTGATGGTAGGTCCATCAATATCCATGTGAGCATTGTACTTCACGTGCTGAATTTCATGGAGGCAATACTGAGCACCACAGAATCCATGATCCCAATTCAGCAAAACACTATCTGCTTAGCTTTAAGTATGTGAGTAGTCCTATTGGCATTGCTTGGATGAGTTGATTATTTTGGCCCCAGTTTTGCAAGCACTTATATACGTGGCCTAGAACTTTCAAAGACACCTAGGGAAGATATAAGCCCAAATTCCATTGAAACTCATTGGGAGTAGGGTACCTAACTCAGTTAGACTTCTCAGAAACTCCCAGCTTTGAGTAACTTTGCAAATGTTCCATTCAATTTAATGGAATTATTCTCATGTGCACATTTATGCATGTGAATTTGTGATGGTGGATTAGAGTCTTATTAATTAATTGAAAGATAAAAGGCACTTTAGCATATTGTCATGAGCCCTGATTCAGAATGGTGTTTAAGCATGGTCTCATTGTATGAGTGGGCCCGTTGAAATTAGTGGGAATATTTATGCATGTAAAAATTTACAAAATTGAAGCCTAATTAACTAGCCTGCCTCATTCCACTCTTTGATGAGGTGTTTTTTTTAAGCACTGGAGAGCTCAGTTAAAGCACCTGGTGGCAAGTACAGTCATGTCTGGCTCAATTAAGAATGAGCCTCAGCTGAGGGGGAGCTGGGTGGTTAATATAAAAGAAGGGTTTAGGGGTAGAAGGCAAAAGGAAGCCTGGGGAAATAGTGGATCATCTCTCAACAAAGGAATTCTGCTAATAGAGTAAGAGAGAGAGAGACTGGGAAACCACAGGGGTGGAGCAAGACACTGCAGTGAGCCTTGATAAAGGGACACACACTGTCTCTCAAGGGAGACAGCAATGGGGGGCTTTGCTTGCTACCAGAGCCAGAGAGGACTCTGCAGAGCCTGGAAAGGGGCGGGGGAAAAGACCTAGTCACAGGCCAAGGTAGGAAAAAATCCAGGAAAGCAGCAAGGGGTTGGAGGGAGCAAACTTTGGCTGTTCACTACTGCATTCCTGGACTGGAACCCACAGCAGAGAGAGGACTTGGATTCCCTACCAGCCACCATGGACAGTGAAGTGCAAACCCCTGATACAAGGGTCAGGTACTATTGGAAGCCCTAAAAAAGGGCATAAGGACCACTGGGCCCACAGCTGGGGGGCCTCTGATGGAGGATACTAACCCCACACTTGCAACAAGGGTTAAAGAGCTGCTCAGCTGGCTCTGCCACATCTGAAAGGCATGCATAGTCTGGAGAAGGGGCTTAAAAGGGGAGCAAAAAGCTCATTTGTGGGCAGTCCAGGAAAGAGAACAAGACCATCAACCCTCAGCTCCTGAGACAAGGGCTAAGTGAAGGCAGGTGCTTCCCAGATGACCAATGCCTGGAGGCCCCTTCCTGATTCATCCTGAGAGGGAATCATTCCCTTCTCTCTTATAAATTCAATTTATTTGCATTAGTTCCCCCTTGCTTTTTGTTCATGGAGTATCCCAGAAGGGGAGAGATTTGAAGTGGCCTGGCCAGAGGGCCAAATCACAGGAAGAGGCAGAGCAGCTGCTGAAGGGAGCCCCCACAGTGAAGAGAGTGCTGCTATGCTATGCCCAGCCACAAGGAGGCACCAGTGGTAATTTGACCCTTTCACAGTGCCAAAGACCTACTCAACTATACATATACAATGATGAGGTCTAAATTAGCTGTTACCACTCAAGAAAGAGATCTTGGAGTCATTGTGGATAATTCTCTGAAAACATGCACTCATTGTGCAGTGGAAGTCAAAAAGGCAAACAGAATGTTGGGCATCATTAAGAATGTGATAGATAATAAGACAGGAAATATCATATTGTCTTGTAGTGAGGTGGACTGGCCCTCCCCAGACACAGAGGAAGAGGGTGGCTCCACCCCCTTGCCCAGGCTGAGTGACTTTGTGTCTTGTCCAGCTCTGAACCAGAGCCTGGGCTCATTAACTGTCTGCAGCCCCACCTGAGTGCAGGGTTGAGCTGAGTGATGCTGTTTCCGGCCCCCCTCTGAACCAGAGCTTGGGATCATTAACTACTTGCAGCCCCACCTGAGTACAGGTTGGAGCTGAGAGACTTTGCTTACTGCCCAGCCCTGAACCAGAGCCTGGGTTACGTGCTTATTTGCAGCTCCACCTGAGTGCAGGCTTGAGCCATACTTTGACAGGCCTCACTGATTCCCCCCACAGCAAGCGAGGTCCAGAGACTGAGTGAGGTGGACTGTCCCTCCCCTGATCCAGGTGACGAGGTATCCTGCCTTCAACCAACTACATGCCTCTATATAAATCCATGGTACGCCCACATCTTGAATACTGCGTGCAAATTTGGTCAGCACATCTCAAAAAGATATATTGGAATTGGGTTCAGAAAAGGGCAACAAAAATGATGAGGGATATGGAACAGGAGAGATTAATAAGACTGGGACTTTTCAGCTTGGAAAAGAGACGAATAAGGGGAGGATATGATATGATATAATCATGATTAGTATGGAGAAAGTAAATAAGGAAGTGTTATTTACTCCTTCTCATAACACAAGAACTAGGGGTCACCAAATGAAATTAATAGGCAGCAGGTTTAAAACAAACAAAAGAAAGTATTTTTCCACACAACGCACAGTCAACCTGTGGAACTCCTTGCCAGAGGATGTTGTGAAGACCAAGATTATAACAGGGTTCAAAAAGAACTAGATAAGTTCATGGAGGATAGGTCCATCAATGGCTATTAGCCAGGATGGCTAGGGATGGTGTCCCTAGCCTCTGTTTGCCAGAAGCTGGGAATGGGAAACAGGGGGTGGATCACTTGATGATTACCTGTTCTGTACATTCCCTCTGGGACACCAGGTATTGGCCACTGTCGGAAGACAGGATACTGGGCTAGATGGACCTTTAGTCTGACCCAGTATGGCAGTTCTTGTGTTCAATGGATAATTGTTTGGGGAATTTGTTACCCTGGAAAGAATGGGACTGAATGTAACTTGGACAAAAGACTGAGTCACAAGCAGAGGGCCAGGGCAGCTGTCAGCAGAGAGGACAGAATACAAATTTTAATTATGATCACTTGGCTGGATATAAACACGACAATATATACTCCCCCAATCTACAGCAAAATGCATATAGATGTTAATAGAAGTTTCCCTTAAAGATTCAGAATTGAATAAGACCATTATGTGGTAACCGGATGTATAGTTATTACTTTGTGTTCAGAGTCTTATTGTTGCATTCATAGGTTTTTCATTATTTATTTATTTCTAAGGCCAGAAGGGACTATTATGATGATCTAACATCACCATCTGAATAACCCAGGCCAGAGAATTTCACCCAGTAACTTCTGCGTCAACCCCATAACATTTATCTGAGCTAGAAAGACATCCAATCTTGATTTAAAATACTGTAAGTGATGGACCCCTGTGGGTTTGGGAACAGAAGAGGCCCACTGCTCCTCCTGCATATTGTAAGAGGTGACTAAATGGGGGCTTCCTGGAGAGGAATGGGCTCTGCCAGGTTAGAAATTTGCCCAAGATACACCGTATGATGAGAAAGTTAACCAAGTCCATACCAGATTGGTCGCAGCCTGGGTTAATAATGACCATGCCAACCATGCCCATCTCCCACCAGGGCAGATGCAACAAGTATACTACTACAACAAAGAGGATCCGTGAAAGAGATAATATCACCATAGCTACATGGAATGTAAGGACATTGAGACAAATAGGGAGGTTGAAAGAACTCACATATGAAATGGAACAATACACCTGGCAGGTCCTAGAAATCTCTGAGGTCAGATGGAAGAACTTTGGAGAGGCACTAACGGAAGAAGGCCATGTACTCTATTACGCTGAAGAGGACAAACATGTCAATGGCAATGGATTTCTTGTGCATAAAGATATCAAAAATTCAGAACTAGGATGTCACTCAATATCCAGCAGGCTTATTTCCATCCATCTAAAGGCAGTACCGTTCAATATCACAGTGGTACAAGTCTACGCCCCTACAACAGACTATGACAATGAGCAAAGTGAAGATTTTTACAATCAGCTCCAAGACATCATTGATAAGGTACACAAGAAATATATCCTGATTGTACAGGGAGATTGGAATGCTAAAGTGGGTACTGACGCACAGGCAGATTGGTGAGATTATTGTGGCCTTTTTTGTAATGTGGCAACCAGTGAGAGAGGACTAAGACTTTTGGAGTTTGCCAGCTATAACAATCTAGTTCTTGCAAACACATTAGGAGCACATAAAGAATTCAGACGATTAATGTGGCATGCACCTGATGATTTACATCACAGTCAAACTGACTACATCATGGTGCAAAAAAAAAAAAAGCTTCTCTAGTGCTGATATTGGAAGTGATCATGACCTTGTGATGCTAAACTTTTGGCTGCAGCTAAGGAAAATCATTAGGCCAAAGTTCACCAGAATCAACTTTGACTTAGAAAGACTTAGAATCAAAGCATTACAGAGACATTCCAAGCAACAATCAGCGGAAAATTTGCTCCACTGTTTGCTCTAGAGGAAGACGTAGAAACAATGAGCAACAATTTCAACGCTGTAATGAATGAGACAGCAATGGACATTGTTGGGAAATACCAGAAGAAGACAAAACTGTGGGTCACAAATGAAATACCACAAATGTGTGACATTAGAAGAGAACTCAAGAGAGACAAGAACAGCACTGAAGGAGCTGATAAATACAGAATGATTGGCAGAAAGATCAAGAAAGGAATGAAGGCGACCAAGGAGATATGGATCACAAAACTATGCTCTAAAATTGAAGAGTGTATCAATAATAAAAATAGGAAATGAGCCTTCCAGATTGTAAAAGATCTGACGAAGGAAAGATGGACCTAAGCTAATGCAATTCAAGACACAGAAGGGAACAGAAGGAAAGGACATCATCAGTAGGTGGACAAATTACTGCTCTGATCTATAGTCATCAGACAAATGGAGATCCTAGTGTCCTAGACAGCCCAGATTTAACAGAGGAGGATGACTTTCCAATACTGCGTGAAGAAGTGGAAACAGCTGTGAAATCACTCAAGATTGGAAAGGCTACAGGTATCGAAAACATCCCAGACAAACTGATGAAATTCGGAGGAGAAATAGTAATAGATATACTCACCAAGATCTGCAATAAGATCTGGGCAGACAGGTGAGTGGCCCTTCACATGGACACAGTCAGTAATCATCACTCTGCCAAAGAAAGGCAACCTGCAATTGTGTCAAAATTACCAGACCATAAGCTTAATTAGCCATCCCAGCAAAGTGATGTTGAAAGTTATATTGAACCGATTGAAGCCACAAGCAGACAATATCATCGCTGAAGAACAGGCTGGCTTTCATGCTGGAAGAAGTATCACAGAACCTTCAACCTTCATGTTCTATGTGAGAAGTACTTACAATACCAGCAGGACATCTACCACGTCTTTGTTGACTTCAAGAAGGCATTTGACAGAGTATGGCACAAAGCTCTCTGGGCAGCCACGAAGTACAATGTTGGTCGTAAGCTTATTCTTACCATTAAACAACTGTATGCCAAGACCAGCAGTGCAGTTCTCATCAATAGCACAATAGGAGAGGGTTTTGTGCCACTGTTGCAGTCTGGCAAGGCTGCATTCTTTCACCCATACTATTCAACATCTACTTAGAGCACATAATGACTGATGCCCTAGAAGATCACATACGCACACTCAGCATTGGGGGAAAAACAATCTCAAATCTTCAGTTTGCTGATGACATTGATGGCCTGCCAAGTAGTGAAGATGAATTTGCCAATCTTGTGAAATGATTGGATGAAACCTCTGCAAAATATGGTATGAAAATCAGTGCAGAGAAAACCAAGCTAATGACAAATAAACATGATGGGATCATCTCACATATCACTGTCAGTGGACAACAGCTAGAGAGAGTGAAACAATTCAAGTATTCGAGGGCAATCATCACTGATGAAGGATCAAAGGCAGAAATTCAGACAAGAACTGCACAAACAACTGCAACAGTGGCAAAGCTAAAGCCAATATGGAGGACAAACATCTCCCTGGAATCCAAACTGAAACTGCTGCACACACTGGTCGTATCCATTTTTCTGTATGCATGCGAGACATGGACCTTTACAGCAGAACTTGATTGAAAATACTGGTGTAAAGATGAGATACTTCCATAAAATCCTGGGAATCTCCTACTTCGACCATGTCACTAATGAAGAGGTCTGCAACATCATCCAACACACTGAGTCATATGGAGACCTCCTGATGACCATGAAGAAGCACAAGTTGAAGTGGTACAGCCATGTAACAAGATCATCTGGCCTATCCAAGACCATCCTACAAGGGACAGCAAGGGGGAAGAGAAGAAGAGGTAGACAGAAGAAGAGATGGATTGACAACATAAAGGAGTGGACAGGAATGGACTTTGCAGAGACTCAAGCACTGACACAATTGTCAGGGGTGGAGACAGTTGATTGATCAATGATGGTGCTACAATGACCAATGTAGTTATGGGAGTGATGATGATGAAGTGATGGAGAATCTACCACGTCACTAGGAAAGTTGTTCCAAGGGTTAATTACCCTCACTTAATAACAAACATTTCTGATTTGAATTTGCCCTAGTCTTCAGCTTCCAACCACTAGGTCATATGCCTTTTTCTGCTAGACTAAGATGTCTGCTGTCAGAAATTTCCTTTCCCAAGTAGCTACTTGTAGCCTGTGATTGAGCCACTTCTAAATCTTCTCTTTGGAAAAACTAAACAAGTTGAGTTTCTTGCTCTATGTTGTGCTTTCCAGATTTCAAATGATTCTTAGAGCTCTGAAAATAACTCTTTCCAATCTTTCAACATCCTTTTGAAAGTATGGAAACCAGAACTGGATGCAGTAATGATAAGTAATTCAGTATCACACAGTGGGAAAACCTACCCTTTTGGCTCCCCCCCCCACTGTTTTTCTGTCTTCCCTGTCTTTTTTGTATGTCTTTTGTTCTTCCTGCTGCATTTCCTTTCCTACACCAGCTTCCAAATCCCTGTCATGGATTTCATTCCCACACCATGTGTCATTCCTTACCTTAAAATTACCATGGAATAGCTAATGATTACATTAAAGCATCATTATGGGGCTTTGGAGGTCATGCCCCAATTAAATTAACAGGTGGTAGATGAATTTTCTGCTTTGATTCATTATTTCAGATTGCCGACAATTTCAGGAAGATACCATTTCACCTGTTTATACTTGGCTGACATTTGGAAGAGATCTTAACACTCTTGAGGGCTGCTTATTTTTTTTAATATAAGAAATGTTAGATTCTTCACAATCTAAATATGTTTTGCAGGCCACATAAATATAGCATGTGGGCAGGATCTGGTCTATGGATATGATTTTGACACTCCTGTTCTAGATAAAACTTTTTTCAGGTAGACTGGTTATGTTTTGGCCTTATAATGAAGTCATTTTTAAATGTGTATCTCTGTAATATTAAATTCAGTTAATAATATTGTCCCTTTAGTTATGACATTTTAATTATAGCTCAGGATAATCCCTCTGTCAAAATTGTGTAATTAAACTGGGGGAAAGGGATCAGTGCATTGTAAAGGTCCCTATTGGAAGGCTGCAGTCAGTCAGTGGTGTACGGTGTAATTGACTAGTTCTGAATTTTAAATCTTTAATTAGTATAAGTGATAATTAAGAGTTTAAAATAGACTGAAAACATCAATACTTATGTTTATCTGTAGAGATTTTATCAATGGCGTTGCTTCGTTAAAATTTAAAAAGAAAGCTTAATACCTTAATTTTACAAAATCTCAAACACAACAGACACCCTTAAAATATACTGGTTTGGCTTTGACTGGATAATGTTGCCATAGAATTTGTGGAAGTCTTTCAGCACAGGGAATACTTTGGTAACTTGTTTTAGTTAAAATTGTTAGAGATGGACCACTGTTTCAGATTTTCACATACTGGCAATTTTCCAGCAACCAATCCAGCATCTCTGCTCACTTACTGAAAATTTAACTGTAATTATGAATAATATTGAGAGGTGAGCCTGATTCTAATCTGTGGCTCAGACTCAAACTTCAAGCCAGATCCTCAACTGATGTAAACTGGCATAGCTTCATTGACTTCAGTGTGATATTGGAGTACTTTGCACTGCAGAAACAAGCCTTAATTGCAGAACCAAAACTTGAAGGCACAGATGTTTGGTATCACTACAAACTCTACCAAGACTGGGGGTATCCTGATTGTCTACAAACTTATGTATGAACCCTGGGTTTGGAGGCAGTGTTCAAGCCCCCTTTTAGTCTTATTTTATTGACTTTATCATATTTTTCTGGTTTGATCTAAAATATTTACAGAAATTGTGTGGTTTCTTTATTGAAACATATAGACTTACAGCCAAGTCTGTAGTCACAGGGGAAGAAGAAGCAGGAAGCATACAAATATAATGGATCAGCTGTGGGTCTGCTGTTGAAAGGCCAAGTGATGAAGAGGCCTCACAAAGCAGCTCTGTACCCCTGTCCCCTATGGAGCTAAATGCTGACAGCTCTCCCCACAGCAAGATGGACAAGAGGTTTGGTGGAAGAGTGCAGAAAGGGGCTGGCTTCTGGGTCTAGAACTGTGTTCTTCCCCTTCTCAGTGGTTCAAAGGTGGCTGCAGCTCTAGCCAATAGGCTGTAGTAGCTGCTGTGAAACATTTGTGCAGGCACTGTACAGCATGACGAGGTCATTTCCCATTAATTCAGGCTTTGCAAAAGGGACCAAGATGTAGTGCATAAGAACAAATATAATATTTATAGAACAATTGGACTAGGCTTGCTTTCTCTTTTGACTTGCCTTTTTGTGCAAAAACTCATAGTAATTCATATTGATTACAGTGAACAGCCAGGTCCACAGTAAATCTTGTGGAAAATAAAAACCAATTATTCATACACAACATCTAGTTACATAACTGCAACTGTTCATTGGATTTTACTGAAGTACTCTTGGCCTCTGTCTGTCCATTAGAATTAATATTCAGCTTCAGCATGTTCTTCCTGAAAAGATTAAATGAACAAAAGTTACCATATGTCATAGCACTCTGACAAGTTGGCCCCATTCTAACTTGGGGCTACAGGCTATAAGTGAGCATCTAAATGAATGAATTGCCAGCATGTCCACAGAATCCCTGAGGCGATTCCTGTAATAAGAGTCAAAACTTTGTCATTCTAACCTCTTCTCTCCCTCCTTCCATAGTAATATCTTTTGTAAACCAGTAATTCTTGGGCTGATGATATAACATGGAAATGTCAGGTGTCAACCTCAAATTTCCTGCTTTGGAGTGGGGGCACAGAAGTCACATTCCATCATCTTAATCGTGGTGGCAGCCTTCTTTTCCATTTTCCCTTCATGTGTCTTCTGTGTGCTCTTTGTGTTATACTCCATGCAGCATGGAAAACTCTGTGCTGTGGCTTTTAAAGAATTGTGGCTGTGGGTTCAAAGGACTCAGAAGGTGTGTGTAGAAAGCCTTAGCCATGTTCAGTTTGGCTATAGCCGTTCCAGCAGGTTAAGACTCTAACTGGAAGTTGAAGCTAGACAAATCAAAACTGAAAGTAAAGTGCATGTTTTTAACATTGAAGATAACTAACCATTGAGCTTACCAGGGGGTGTGGTAGATTCTCCATCACATGAGGTCTGTGGAGCAAGACTGGATGTCTTTCTAACTATATGTTCTAGTTCAACCACAAGCTTATGGATTCACAGATATGTAAGGCTACAAGGGACTATTAGCTCACCTAGTTTGATTTCCTCTATAACACAGGGCTTGGGCTTTCAAGTAACTGGCCTTGATGCAGAAATTACTGACTGAGGAATTCTACGTCCTCTGTCATATGGTAGGTGAGACTAGATGATCATAATAGTCCCTTCCGTCCTTAATCTATTAAACAATAACAAAACACTATCAAAAGACATAGGAACTTTCTGTCTTATGTGATGGGCCCCTCCTACTTATACTGTGCCCAGTGTAAAGAACTGAAATTCTCTGCAGTAGGGAGGGAAACTGTCAGAACTGTAGCAACATCAGCATTAAGAAAATCTACCACAGAGAGATCTGAACTACTACTATGTCTTTATTATATATACCAGGGTTTCTCAAACAGGGGTTGCTGCTTCTGTAGGGAAAGCCCCTGGCGGGCCGGGCCGGGCCGGTGTGTTTATCTGCCCTGTCCGCAGGTCCGGCCGATCGCGGCTCCCACTGGCCGTGGATCGCTGCTCCGGGCCAATGGGAGCTGCTGGAAGCGGCGCGCGCTGAGGGACTTACTGGCTGCTGCTTCCTGCAGCTCCCATTGGCCCAGAGCAGTGATCAGCGACCAGTGGGAGCTGCAATCAGCCAGACCTGCGGATGGGACAGGTAAACACACCGGCCCGGCCCGCCAGAGGCTTTTCCTGCAGAAGCGGCAACCCCTGTTTGAGAAACCCTAATATATACTGTGTGTCAGAACTAGTGAACAACTAGCTGTTTAATAGTGTTGCTCCTGGGACTAAAGAAAGGTTAACGGGTTATTGGTTATTTGAGCACTACGAACCTATCATGTGTGACCTCAACTCCACTGGAAGCTGCACTTACAGAACTGGGTCCTAATTTTAGGCAGTACTTCCTTGTTTGTTAGTTCCTTGCTCACACTTTTCTTTAGCTGTTATTTCCTCTCTTTTTCAAGTATATAATGAAAAAATACAAAAACCTTGCTGCTGAAAACTTGTTCCAGTGCGCACACAGCCAGAAAAAGGCTGACAATAAATGTATTTTAATAAAAATTGTGGTCTGTCACAGTTATATTGCTAAATATTTAGAGAACAATTGATTTTTAACTCATGTATTTTAATATTCCTGAGAAAATATCTCCTAGCCCCCAGCAAATAATGGTCTATGTTGGTTGTTCCCCCTTTATTAGATAAGAAAATTAGATTTAACTCTAGGGGCAGATGCATTTTCAGTCATTTATTAATAGAAAGATAAGCCAGCTATACTCTCTGAAAAGTTCTTTGCCTACCTCATGCTTCTCAGTGTAAATTCAAACTGCATCAGTGGTGCAAAAAATGTTGGAACATAATTTAGAAACCTTGATTAACCTATGCCCTTGGGAATATTCAGTATATATGATCAATGTAGCTTTTCCATTGTAAAAATTCAGATCCAACTTCTTAAAAAATATATACTTTTCCCTCCTCACATGTACTATTAAAAATAAGGTCAACATCCAGGGAAAACTATTCCCCTGTTCTCACGCTTGTTTTTCATATCCCAAGTATGTGAGTATGGTCACATCTATTGACATTGACTCACAATGGTAGCCACTCGGTAATGTTATGAAACTGATGCAACTTCATTTTGAGAATTTTTTGGA
Organism: Mauremys mutica; assembly: GCF_020497125.1. Lineage (NCBI taxonomy): Eukaryota > Metazoa > Chordata > Testudines > Geoemydidae > Mauremys > Mauremys mutica. The sequence goes on along the minus strand of NC_059074.1, from coordinate 78,669,022 downwards.
ACATACGATTTGTCTAGTCAGCTGTCCTGCCTCCATAGTAACTTAGAATCGTTGGCAGACCAGTGGGAGCACTTGTGGTCTACCTCTTCCATGTGTAAATAGAAGACTTCAATCTCTAGTGTTTGTTTCAGCAATTTTACAAGTTCTAAAGGCTAGCTTGTATGACGTGGACTGCTTGCCCAAGTAAGGGAAATAAGAGCCCTCCAATTTATGTCCCCTTATCCAGCTGCCCAGAGAGACTTACATCAATCCAGCACCCATTGTAGTCAATAGAAAGACTCTCAGTGACTTGAGTGGGCCTTGGACAGACCCAGTGTAAGCAGGCACTGTGCCTACACACCCTACCCCTCCTCCTGGAGCCAGTAGACTAAAAGCAGGGAAGGTCATAGCCTTTTTTCCAGCTCTCCACACTTGCTGACCAGCGCAGCTGAACCTTCAATGGTGGTAGACTGTAACCCTGGCCCTAGAGAGAGAAGGGCTCTGTGGAGGGTCACAGTGAGCCACTGAGGCTAGCATAAACCGCCTAGAAGCACAGGACCCACGGGGGCGAGGGCAGAGCTCTGCCACACAGCATCAGAACTTTCTGATGGTATTGACCACCCGCTGATCACAACAACCCCCCTCCTTCCTCAGGGGATGAATGTGACTCAGAGGTATGTATCTAATTGATGGTGCCTCACGGGGATATTCCTAGGGTGGAGCAACTTTATCATCTGTTGCTTAGTTCTGGCTAAAGTCATCATCTAACCCTACATCAATTTTGGGGGAAATAATGCTATCAAGATTGTACTTTTAAATAAACTGGCTTGAAATATGGTATGTATTCTCCTTTCATTCTCAAAAGGCACCAAAGGTTTGTGTTAACACTTGCTCTCTCAGAAATACTCTAGAGAACTAGAGAGCAATAACCTGCCAGAGACCAGCTGTGATAGACCCAGGCCAGTTGGGTACAGCAGAATAGCAGAAGGCAGATATACTGGCCACTGGATTAACAGTTTTCTGTTCCCTGACTGACCAGAGCAGGGGCTGCTCCAGGCTAATGTGAACACCTGAATCTAATTAACCTGCAAAGAGTCAGGTGAGGCCATTAAGCTAATGTGACCACCTGACTCTAATTAAGTCCCCACTGATACTATAAAAAGGGCTCACTCCAGTCAGGCAGAAGAGAGCCAGGGAGCCAGAGGAGAGGAAGTGTGGCTGAAGGACTGGTTAATGAAGACACCCTCAAACCATCGGTAAGGGAGCCCTAAGGTAAGGGTGAAGAAGGGAGAAGCAGGAGAGCTGTGGGGAAGTGGCCCAGGGAAATGTAGCAACTCTGGCAGTGAAGGTTGGCTGTCAACAGCTGCTACCATTAGGGTCCCTGGGCCGGAACCCGGAGTAGAGGGCGGGCCTGGGTTCCCCCCAACCCACCACTACAGGAACAGCTCCTGGGAGGGGAAGTCAGGCCCCTGTCAGGACAGGAGGCTAAACTGTTCTGAAATAAGCCCCTAGGGACACCAGAGACTGTGGGAGTTCTCTCACCAACCTCCTTGCTGGCCTATGATGAAAAGGGCTCAGTAAACTGTAACCCTGTCCCTAGAGAGAGAAGGGCTACATGGAGGGTCACAATGAGCTACTGAGGCTAGCATATAGTGCCTAGAAGCGCAGGACCCACGGGGGTGAGGGCAGAGCTCTGCCACACAGCATATACCTGCAGGTATTTCAGATCCTGCAGACCTTTGTTGTAAAATGTATGCTTATTTTAGTGGTGGTGTAGTACGTAGAAACTCAGGTGGATGTGGGGAGAGAATATTACCATAAAATTACAGACTGGAGAAATAGCTTTATGATAATCATATAGCCACTATTTCAGAGTAAGGTCCCTAAAATTCCTCCTCATTTCATATTCTTCCTTTCCCCATTGTTAAGCAATCTGCATATCTTGTATCATGTTTCCAATCATTATGAGCATGTGGTAAACTTCTGACTGCAGCATAGTTCAGGATAGATGGGTTGACACATTTGGTTGCTAGGAAAATAATAACAGCATGAGACAGACATAATTATACAAGTAATTCAGAAAGCATAATTAGTATAAACACCCTTAGAGGTTCTTACTTTAAAGACTTTCTCAAACAAAGCTGCTTATATTATCCATAATAAAAGTTTATTGCAAAGATGGGCATTGGTGTAAGTCCCAGATTGATTGTATTTTCATGAAGTTCTATGTGGTTATCACCATAGTCCATTCAAATTCATCATGTGTCTTTGCTCTTTAGGCTCTTCCCATTGCTTTGGACCAACCACAGCCAGAATGTTGATGTAACTTTATGGAATGGTGCTCTTTGGTTCATGCATTTGTCTGAAAAACAAAGCTGGGTTTTGAAGTGCATTGTCTTCCTGCTATTTCTAAGAACTCCCTTCCCGCCCTCCCAGTGATTGGGGGAGGAAGGAATCTTCAATACCGTTGTCCTGACCTTTTCTCCCTGGCCAAAAACTTTCATAAGGAGCTGTAAATCACAAGGTCTGTCTTTTATAAGCTGTATGGACCTTTTAAGGTTCCTCGAGACTAAACATCAGTGAGCCAGGTCAGAACCAGCACCCCCTTATGAAAGGCATCAAGCATACATGTTATGGCTTTCCTTTTTCCCATGGACTGTAAAGCAGGATGTATAGGGTGTGATGTTTGTGGGTTAAACTCTTAAGGGATAAATGGTCTTAGGTTTAACTGATTAGACAGCTTAGTGTAAAGGAATATTTTACCAACTGTACTACTGAGGTATTTCTTTTTACCTGTCTTGTAGAATGATATTGAAATGAAAGTCTCCTGTTAGTATTTAGCTTTTCTCAGCTGTAAATGACAAGTGTTTTCCCCAGAACATTGTATTTCCCTCCAAAACTCTGCTGCTCTGATAATATATGTATAAATCCTTTTTTCCTTATAGTATATCATTGAATCACAGGACTGTACAGCTGCTGGGTTAAAAGTAAGGGGCCGGGGAAGAGAGTTATAGTCCAGTGACTGGAAAACAGCTATAGGAACAAGGAAGTCCTGACTCTGATACTAACAATAGGGCCCCGATAGAATTTAAGGGGACAATTTTCAAAGGGCTGAAGGCTATAGCTCTCTCCTTGCGGGTGCAGTTTTGCCAGCTCAGCAGTCCAGAAGAAGAAACCTTTGGAGTTGTCAAATTGGGAGAGAAGATTTGAGTTGAACTTCTTATACCTTGTTGTTAATTTGAGTTAATAAAACCAAATCTCAGGAGTGGAGTGAGTTTTGACTCTACATTGTGCATGGAGTGTGTTTGAGAGCAGGTTTAGAAAGGCAGCTGCTCACTCGGTGTGTCAATTAATTTGTGTGTGTGCAGGGGGCAGTTCTGACCAGTTGTAATGTCTCAGAGCAGCAGAACTGCCCCCTGCACAGAACTGTGGTATCCACAGCAGCAGAACTGCCATTTTGATTCCCCTAATAACAAGAAGAAATCTAAGTGGCATTTGTAGAGCTTTCTATGGATCATCCATTGTAAATAGCACTGGTTTCTTTGACAGGAGGGAATTACCCAGATGGTGGTTTTAGAAGAGTAACAGAAAGAAAAAGCAAGCTTTTAAATTTGGCATCATAGAGAACATTAATTGAACATGAGTTTTTGCTCTAATCATAAGTATAAAGATTTTTTTTTAGATCAAAAGTAATAGAATGGCCTGCAGGCTCAATGCCCTCTCTATTATTAAAACCAAAAGAGTAACTCTGTTCAGCAGAGCTGGTCATGTGTGAAAGGACAGTTTGGAACACAGAGGGATGTTATAAACCAAATTGCTTTTGACATTGACAATATTATTAAAGATCCCTCTAGTATTGCCAGTTAATGTTATAATCATTCCAGTTCCACACATTTAAATCGTTTTTTTAAAAGGATAGCACAGATATTCAGTGCTTTGCTTTACAGAGTTTCAGTCTTTGTTTTACTACCCCGCATTGAAAATAACGGTCTGCATAGATCTAGAATAATCACCAAATAAGGTTTATACCGGTATTTAAGTCTGTGTTTGCTGAAATGTGATGAGTTCTCTAATGCCCTGAACTGAAAGACAGACTCATTTAAATAAAAGAACTTGGGGTGCCAACTCAAAATTTTCTATAAAATTTCTGTCCTGATTATTGTGAAACCATTGCAGGCATGTTTAATATATCTATTTTTACTGGTTAATTACTACTCATTTGGAAGTGCACTTACAGTCAGTCTATCTTATAAAAGATGCTGTAAGTCTAGTTAAATAATTTAAGGAATATTCCTGTTTGTTGAGTTTCACTCAAAGTACTGGATATGTGCACTCCTATGCATTGTACTTTGGGTATAAATTATAGATCCCATTACAACTGAATTGCAGACTTAATCATTCTGCTAGGGTAGCTCTTAGGAAGGTAACAATATTTTTACATGCATGAATAACATACAAGATCTATATTTACTGATTTGTTTTTTATCAGGTATATTGCTAATTGTTATAAAAATATTCTAGATAGTGTAAATGCTCTGAAATGATGCTATAGTGGTGTAAAATAAGTATTTTGGCTTAATGATGTTGCATCTGAATGGACTTTCCCTTCTTAATTTAATTTAGTGGTATTGGATGGTTCAATGTGTTAGTAGGTTATATGACAACTGCTAGGTCACTAGCTCAAAGGTAGCCCAAGTCAGATTGTCACAAAATTATGAACCATCAATTTTTTGGCTGTCTACAAAGAAAATTGTTCTCTCTAATTGTTATTTATATGGTCCCTATTCCTGTAGTACCCGAGCAACTTGAAATCTTTAATGTAGTTATCATTGCAACACTTACTTTGTGTGAAGGAAGTACTGTTATCCATATTTTGAAGATGAGGAAGTGAGGCTCAGAGAGGTTACGTGGCTTGCCCAAACTCCTACAAGAAATGTGTGGCAGACCAAGAACTTGAATTCAGTTCTCACGTGTCCTAAGTGTAGTGCCCTAACCACTGAACAATCCATCCTCCTTGTCTCTGTCTCTGAATGGAGAGAAATGTCTGCATGACGCTACTACCATTTCAAGCAGGGGCGGCTCCAGGCACCAGCACGCCAAGTGCGTGCTTGGGGCGGCAAGCCGCGGGGGGCGCTCTGCTGGTCGCCACGAGGGCGGCAGGCAGGCTGCAAAAGGCAGCCTGCCTGTGGAGGGTCCGCTGGTCCCGTGGCTTCGGCGGACCTCCCGCAGGCTACCAACAAATCTGCGGGACCAGGGACCTCCCACAGGCGCCGCTGAAGGCAGCCTGCCTTCTGTGCTTGGGGCGGCAAAATACCTAGAGCTGCCCCTGATTTCAAGTGGCACTAATTAACCCTCTTTTTGTGAAGTCAAGAGAATAATCAAAAAGTGATACTTTGTGCTCCATTGGGCCCAGAAGAAAACCTGTTACATCTCACTGGAAAGCTAGGAACCATCTATTTCACTGTGAGCTCTGTATACACTGCAGATGGGGGTGTGATTTGCAACTCGTATTGACATACCTGTATTAGCTTTAATTTAGCTAACTCACTAAAAATAGCAATAAGGACCTGGTGCTATGGGCTAGCAATGTGAGAATGTACCATTGGGACAGTCGGACTTGTACAGCCTGCACTGAAGCCCACACTAGTGTCCTTACAGCTGTTCTTAACAAGCTAGCTAGCTTACAGCTAGGCTGGGTATGTCTATCCAAATTACCCCTCAGACTGCAGTGTAGATGTAGGCCTATTTAGATGCCTAAATATGGATTTAAGAGCCTAACATTGGACACTCAAGTTTTTGAAAATTTTGGCCTTAACTCATAAAAGATACTAACCCATTCTCCTAAAAAGAAATAAACCTTTACACTGAGAAAAATTCTCATGTACAGAAACTTTTTGAAGAAGTACAATATGACCTGCCTCAATTTAAATACTATTAATGTGTCAGTGGTGAAATCTATTCACTGTTGAAAATGTCAGTGCATCATTTCACTAAGCAGAAGTAAAAGTTCTTTGTAAGACTTGCCTGTTTTATTGGGTATTATTCATTCCAATTAACAAGGGAAGAAGGTGTAACTGTAGCATCCTTGTAGTCTGCTGTGCAAGGGTTGAGCTCTAGTAAAGAAAAGGCACATGCAGGAATATAGCAGGGAAATTCCCTTCCACTCAGAGGCACCTGTTCCAACCCACCGGCTGAGTAAACTCACAAACACTCACACTCCAGAATAGTTTAGCACATATACAAAAGGGAAATATTTATTTACAGAGGGATGAATGGGAAAAAAACAGGAAGAGAAGGTGGGGGATGAAACAGAGTTACATCCAACATGAGGCCTCACAGGCCCAGTACTACTACAGAACGAAAGGATAGATGCTGACCAGTGTGTCTAGACTAAGGGTTCAGGACTGCTGGGCAATTCCAATCTGGCAGCAAGTCTTGGGTGCTCCTTGTCATCTCTGGTAAACTTTCCTCAAGAAACTCCTCTGGTGCGCTCTTTACCACTCTCCATAAATGCACCCAGATCAACAACCACCCCCTTGGGGGAAGGGATAGCTCAGTGGTTTGAGCATTGGCCTGCTAAACCCACAGTTGTGAATTTAATCCTTGAGGAGGCCACTTAGGGATCTGGAGCAAAAATTGGTCTTGCTAGAGAAGGTAGGGGGCTGGACTCAATGACCTTTCAAGGTCCCTTCCAGTTCTAGAAGATTGGTATGTCTCCAGTTATTACCTTTAACTAGCTACAACCCCTCTCTTTATTCCCAAAAGCACAAGCCCCAGTACTCTTGGCCCCATCTGGTTCTAGGCAAGTGATACTTGCTCTGACTCTGGTTTGTTCTTCTCAGATGATTGCTTCCTAGCCTGGTGCTTCTCCTACCCCCCATCCTAGGATGTCCCTAGTCAGGTGCTCTGTCTCTCTGTGGCTTCAGGCTGGTTTTTGGCTGCTTCGCTACATGAGGGCCTGCTCACGGTAGGCCCTTGTCTGGAGCTACAGCCATCCACATGCTTCTGTCACTCTCCCTCTCTCTCAACCCCCTTGAACAACCAGCATTATTTCTGGGGTTACATCGGAATTGCATTGCATTATCCAGTTCAAAGTGACTGTTAGTGTGGAAATAAAAATTAAAAAAAGAACAACAAAAACAGGGTCAGAGGAATTGCCATAATGGATCAAACCAGTTGTCCCTCTAGCCCAGTATCCTGTCTCTGGCAGTGGCCAGGATGAGATGCTTCAGAAAAGAGATGTAAGGCACCCGTTAGTGGACTATGGTGGAATGACATGGCTAGAGGGAAAATCCCAAAGCATGAGAGTTTATATCCCATAGTTGTATCCTATGTAACATAACTGGAAGTTGTAAAGCTCTATATAAATGTCTAATCTTCATTGTAATTTGATATGCATGTAATACTAACACCCAGAGACCCTAATCTGGATCATGAACACACACAAAAACCCAGAACCTGTCCCCAAAAGTATAGAATATATATATATATATATATATATATATATATATATATATATATATATATATATATAAATTATATATATATATACCTATAATTATTATTTTTTTGCATTCTACTAAACTCTTGGCATTGATTTTTATCTTGAAGCTGTGAGTTCCACGTGTCTATTACAAGCTGTGTTGGGTTTTTAAAATCTGTTCAGTTTAAAGTTTTTCACTTTAATTGAATGTCTTTTTGTTTTAGTGTTGTGAGAGAGGGTAAGTGGGAGTGACTGATTTTCCTCAGTACTACTGAGAATTTTGTATACCATAGAGTAACAGCACTAGGTGACTTGAGTGAATATGCTAGGAAATGCTCCAAGTGATTGGTTATATAGGATAAAGGGGGCTAAAATGTTTTATCTGGGAGGGCTTCAACTCATATTCACTTTTCTGTTGATGAATTTTTGGTTCCGCTTATATATTTATGAATGGCTGCGTATAAATATATGTAACCAGTCTTGGGAAAAATATGTAACCAGTCTTGGAAAGAAAGAGTTCCCTGTCTTTCCTGCAGAGAGTAAGGAAACCAATATTAACACCACTCTTTCTTCTGCACTTTCTCAATTAATACTTTTTTTTTCCCACAGGAAGGGCCCTTCTCCATTGACTTGTGGGTTTGGGGCCCAAGTAATGGCTCATGTTCACCTTGTGGGCCACAAGCATCCGCCCCCCCCCCCGCCCCAGTGCTATCAGTTAAGCTAGGCAAGACAGTGTTGTTTTTATTTAATGTGTTCGTAACAGGTTTTTTTATGGATGACCTGTATTAAAGGCTCACATCAATAACCTAATTTATAGTTCCTCCCATGTTTCTTTGAATTCGGAGTTGTAGTTTGAGAAGGAGTAAATAACACTTCCTTATTTACTTTTTCCACACCAGTCATGATTTTATAGATCTCAATCATATTTCCCCCGTAGTCGCCTCTTTTCCAAGCTAAAATGTCCCAGTATTATTAATCTCTCCTCATATGGAAGCTGTTCCATATCCCTAATCATTTTTGTTGCCCTTTTCCAATTCCAATATATCTTTTTTGAGATGGAGCAACCAGATCTGCATGCAGTATTCAAGATTTGGATGTACCATGGATTTCTATAAAGGAAATATATTTTCTGTATTATTATCTAACCCTTTCCTAGGGATTCCCAACATTATGTTAGCTTTTTTTGACTGCCGCTGCACATTCAGTTGATGTTTTCAGAGAACTATCCACAATGGCTCCAAGATCTTTCTTGAGTGGTAAAAGCTAATTTAGATCCCATCATTTTATATGTATAGTTGGGATTATGTTTTCCAATGTGCTTTACTTTGCATTTATCAACATTGAATTTCTTCTGCCATTTTGTTGCCCAGTCACCCAGTTTTGTGAGATCCCTTTGTAACTCTTCACAGTTAAGTCCAACAGAGACTATCTTGAGTAGTTAGAAATGTACCTCATTTTCTTTCCATGAGTGAGAGAGATGTCCTTCATTAGAGTGGGCTGCAGCACCTTACTACCTCTGATGCCACAGTTATTGGGATAGCTTCATTATTGGGATATCAACTTGTGACTCATGCGGAAGCAAAATGTTCTCTATAGCTAAATTGAAACAGCTTCTACATGAGTGAGCAATAGTCCACATGCACACAGCTGCTTAGTCATGTACAGCCTCTTTAAAATAAAAAACAGGCAGACAAGTGATGGAAATGAGTATGGCTATCTTCCAGGAATAGTGGTCCACATGGTTCAGGAATGAGGGGACTTGATCTGTTCCCTGTACCGACTTATTTGTCCCAAATTGAAGAAGCAAGTTCTCAAAAATGGAAAGACTGAACTAATCCAGAATGAATAACAAAACTGCCTGTTTGGTACTTTGGCTGTTGTCTAGTTTTGAGATGCCCTTTTTCATTAACTGTATTAGCTTTCTATTAACTGAACTGTTTCATTATTAAAGTAGTTTAATGTAAAGTGAAAAGTGGAGTTCCAAGTCCTGATGCTGTCCGATGGAAGTAAAGGGGAGTTTTGCCTTTGACCTTAATGAGAGTGAGATGAGGACCTTAGAGATGATGATGACGACAACTATTCCTGAAACAGCTTGCAACAACTATTGATCTACAACAAAACAAACAAATAGCATCACTTGCCAATGTTGTTAGCCATCCCATCTTTGCGTGCTTAGGTATTTTGTTCTGAAGTTCTTTTTTTTTTTTTTTGAAAACCCAATAAAATGCTCATCTAGTCATCTTGTGACTCAAGTCATTTTATTTCCATTGTCATGTCATAACTACCAGTTCTCCTCTAAAAATTTGCACTCTTGGGATGCACTGATTGGTGCACCTTGGAGAGGAATCTTCTGGTGGTAGTGCCCATTAGAACATTTACTATCAGCATTTAAGCATGTTCTGAGAGTGAGGCTAGAAAACAGGTTGTGGCACAACCTGCCACTTCAGTTCCTTCCAACCACAGCAGCAGATGGATGGATGTGAACCTCCCCAGATCCCTTTGTAATATGCAGAGACCATCCTGAAGAACTCAGTTTTCAAGTAAGGAACCTTCATTTGCTTTCTAGACTATTGCCTCAAGACTTGTTCTGCTGTGAGTGATGTCTTACCAACTAACACTCCTGCTTGTGGTTTGACAAGATGCTAACTCAGGCACAATGACAAAGTATGCCTTACTGGTACCTTGGCAATATGTAGCCATAGCATCAGCACTTGATTCTGACTTTGACTCTTGAGGGATCATTTCAAGGAACACTTTTGGTGCTGGTAGAAGTAATGATCTTCATCTCAATTGTAGTTGCTTCCATAATATGTCTAACCTAGTGGATCAGTCCATCTAGTCTACTAACCAACTTCCTACACTGGCCAATAGCAACTTCATTTAAGGAAGCATTAAAACCTTTTTTTAAATGTTCTAGGCAAAAGTATGCTCTGGCACCCAGGAAACCTCCATTGGCATTAATGTCCATAAGGATACACCAAACAAACAAAGCTGAATTTAGTCCACTGTACCATGCAGTACTCCGCTATTGCTGCTTTGCTTTTTTCTGTAGTGCTGGTTACCCTACTTCTGAAAAGATTTTGTGGAATTGGAGTGTGTTCAGCCAAGGGTGACAAATGATTAAGGACATGGAAATTCTCATTTGAAGAGAGATTGAAAAGACTGGGATTGTTTACCTTAGAAATGAATAAAATGTCCTTGATAAAATTACACAAAATAATGAATGGTATTGAGAAAGTACACTAGGAGTCTTTGTTCTCCCTGAGTCATAACAGTAAATCAAGTGAACAGTCAAATGAATTAAAAGTGGTAGATTAAAAATGATGATAGAAATACTTTTCACACAATGCATAATTAACCTGTGGAGCTCAGTGTTACAGGCTATTTTTGTGGCCAAGAATTTAGCAAGTTACAAACATATGGATAACAAAATTGTCCAGAATTATAGTAATTAGTACTAAAATATTTGAGGAGATATTGAACCTCATGTTTCAGGTTGTAAACCAATTTCTAAAGGATTTAATAGGAGACTTTATCTGCCCCATATTCTACAATCTGTCAAATGCATGGTTTATTGTACGTTCCCTGAAGCACCTGATGCTGCCCCTTGTCAGACACTGGACTAGGACAATGGGTCTGATCTGGTATTGCAGTGTCTGTTTCCTATGTCTTCAGCTTTATTATCACAATCCTAGCCCATGGACGTTAGTCTCACCCATTTTCTCTAATAGCCCCTAAAAACAAAAAGGAGAAATAAAACACTAAAAGCTTGAGTACAGGTCGTTATTCTTCATCAATATTGCACTTCTTAAATAAAATTCTTCTACCTAGGTTTTTCTTGTTCCCCTTCCTACGTGTATGGCTGTGTCTGCATTCATGATTCTTATCACAAAGACACTAACTTCAATTTTTCGGTTGGTCAGTTTATTTTAGCTTCTCTTCTACCATGTCTACACAACACCTAGAGGCTTTCCCTTGCAGCCAGTGCAAATGTTTTGTACCATGAATAAACTTGTGCAACATGTGCTATTGATAGCTTTGTAGAAGTGAAATACACAGAGTTTTGTTTTCTGGCATCTTCCTAACTATCAGTGCCGTGAACAGCACCATCGTCAAGTCCCCAAACCGGCCCTGAAGAAGTATATACTAATCCCCAGCCACTCAGCATCAAAGAAAAGTAACATCTGTAATTCTAAATAGCCTTGACACCCTCCTTTGGTGATTGAATTGTTGGAATAAGCAGGCAGACTGCCAAACATCTCTCCAGGGTAGTTGTTTCCCTTTCAGCTATATCATTTTAATTTACATGGAAATTATCAATACTTTAAAATGGTACTTGTCCATCAAGCTTGTTTATTTCCCATCTCCCTGATGTACTGCAATACAAATACAAATCAGTGATTGGCTGGACTAACATAATTGACTCCTGCAAATTCTATCATATTGCATGTCTCAACTTCCTCATCCTGCTGTAACTGACCCAGGTCCAGCTGTTAGTGACAGCTCCCATGTCAGTCATCAGTAAATTGAATTGAATCTCACTCCATTATTTTAGTTATGCTCTACTGCATAAACTAGAGGGTGTTAGAGGCTGACCTGTGTGTAATTATATTGCACAAATACATATTTATTTTTTTTATATCTAGAGGCTTATAGAAGCAGGTAGATAAAGATATATAATGCCTATAGTGATAAATTACACACGCTACGTTAATAGTGTTCTTTTTAAGGGTCCAAAGAACTTAAAATTTAGGAAATGATAGTTGCCCTTGTCCTTCCAGGCCTAATGTGTGTCACCTTCTCTCCTTATGATAAGTCTTAATTGAAATGCTGAGTGCTCTCAATTTTCATTGATTTCAGTGGAAAGTGCCCAGCACCGTGGTGTACAAGTTCGTGTTCTGACTCAGGATATAGAACATGATCCTGCAAGGTGCTGACTACTCTGGTCCGGATCCATCAAAGCACTGATGTATTTACTTATCTTCCATTGTAGTCAATGGAAGTTATATCATGCTTAATTTTAAACGTGTGCTTCAGGTCTGGATTTGGAAAACACTGAACTGAACTGTTCAGTGAAACTGAAACAGTTGCTGGAATGCTTTCATAAATGCTTTCCTAAAGGGGGCTGGAGGGCTCACCTTTCAGAATAGGAAAGGAATATAGGAACTGCCATAATAGATCAGACCAGAATTGGCAAGTGCTTCAAAGGATGGTGCAGAATCTGCGCAATGGATAGTTATGAAATGTTGAACTTAATTATATTCCAATCACATCTGTAGTGACTCAGCTGCAGCTCCTTTTGAACCATTTCTTATAATTAGGACTAAAATGAGTAGCTTCTCCCGTTGTGTTCTATAGGAGTAGATGTTCAAAGCAGCTTTTGTTTGTTTAAAGTAGCGATATAATTCTCTATTAAATCCCATAGGATGGTTTTAAAAACCTGTAGAAGGGTGATTCTATTCTTTTTTTATAGGCCTTCTCCATAAGGGATACTGCCAGAGAAGGGAAGCATGAGTGGAGAGGGGTTGGTAATAGTGAAACAAAAGTTAACTCGGGGGGTGCTCCCTTATTTATTATGTGTGTGGGAGATATTTCTCCTCCATTTTTGGAGTTGTTGAGTCTCCATTTATCCTTCTCCACAGTTGGTCAATTTATCCTTTTCCACAGCTGGTCAATTAAGAGGCAACCCACCTGACACATGGAGTAGGGAAGATACTGAATATGCTCAGTGCCTTCCTGACTCCTTTCAATATACAGCCGAGGGAGAGAGTAGTCAAGCACTACATTTCTGCATAGGACACAAGGCTGGCTGGCTGCATAGGCATATGCAACCTCCCTTGAAAAAGCCTTTCCATCAGGATATCAGCAGGCTCTCTAGGGTGGGGAGGACCACCTGGGCCATGTAGCTCCATGAAGATCATATACCTTAGCTCACATGTTACTCAAAGCATTCATAGTTTGTGTGGACAACTGGTGTCAGCTTCAAGATGTCATAGCTTTTTTTCTTTTTGTTCATCTTTCCCCATTTCAATGTGGGTCACTTAACTGTCCATCCATTCACTCTCCTGAGACACGGCATGGAAAATATGACATGGATTAATACAATGCAATGTTGTGGGGGAGGAGGCAAAAATAGCTGTTGAAAACTTGGGGATAAAGTGTTGTTGAATGTTCTATTTCAAAAGTACACACACCTTTAAAAAATAAAAATGCCTTATGGCAAGCCGAAGGAACAATACAATGCTCTATCGATGATAGCAACCAAATCCCTTAAAATGACTTAAAAAAATTATTCGAGAGAGTGGCATAACTACATGCCACATTTGCAGTTTTGCATCATATGCAATAGAGGCAGCTTGTAGCTGGTTGACAGAGTACAGGAACATAGCTAGTAAATATATGTAGCAGTATTTGATTTATTCAAATTAAACCAACCAGGAGGATGTTTGGACCTCTGGCAGCAGGCATGCTTCATATAGTTAAATTTTAACAGGTTAGCTGGAAGACTGTAACATTGACAGCCAGATTTAATACAGCTCACCTGAGCTTTGGATGCCACTGAAGCTCGAATGGATAATGCAAAGCAAATCTGATGTAAAGGTAAAATGTATCCCTGTGAAACTTAGCCAATGGAGCTATGACAGTTTGCCCCAGCTGAGAAGGCTTGCAAAAGTAGTGTTGTTTGGTGAAAATGTGTCACAGAAATGGTAGGAAAAAATTGAAATCACTTTGATACTCCCTTTTTTCTTTTCTCCTCCGTTTTCTGTTTTTCCACTGTAAAAGAATTTTAAAAATTTTAAAAAGAGGAAGGAAAGCGAACAAAAAGTCCTCCACTTCTCCCTCCCCCTCCAAAAAATAATCACTTTTGGATTTAGCCAAAGAAAGCAATTTAAAAAAAAAAAAGGCCAGTTTATAATAGAAAAAATAACCTTTCTGTCTAGCTCTTGTGGAACATAATATTCTTCAACCAGTAAAAGGGGGATGTGCTCATTTAAGGAGCAGGATATCTTCATAGTTTTAGAATATTTTAATGATTACTTGGCTTGACATTCATAATCACAGAATTTTCATCATCGTACTTTTGAATATAGTATATTTTTAAGGATGACATGGATTGAACATCATATGATAGAGACAAACCAACATGGCTGCTTTAAAGGATATTTATGCCTCTCTAACCTATTAGACCATTTTTGGCATATCAACAAAATAACAGCTAAAAGAAGAGCCCTACACCCTAAGGAACAGTTAACTTGATCATGGGCAGGCGGTACATAAGCATCTTGCAGTCTCTGGACTTTCTTTTAGGGGAGAAATTGTACAATAAGCCAGAGGTCAGTAACCCGCAGCACTAATTTTTAGTGGCACTCTGCTGCCAGCTGGGGTACCAGCTGCCGGCCTCGCTCAGCCCGCTGCTGGCTTGGGATACCTGCCGCCAGCCCCGTTCAGCCCGCAGCTGGTCTGGGGTTCCAGCCACCAGCCCCATGCCATCCGGGGTCCTGGCCATCAGCCCCACTCAGCCTGCTGCCAGCCTGGGATACCAGCCATCGGCCCCGCTCACCTTGCTGCACTATTATTTACTTTACATACAATAGTTTAGTTATATAATAGAGAGAGACCTTCTAGAAACATTAAAATGTATTACTGGCACGCAAAACTTTAAATTAGAGTGAATAAATGAAGACTCGGCACACCACTTCTGAAAGGTTGCCGACCCCTGCAATAGGCTCTGTGCTGTCGAAGACGTCTCAGAAGATTGAAAATAATTGCATATCTGGGTATCCTGATCATGCTCCTTCCCTGGCTAGCACAGCCCGGTTTTGACTATTTTTTTTTCCAGGTTATGGCCCCACTCCTGTTCTACACTGGCAGAATCTAGCCCTGTGAGGCTACTATAGCCCCTGTGAGACTTCAGCTGAGCAGTTAGGGGAAGCAGAGAAGATTGCAGCCAGCTTTAAAATATCAGCTAATATTCTTCACCAAAATAGCTACTACTAGTTGAGCATGCTCTGTTCTTAAAGTGAGACGTTGTCAAATTTCTCTCTCTCCCAGAGTACTGTGTGCAGATATGTTCATAGATGTTGTTCTAAAAAGACATGAAATACTTTCACCATGTTTAAACTAAATTAAAAAAGGCATCCATATTAAAATTTCTTAATGGGATGCAAGGAAACAAGAGGTTTTTTATAGATCATACACTGATACCACATGTCATATAATCACAATATACTACAAGAAAATCTATAAACTTGTCAAAGAAGCAATGAAACACACATTACAATATTACACAGTCAATAAAGTAATTTACCAACAGTGCTGCATCAGGCACAAGGTATCTGTATACTCCCTTGGTCATACAAAGGTTTGGCTAAAACTGTATTATCCATCTGCTTGTTACTAAACAATATACAGCAGCATAAAATTATGCCAAAGCTCAGCTTCTGTAGTTAAAGGAAACAAGTTATCTCTCATGGAAGGTCAGATGAAAGAGAATTTAGCTAAATTCACACTTGTATATTATAATTACAGATAAATAATAATACATTTAAAATTCTGCAGAATTTACTAATTCACCTTATTTTCAGTCAGCATTCAGAATCACCTTACCAGAGGTGAGACGGCAGTAAAAATGCATATTATTAAAGTGGACAACTATCAAAAAAGTACTCATATCCATAGGTGCTGACTCCGTGGGTGCTCTGGGGCCCAAACATGCACACACACCCCAAAAAAGAGTGGTACTCAGTACCCACAGGACTGGATTAATCTTTTGTGGGTCCCGGTGCCTGGACCATCACCCCATGCCCATACTCTGCCCCAAGGCTTCACCCGCCACTCTGTCCCAAGGCCCTGCCCCAGGTCAGCCTCTTCCCCCCAAGGCTCCGCCCACTGCTTGCACGGAGGGGAAGGAGCAGAGAGGAGCACCCATCTGCAAAAACAAAAGTCAGCGCCTGTGCCCATATCTTCTTTCTGATTCCACCTGGTACCTACCCATCTTTGTTGTGTCCCAGTCTAGAATGGGAGCTCCTATTCACTGCCACAGTACAAATATTGATGAAGAATAATACTCACCATCAGCCTGATCTTGTGATCCTAATCCTGTAGTCCCTATTTTTTTTTAAGTAATTGCCTTCAGAACTGTCAGTCATATCTGTACCTACTGCTGGCATATGCCATAAAGGAAAATCAACTGGAGCAACAATATATATTGATTTAGCATGGCAATACGTTAGTACTTAAGGTAATACAGCTTCACATTAATTATTGCTAGGCCTAAAGCAAAGCATCTCTTTGGGGCCAGCTACCGCTGGAGCCACTAGAATGAAAATTATTTCATGTACACAGTGGGAAGCAGGGCTTAAGGCTTGAGTGTATTTATGAGACATGACAACACTCAAATAACCAACACCTTAATTTATGTAAATTTGCTCCAATGTCCTGTGGGAAATACATGGAAATTCAGTAGTTTAGCTGTAAACAATGGAGTGCAAGGCTAAGTCAATTAAAACTGTGGGGTAAATATTGAATGTAAAAGCACTATGGGCTTTCTACCACAATTGATATTGATATAATTGTTTCTTCTGGGCAGAAAGAGCTCAAGAAACTTCACTGCCTCTAAGCACCACAAACTGTTCAAGTATGATACGAAGAAGTAAGATCTAAGGAGTCCGATAAACAAAAGTCTTCACAAATATTTATTGAAAGAAGTTTACCATCTCTTTTGGAAAAGTGGGAGCAATATTAGGATTATAAATAGAAAATGAATCCCAGTGAAAATGAATCAAATTTAAATTGACACCCAGAGATCAAGCTATGTTCAACACCCTTCTTTTTTTTCTTGTGAGAGAGACACTAGTACAGTTCAACTAAGTAAATATTAATAAAAATATATTCTGTGTTAGTGTATTAGCATAAATAACTGTGTGTTAGGGTTTCACACTTGAAAATGAGCTTTGAACTCTTCCTCATAGGTGTGGGGAAAGCCTTGCCAAGTTATGCAAAATAATTAAGTGCATCTTACAGCATTTCCTGGGTGAAGAATGGGGCAATGTGTTAAGTTTGTACAGAGCCACTCAGCTATTTGTTCACATAGAGATTGGACCATGATCCGACAGGGAACACGAGCAACAATAAGCAAGAGTGGAACTAAATAAAAAATCACTGTGTATCATTAGGGCCAGAGCTTGAAAGCATATGTGTGCCAAATAGGCATGAATGTGAGCAATCAGGTAAACATCCAGGCAAAAATATGAAGTGGTAGGTCCAACTATCCATTTGGTGTAGGATATTCAAAGGGGCCTAAAGAGTTAGGTCAATGGGAATGACCCAGTGAAAGGTACTGTGAGATGGGTGACTAACTCCTGTAGGCCATTTTAAAAACAGCAGCGTGAATGCCTGCAAGCTTATTTGCTGATCTCTACTTAGGTGTCTATTTTTGTGTTTTAAATGCAACCCTTAAATTCCTAACCCCTGACTTTTGTTTTAATGTAGTCCAGTGACAGGAGCTTTCTGAGGCAGGGAAGGCTGGTTGAGTATTGGCAGCAGGGAAATGGGAAAGGGAGAGTAGTGAAGGATGGAAGCTGGGCAGTGAGGGAGACACAGTTGAACAGGGAGCTGGAGAGATGTACAGGGAGAAGAAGCAGCAGTTAGAGGGAAAGCCAGTAGTGGTAATATCAGAAGAACAATGCTGGCCAGAAAACGGAAATCAATTACTGCAAATAAATAAATAAAATAAATCACATTTTTGAAACTTGAGTCAAAAATGTGTTTTTTTCAGAAAGGGGTTTCCAGACAAAAATCCATTTAAGGGGAGCCAAAGTGGAATTTTTCAGCTTGTTTGCTGCCCTCTTGGAACGTACTTGTCAATTTCACTGTCTCCCTGCGGGAAGCTGTCATTTTGACTTTTCCGAATGGAAAATTTTTCCACAGAAAACTTCAGTTTTGTGAAAAGGGTGTTTTCTACTTCTTATTTATTTATTATTTGTTTTTACTACAACAAACTATAACCCACTAACCCCTTTTTTGTCCTCTGACTGCAGAGGTGTTAACAGGCCACTCTTCCTTGAATGGGCCTTTAGAATATGTGCTAACGACTTATGCTAAACAATCTGTTCCACCTTGCATTTTGCTGTGACTCTGGGAGATTTTTCCCCCCCCCCCGACCTAAAGAAGAGCTCTGTGTGGCTTGAGAGCTCATCTCTCTCACCAACAGACGTCGGTCCAATAAAAGATATTATGTCACCCATCTTGTCTCTCAAATATACTGGGACCAACACGGCTGCAAATACACTCCATACAGAAAATTATTCTGACTGAAAATTCTTGATCAGCTGTACTGGGGAGGTTGGAATTTGCAGATAGATTCAGAAACTACTGGGCCCAAGATGCTGGTTGAAAAGGAGAAGAACTCAGAATGCAGATGACCTAGGGAATGATACTAAGTAGATTGCTCTCAAGAAACTGTAGTAACTTAGGCTATGTCTACACTACACAGCTTTTAGCAACACAGCTGTGTTGCTACAGCCATGCTGCTAAAGGTCCTATAGTGTAGCTGCTGTTTGTCGGCTCCCCTGCCAACAAAAAACTTCCATCTCTAATGAGTGGGGTTAGCTTTGTCAGCAGGA
This sequence comes from Mauremys mutica, assembly GCF_020497125.1. Taxonomy (NCBI): domain Eukaryota; kingdom Metazoa; phylum Chordata; order Testudines; family Geoemydidae; genus Mauremys; species Mauremys mutica. The sequence goes on along the minus strand of NC_059074.1, from coordinate 78,649,936 downwards.
CTGTGCTCCTGCCAACAAAAGGCTGTTCACACCAGTGCTTGTCCTTGGCAAACCCTTTGTCTTTTTGTGGGGAAGGGAGGTTAACACTTCTGAAAGACAAAAGTTTTGTCATTCAATGTCCAGCGTAGACATAGCCTTATACTCTAGGGAAAGAGCTGGAGCAATGAGGGAAAAACTGTTTAGCAACAAACCAGAAAAGCCTATGGGGAAAAGAATCAGCATTTATGGAGATAACCAGGGTCCTCTTTTGCGTGAGGCTTTCTTAAATGCCTTACTAAAAGCTGGAGAACTAATAACTACTGTTCTCCCAGCATTTTTAAATATTATTTGAACTTTTGCACTAGATTGTGATGTATTTTGGACAAGACCAACCCTTTATAGATTCATATTGATATTTTTCTAGTTTCCGCAATAGCATATATTTTAAACAAAACAACAAAAACCTCAGCTCTTTAGTGTCATTAGCCTACAAGTGGCAACAGATGTAATGTCTTGTTATAAAGCAGAAGGCTTTTTTTTTTTTTTGCACACAGCAGGAGCTCTCTCTAAATTCTTTCTCTCTAAACTAATCTTTCCTTGCAATTTATGCCCACTTGAAACTAAAGTGATACCTTGTGAGTGCATCACAATGGGATTCTAACAGATGGGCATGAATGCAAGCTTGCCAAACAAACTGCATGAGTTTTACATTCAACTATGAGGTGACCAGTTCTGATCCCAAAATATTCACATGGTTGTATACAGCTGAATTTTGGTAATTAAGATTAGAGAAATAGTTAGGCCAGACTATTTCAATTTTGAAAGAAGTTAGTTTAAAAAAAACCCATTTTTTAAAATCAAATAGCTCCCCCTCTCCATGCAAAATGTGCAATATCAGATTAGCATGTTGGGTATGAAGGGTAACAACAGGAGGGGAAGAAATATAATGAACTCTCCATATCCGAGCAGCTTTATTCAGGAACACACACATGTCTTGTTATAAATGGAAAGGTGGCTGAATGTTAAACTACACTGCAATTAAACAGCCCCATGAGCTTGAGTCAGCGAGCATGGGCCAGCCACTGGTACCTAAGTGCAGTATAGACATACCCAATGAGACAATATCAGTCAACATGACAGGCCACTGGTGTGCTAATTTTTTTTTGTAGGCTTTGTAGAAAAGGAGAGTTTTAAGGAGGATTTTGAAGGAGGATAATGAAATACCTTTGCAGATGTTTATGGAGCACACATCCCAAGCATGAAGGGCAGAAGAGAAAAAAGTATAAAAGTGCTTGTTTGAAAATGTAACAAATGGGTGAGAGAGGTTAGTACCATGGGCTGATCAGCTGCAGGAGTCAACCTTTCAATACTGATGATAGATAGGGTAGGGATACACCATGGAGGGCCTTGAAATAGAAGATATAATAGTTTATGTTTGATTCAATAGAGAAGGGGGAACGGGGTGGAGCAATTCACAGGAAGGGATAATGTGGTCAAAGTGATGGCAAGGAAAATGATCTTTTCAGAAGCATTCTGAATGGATCCTAGTGGGATAAGCTTGCATTTAAGTCCAGAGAAATGGCTGTTGCACTAATTAGAACATAAGAACATAAGAATGGCCGTACTGGGTCAGACCAAAGGTCCATCTAGCCCAGTATCTGTCTACCGACAGTGGCCAATGCCAGGTGCCCCAGAGGGAGTGAACCTAACAGGCAATGATCAAGTGATCAATTGAGACAAAGAGATGACAAAGACAACCCGGAGGAGAGTTTTAGCTACCAGGATGGATAGGAAAGGCCATATCTTAGTGACGTTATGCAGAAAGAATTGGCAGGATTTAAACATGAATGTGAGCAATTAGAGAAAGATCCCATTCAAAGCCCATGTTACCAATCTGAGTGACAGGCAGGATGGAGGCTAGTAGTGGCCACAATGATAGAAAAAGGAGGTATCAGGGAAGGCTTGTTGGGGGAACATTAGGGGTATGTCTACATTGCAATTAGACATCTGTGGTTGGCCTGTTCTGATTTTTTGGTCAGAGGATCCGATATAATTTTTTGTCTACTTCCTGGCTTCCATTGCCTCTTCTGAAGCTTTTGGTGAGTGCCAGAGTGAATGTGGACTGTAGTGGGACTTGTTAACCAATTCCCCATGCCAACTAGTCAGCAACCTCCCTGGCCTTCACTCCCTCTTCTTCAAGTGGAGAGGCAGAGAGGGATGATGGAAGGGCAGGGAGCACCAAACAGCCAGCAAGGGAAGGATGAAAGTAGGAAGAACCATCCATCAAGCATCAGGAGCTACTGCAGGTGATAAACACAGAGCCAAATACAGCCTGTATGAGAGGTATTAAGAGGTGAGAGAGGGAGAATAGAGCTGGTCATAGAACAGGAACATTTTTCCTTACATTTTTCAGCAGAAATTTGTCCTTTATGCAAATGTTGAAACTTGAAATTCTTTGACCAGCTCTCAGTGCAAGATTTGAAGGAGCACTGCAGGAAAGAGGATTGAGGGACTGGGAGGAGGTGGAGAAATGAGGCTCTGGGCAAAACCAAGAGCAGAACTGGTTTATATTCAGCAACTAATTTTCTGAACTTTGATGGGGACAGAGAGGTGCTAGCTTTGGCCCATCTCTAGTTTCCACAGAGCAGTATTGCAGAAGATGGAAAAGTGGGTCATGAAATTTAAAGTCTTTTAAATTTTTCATTTATGAAAGTTTAGAGGCTCTACTAAATTAATGTGATTAAATGTGAAAAAAAAATTAAACTGCAGTGTTCTTCTAACCACAGTTTTTAGAAAACTGGTGTAACATTTTCCAGGCTAATGCATATTTACTGTGCAGTGCGTCAGGTGTTGCCATGTCCTCAATCCTATCAGTAACTAAACCTGACAGAATAAACAGACACAAGACACATTGGTTCAGGAAACTTAACAAGATCTTGACATTCTTTAACAAAACAAAAATAATCATTTTAGACATTTATGGCACATTTAAAAAAAAGGCACCTGTGTTTCTTTCAGAAAAGCTGTTCCAGCCCATAAAATATACTACAAATACATGTAAATGCATGACTTTTATTGTATCGTCTGTTAAGATAGTGGCCACAAATGCCAGTCTACCACAGTAAAAATGCTTTCACTAACCCATGGTATTAGAGGGGGAAATGAACTGCTTTAAGACAAAATCGTATTCAAAATATTATAAAGGAAAAAATGGCATTGACTATCTTGATTAATATTTACATCAACTATTATTACATTCAAGATTAAAGTCACAGATATTAAATCCTTCATGGTTATTTTGTTCATGGCTGCTAGAAAAAAATGTTCTGTAGCTCTGGAAGGATTCCTTCCAACCAAGGACTTGCATTTTTGTAACCTCATTGACTTCAGTAGGAACTGTGAGGCTCAGCACATTTGATAATAAGATCAGTATGTCAGGGTCTAGGAATGACTACAGGAGCCAAAGTTTAACATTTTTATTACTTAAAATTAATTGTAATATTTGTTAAATTCTGCAAAAAGCATATAGAACAGCCTTACAGGAAGAAGCCTGGCTCAAAATAATCCATGGTCTTGGAAATAGCTGTTCATGGGTGGACTGCTATGCCTGCATAGAGCTCCAGTCCACCCACTGTGAGGGAGAATGGCCCAGGTCTTAGTGCCCTAACCTAAGCCTTAAAAGATCTGGCTTCAAGTCCCTGATGTATCATAGAGGGTATTTTTCGCAGTTATTTCTAGAGCACTAGCCCAAGTCTGTTCACGGGGCTCAAAGGCTCGTGGCCAGGGGCTGTGTAGACATACCCAGACTCCTTGTGTGACATGGGGCAAGGACTTGTCTACACGAACACTTAGATTGCTGCAAGCTGGGTTTATGTCTACAATAGAAATGCTGCAGCAGGACAGCCCTCTCTATAGTTAATCCACATCTCCGAGAGACAATAGTTAGGTTGATGGAAGAATTCTTCTGTTCACCTAGCAGTGTCTATGCCTTGACAGAGATTGGCTTAATTACATCATACAGGGCGTGAAATTTTTCACAGACTTGAGCAATGTAAAGAAGCTGACCTAATTCTGTAGTGTAGACTAAACATTTTTTCTGGGGACCCAGTTGAAGAAAATTGTTGATGCCCGCGACCCAGCGGAGCTGGGGCTGAGGGGTTTGGGGTGAGGCAGGGGCTCAGGGCTTGGACAGAGGGTTGGGGTACAGGGGTGAGGGCTTTGGCGCTGAACTGGTAATGAAGGGTTCAGAGTGTGAGGGGGGCTCTGAGCTGGGGGTTGTGATGCAGGAGGAGGTCAGGTCTCTGGGCTGGGGGTGCAGGTTATGGGGTGGGGCCAGGGATGAGGTATTTGAGGTGCAGGAAGGGCTCTGGGTTTGTGGGGGCTCAGGGCTGGGGCAGGGGATTGGGGTCTGGGGTTGGGGCTTGAACTTACCTCCAGTCTCGGTCAGTGGCGCAGCCATGGTTCAGAGTCAGGCTTCCCACCTGTCCTGGTACCAAGGACAGCGCTCCACCCTGGAAGCAGCCAGCAGCAGATCTGGCTCCTAGGTGGAGGTCTGCAAGTGGCTCTGCGCAGCTCTCGCCCACAGGCACCACCTCCCTCCCCCCAGCTCCTATTGGCCGGGAACACAGAGTCGTTGCTTGGGGCAGGGGCAGCGTGTGGAGCCCCGTGGCCCCCCTGCCTAGAAGCCTGACCTGCTGCTGGCTGCTTCCGGGGCACAGCGTGGTGTTGGAACAGGTAGGCACTATTCTGCCTTAGCTGGGCAGCACTGCTGATGGGACTTTGAATGTCCTGGTTGGCAGTGCTGACCAGAGTGACCCAGTGCCTTACATGTTGCAAGCCAGTACTGGGTCATGACCCAAACTTTGAAAAACACTGGTGTAGACTAGTCCTAGCTTGTAAATCAAAGCACACTAGAGAACTTTTAGTGTGTGGCAGCAGTGCCCCCATGGAAACTTAACATAAGGCAGTCTTGCCAGGAACTAAATGTTCATGGAGACAAGCCCCTAGCCTCTCAGTTCTTCATCTGTAAAATAGGGATAATAGTACTTTACTACCTCACAGGGGTGTTGTGATGATAACCGCATTACATTTTATGAACTGCTCAAATGCTAGGATAATGGAGATCATGTAATACCTTAGATATATAGTCATTTGCAGGATTAGAGGCTGCTCTAACTTTTGAATTAGCATTGGACTGGAGAATACTTTTTCCAATCACCTTTTTAAGTTGCCAACATTAGTTGTTCTTCAGCTGTTTTTGATAATTAACATATTAACTGCATTTTTGGGACAAAAAAATATACTAGTGACAATTGTGACTGACTCTGTAATGATTTACAGGGAACAATGTGGCATCTCTCATCTTAAGAACAGATGACAAAAATATTTGTAAATAATTTATTTGAGGTTTGTATATAAATTGATGAATATCTTAATTCACTGAATAAAATACGATCATCTATAGAGCTAATTGAGCAATAACAATAGTAAATTATTTATTCAGCAAAAATACATTTGTTATTATTCCCAAATAACTGCAAGGTTAATTATTTGTCCCATGATTAACTTCTGTTGCATACCCTTATTGTTTTCTTGTTTGTTAGGATATCACACTCTAAATGGAGGTATCATGAGATAGACCACACCCAATCTAGCCTTATCACTCTTCCTTGTCAAGGTGTGAATGTGAATCAGGAAACTGATTTAAATGGGAAACTGATTTAAATGGGGATGCATAGATCCAAATGAGGGTGGAAACTGGCTCAAGATGTCAGACAAAATTAGGGAAAGTCTCCAAAAGCCAAAGAAACAACAAATCAAAAAGGATCCTCAGCAGGATCAAGAAAAGTTGCAATACGACAACTTGAAGTCTTTACATCTGGAATAAACTACCTAGCTCGTATAGCACTTTTGTTATCCATTGATCTCAAAGTGGTTTACAATGAAGACCAGTATCATTATCCCAATTTTAAAGATGGGCAAACTGAGGCCTAGAGAGAGGAAAGTGGCTTGACTGGAGTCAGCCAGCAGGTCAGTGGAAGAGCCAGGAGGAGAATTCAGGTCTCCTGAGACCTGGTCTCCAGTGCGCTAGCTGCTATATTTTCTAATACTAGATCCGGATCTAACATAGCATAGCTCTGCTGTGTACAATGGAGCTACCTTGATATAAAGAAGCAGCAGATCTTGTTCAATGTCTTTACATATGAGGCAGGGAAAAATAATGTTTCAAGTTGCTTCATCCACTCACAGCTTTGTATGAACTTATTTCTGAAATGAAATGTTTTCAAGAAAATGTGGGTATGTGAAAAATCCCTCATTTTCCCATACCTGGATGGCATAAGAACCCTTAAAACTAATCACTAAAAATTAACGATATGGAAATATAGCTTCATTATTTTTTTTAACAAAACTGACATTTGAGTATCCTGTGATAGGTTTCTGATAACTTAAGTTCCCTGATTCTCTATGTCATTTACATACACGATGAAACGTGAAATGGATTCTATGAACTACCTGGGGATGTTCCAATTTTTACAGAATAGCAGGCTCACTCAGTCTCACTGCATCAGCTCCCCAGACTGCACTGCATAGTTAACAATCCATGAAATGCAACTCCCAAGAAAGTTACAGCTGCCTGACTTTGCAGCGGCTAGCATAAAACAGCACAAATAAATCTGAACGAAGACTGTTTCACTGCCCTCAATAATTCAAAGACATTTACTGCATGCTTTGTACATGCCCATTTATGATGATATAGACTTTAATGTACAATCTGAATCAGTGATGCATGATGGAAAAGATATCAAAACTGATAGGTTTTAGCCTTCATACCCAGACTTGTAAAAATAAATTGTACATAAATGCGAGACATCCAAAGATGGAGCATCTGATAGGCTTTTAAACACACAGTGCATCTTTGTCTTTGTCTTGTGTAACCCTAAATCAATGTGAATAATCAGGTGACTAATTTTTATAAAGAACCCCCCCCCCCTAAAAATAGTGTTACACACACAAATGTAGGGGCAGGTATTTTCAAAACCTTTTACAGTGTGGAGATGGTAAAATTATAAGTGTTAATCATTTAACTGTGAATGAAAAAGTTACTTGAAATAAAATCTAATTTAAATGAATTTTACTTTATGTCATGAGAAAATGAATGCCCCAAAGCTCTAATTAAAATCCAGTACAGTCAAGCAATGTTTTCGGTTTTATTAAGGTGAACTGTATAGCAGTACTCTAAATATCAATTGATGTCACACCTGACTCAGAATGTCCCTTTCATTCCAGGGCGAGCTCTTTCTTGACCTGAGATCACTTACTGCATTGTGGTTTGAGCAGACCAATGGCCTCTGGGATGTAGATCAGTTCATTCTGCCTGTGACCCAAACTGATGAACCCAGACCTTCAAGAGCAAATAATGTGGCACTGACTCATTTCATATTTTCCTAGTACCCTCTTAATTTCAAACCTCCAATTACACCACCCTGTTAAATTTCTTGTTGTTTTAAAACATTTTCTTCCAACAATGGAGTCTTCAGGTGAAAAGCAGTGTGTTGTTATGAACCACTGACAAAAAATAAAATGGCACCAAGGTAAAAATATTGCCTTGCAAAAATGGTGGCATTATTACAGATTAATAATGAGAATGGGATATGGGTCTTTTAGTATATTTGAGGGCCTTAAAATTATATATTATTAAAGCAACAAGCTGAATTTGCATCAAAGAACATGACATTCAGTTAGTAAATTACATTGTTTTTATAATGTTATCCTATAATACTGGCATAAGAAAAAGACAGCACTAATAAAATACTTTGGATTTAGACTGACTTCTGGCATCTTAGGGAGTCTTTGCCACTGTAATTTTGACAGGCCTACAGGGCAAGTGAAGAAATATTACACACTCCCTAGTGGATTACGGGCAACTCCCAAATCCAGAGATTTTGAGTGGACCTCAAAGCACAGTATATCTATTGTAGATTGTCCTGCAGCTATTAAAACTAAAGTTGGGAAAACAGTGGGGAAAAAATTATTTGGTAGCATGTCCACAATATAGGAATAACAATTTAATCCAGCTATATTCAGTCTCTGTTGTTCACTGTTGTGCTGATATTTGTATGACTGGTGTTTGGGGTAGAGCTTATATCAGTAGGAATAAAGCCTTTCTTATGTAAATATGTATCTGTGCTCCAGAAGCGTTTACACAGCCACCCCATTGACACTGATTTAGTGGGTTTGAGATTGTGGGTTTTACAGACAGGAAAAGAACAGGAGAGGGTGAGATCTAGTAATTTCCATGAAAACTAAGATTCTTTTTCGAGTGATTGCTCATATGCATTCCAGTTAGGTGTGCGCGTGCCGCGTGCATACTCATTGGAAGATTTTTACTCTAGCAACACTCGGTGGGTCGGCTGGGCGCCCCCTGGAGTGGCACCGCTAGAGCGCTAGTTATATACCCCTGCCGACCCGTCTGCTCCTCAGTTCCTTCTTACCACCCGTGACGGTCGTTGGAACAGTGGAGTGCGGCACTGCTGACCTCCACAGCCCTAGCTTCTCACTTGTTCTCTACATAGTTTGTATATAGTTCGTTAAATATAGTTAAGTTTAGTTTACTAGTTTGTTGTAGTTAGCATATAGTTACTCAGGGAAATTGGGGGGGCTAGCCCCTTCTCTTTCCCCCAACCCGGTGCGGGCCCATGCCCAAGTCAGCGGGATTTAAGCCGTGCTAGGCCTGCCAGAAGCCGATGCCGATTGAAGACCCTCACGATTCGTGTCTGCGGTGCTTAGGAGAGTCTCATCTTCCCGATAAGTGCCGCATTTGCAAGTCCTTCAAGCCAAGGACAAAAAAGGAGCGAGACTTTCGTTTCAAGCAGCTCCTAATGGAGTCGGCACTTAGCCCTGCGGCGCCGGCACCGGCCGCCCCGCAGTCAGCTTCGGTGCGGAGCGCGCCAGCGGTTTCATTACGTTCCGGTACTGAGGTCCAGCGGAAGCAGCAGCCGGCACCGGCCCCCCGGCACCGTTCCCTCTCTCCGTCGGGAAAGCGCAAGACGGCACCGACCTCCTCCAAGAAGGTCTCTGCGCCTGGACCTGTCACCTGACCTCCGGTACCAGCACCGGCGCCTCCGGCACCGGCACCGACAGCGCAACAACCGGGCGCTGTACCGTTGACTCCGGCACCACAAGGGCCGTCGAGTCCGGTACCACCTTGCTCCCCGGTGCACACCGCGGTCGAACTCGCTCTCCTGTCGAAGCCTGAGACTTTTTCGACGGCAAGACAGCTTATAGCGTTGACGGAGCCAACGCATTCTCAACCCCCGGCACTGCTGGTGCGGGTTGTTAAATCAGCGGGCAAGCTGGCTATAATGAGGCCTCCTTCCCCTGACCGGCAGGACAGACGTTACTCCAGGTCCTGGTCCCAGAGACGTTCGCATTCACGCCGCTCCAGATCTCGACACCGCTCGCAGTCCTGGTACCGCTCTCCATCGCGGTACCGGTCGTACTCGCGGAGACGATCCCGGTCCCGTTCTCCAGACAGGCGCTATCAGCACCGATCCGGCTCTCGGTACCGCTCCCGGTAGCGGTCCTCCCGCAGCCATTCCCACCGTCGGGACTCGAGATCCCGGTCGACCTCTCGGCACCGGCACGGTAGATGGTCCTGGTCTCACTCCCGGCACCGTGAAGAGCGGCACCGTTCCCCGGCACCGTCCAGGGACAGAATGGCAGCATCGGCGGCACAGTCATATATTCTCTCAGCACCGCCTTGGCCTTCGAGACAGCCATCCGTCTCCTCCCAGGCCGACAGTGCAGCTGACCAGCACACCGAGCCCCAAGGCCAAGACCAAGGTCCTCCTCAATGGGCCTTCTGGACTCCGTGGGCGTACCATGAGGCGCAAGGAGCCCCCTTTGCCACTCAGCGCTCCAGGCCCTCCGACCACCGAGTGCCTGAGGCCACGGTCAGCAGGCCTCCTCCCGCAGCTGTGGATGAGAGGCCGCTAACGTCCGTAGATGCCGAGCCTCCCCCTGTCGAAGAGGCCACACAGCAGCTCGCTGAGCCTCCGCAGGATACTCTGGTCCCCGGCCTGTCATCCTCTTCCTCCCCGGATGAGGTGGTGGCAGGGGCGTCCGCCTCCGGACCTCCTCCGATTGACCTTCGGGCCCATCAGGACTTGTTGCGGCAGGTGGCCCAGAACATAAACCTGCCAATTGAGGAGGTGGCGGAAGATGACGACCCAGTCGTCAATATAATCTCGGCGGATGCACCTCTTCGAGTGGCCCTGCCGTTTATCCGCACTATCCAGGGGAATGCGGATACCGTTTGGCAGTCACCGGCTTCCATCACTCCGACCGCCCGAGGAGTGGAAAGGAAGTACATGGTCCCGTCCAAGGGCTACGAGTACCTCTATACTCACCCTGCTCCATGCTCATTGGTGGTCCAATCGGTTAACGACCGTGAACGCCATGGCCAACAAGCACCGGCGCCTAAGTCTAAGGAGGCGCGGCGCATGGACCTTTTGGGCCGAAAGGTTTACTCTGCCGGTGGCCTTCAGTTACGGGTTGCCAACCAACTGGCTCTCCTGAGCAGATACACCTTTAACACCTTGGTGTGTCTGTCAAAATTATCCGAGCTTGTGCCACAGGAGTCCCATCCTGAGTTCACGGCTTTGGTGGAGGAGGGTAAGAAAGCGTCCCGATCGGCCCTCCAAGCCTCTCTGGACTCAGCAGATTCGGGAGCCAGGACCCTGGCCTCTGGGGTAACCATGAGGCACATTTCGTGGCTTCAGGCCTCGACACTCCCGCCGGAAGTCCAACAAACCATTCAGGACTTGCCCTTTGATGGCCAGGGTCTCTTCTCTGAGAAGACCGACTCAAGGCTGCAGACCCTTAAGGACGGTTGCGTCACGATCCGCTCCCTGGGCATGCACACCCCAGTTACCCAGAGGAGGTCTTTCCGGCCACAACCATACCGCCTGTACAGCCAGCCCAGGCCGCGGCCGGATAATAGGCGCCGGGGCAGAGTGAATCGGCGCAGACAGTCGGGCAATCAGGGGAACCAGTCCCAACCACCCTTGAAGCCTGCTTCAGGGCCTAAACAGAACATTTGATGGGATGCCCGAGGACGGCCCACCAATTTCCTTACTGGATCCTTCCCCGTTGTTTTCCGATCGTCTTTCCCAATTCCTACCGGCTTGGTCCCAGATAACATCAAACAACTGGGTACTTCGCACGGTGCAATCTGGTTACCGCCTTCAGTTTGTTTCGCCCCCTCCCTCCCATCACCCTACCCGTCCCTCTTCAGGGACCCCTCTCACGAGCAATTCCTCCTGCAAGAGGTCAAGACTCTGTTGAGTTTGGGTGCCATAGAGGAGGTGCCAGAAGGCATGTGGGACAGGGGTTTTTACTCCCGCTACTTCCTGATCCCCAAGGCAAAGGGAGGTCTGCGTCCAGTCCTAGACCTCCGAGAGCTCAACAGATTTCTCGTGAAGCTCAAGTTCCGCATGGTGACCCTGGGGACCATTATTCCCTCCCTGGATCCGGGAGACTGGTTTGCCGCCCTCGATATGAAGGACGTGTATTTCCATATCACCATTTACCCTCCTCATCGACGCTACCTTCGCTTTGTCATCAACCACCAGCACTACCAGTTTACGGTGCTTCCCTTCGGCCTCTCCACGGCACCAAGGGTCTTCGCCAAGTGCATGGCGGTGGTCGCCGTGACCCTCCGCCGCCGTCGGATACATGTCTACCTGTATCTCGATGACTGGCTGGTCCGCAGACCGTCCCAGCAGCTCGTAGCTCAACAAATGTCCGTGATCATAGGGCTTTTTCAAAAGCTAGGCCTTATGATCAACACCGAGAAGTCTACCTTGACTCCAACGCAGAGGATAGAGGTCATCGGCGCAGTCCTGGACTCCAATCTGGCCAGGGCCTGCCTCCCTCTGCCTCGACACCAGTCCATGGCTTCCATCATCCGAAGCCTACAGTCCTTCCCGACGACAATGGTGTGCACCTGCCTCAGCCTCCTAGGCCACATGGCAGCGTGCACTTTCGTGACCCTATATGCGAAGCTCCGCCTTCACACCTTTCAAACTTGGTTAGCGTCGGTTTACCGCCTGCACAGGGACTCTATAGACACGGTGGTCACGATCCCGAGGTTGGCCCTCGAATCACTCAACTGGTGGTTGGACCCAGAGGTAGTGTGTGCCGGGGTCCCGTTCCACCCCTCCATCACTCTGACCACAGACGCCTCGGCCATGGGGTGGGGTGCGCACCTCGGCAGCCTACACACCCAGGGCCTCTGGTCACCCCGCGAGCTGACCCTGCACATCAACATCAGGGAACTGCGAGCGGTTCGCTTGGCATGCCAAACCTTTCGCTCCCACCTCCAAGGTCGCTGCGTGTCCGTCTTCACAGACAACACGACAGCGATGTTCTATATAAACAAGCAGGGCGGAGCACGTTCCTCCCTGCTTTGCTCGGAAGCGATGCGACTGTGGGACTTCTGCATAGCCGACTCCATACACCTAGTAGCATCGTTTCTTCCGGGAGTACAGAACACGCTGGCGGACCATCTCAGCAGGTCATTCCTCTCCCACGAGTGGTCGATTCGCCCCAATGTTATCCACACAGTTTTCCAGAGGTGGGGTTTTCCCCAAATAGACCTGTTTGCCTCCAAAGAGAACAGGAAATGCCACCAGTTCTGCTCTTACCAGGGACACTCTCAGGGCTCCCTATCGGACGCGTTTCTTCTGCCGTGGACGGATCACCTGCTGTATGCCTTCCCTCCATTCCCTCTCATACACCGGGTGCTACTCAAGCTCCGGAGGGACAGGGCCTGCCTCATTCTCATTGCTCCGGCTTGGCCAAGACAGCACTGGTACACCCTGCTGTTCGACCTCTCAGTGCGGGATCCCATCCCCCTCCCGTCATGGCCGGGACCTCATAACTCAGGACTTCGGCAGGCTTCGTCACCTGGACCTGCAGTCCCTTCACCTTACGGCTTGGCTCCTGCGTGGCTGACCCGAGCAGAGCGTGACTGTTCCACTGCAGTACAGCAGGTGCTGCTGAAAAGCAGGAAACCCTCCACTCAGTTGACTTACCTCACCAAGTGGAAGCGTTTCGCACACTGGTGCGATCAGAAGGATCTGAACCCTCTCCTGGTGCCTATTCCCAAGATCTTGGACTACCTCTGGTCGCTCAAGGAGCAAGGCCTCGCGGTCTCCTCCTTGAAGGTGCACCTGGCGGCCATTTCCGCCTTTAGGCCCAGCAGAGGGGAACGATCCATCTTGTCTAATCAGATGGTTTCTCACTTCCTTAAGGGGCTAGAACGATTGTACCCACAGGTACAGCGCCCTACACCTACCTGGGATTTGAACTTGGTTTTAGCCAAGCTTATGGGAACCCCCTTTGAGCCCTTGGCCATGTGTTCACTACTCTATTTGTCCTGGAAAGCGGCCTTCCTCGTCGCTATTACTTCAGCGAGACGAGTTTCTGAGCTTCGCGCCCTAACGGCTGACCCACCGTATACCATCTTCCATAAGGACAAGGTGCAGCTTCGGCCACACCCCGCCTTCCGCCCTAAGGTGGTGTCGGCTTTTCACGTAAACCAGGACATCTTTCTCCCGCTTTTCTTCCTGAAGCCGCACGCATCACGTCAGGAACAACAGCTTCATAGCCTCGACGTGCGTAGGGCCCTCGCTTTTTATATAGAGTGAACGAAACCCTTCCGGTGTTCGCCCCGGCTATTTGTAGCGGTTGCAGATCGCATGAAGGGCAAGCCAGTCTCTGCTCAGCGAATTTCGTCCTGGGTGACGTCATGTATCAGGACATGCTATGAGCTTGCTCGGGTTCCAGCTAGCCATCTCACCGCTCATTCTACAGGAGCACAAGCCTCTTCTGCCGCCTTCCTGGCCCATGTCTCCATCCAGGACATCTATCGGGCGGCTACCTGGTCTTCCGTTCACACCTTTGCTTCCCACTACGCATTGGTGCAACAATCCAGAGACGATGAAGCCTTTGGCTCAGCAGTCTTACACTCTGCCACGTCTCACTCCGACCCCACCACCTAGGTAAGGCTTGGGAATCACCTAACTGGAATGCGTATGAGCAATCACTCGAAGAAGAAAAGACGGTTACTCACCGTTGTAACTGTTGTTCTTCGAGATGTGTTGCTCATATCCATTCCAGACCCGCCCTCCTTCCCCACTGTTGGAGTAGCCGGCAAGAAGGAACTGAGGAGCGGACGGGTCGGCAGGGGTATATAACTAGCGCTATAGCAGCGCCACTCCAGGGGGCGCCCAGCCGACCCACCGAGTGTTGCTAGGGTAAAAATCTTCCGACGAGCGTGCACGCGGCGCGCGCACACCTAACTGGAATGGATATGAGCAACACATCTCGAAGAACAACAGTTACAATGGTGAGTAACCGTCTTTTCTCTCTCTGCAATAGGATCTGTGTGAGCAGAGCTTTGCGCCCATTGGGATCCCCCTTGATTTTAACATGAGTCTGTATAGTTATAAGGGTGCCCCTGCATTGCAGGATTCAGGATATTAATACATGAAACTCAATGATTACTCCACACAAGCAGGCAGTGAGGAGGCATGGGCTGAGCAGGATACTCAAACAGCAGAAACATCTTTTCTGTTTGCTGAGAATTTCCAAACAGACAAATGGACCAAATCAAATGAATCAATTGCTCTGTCACAGTTTTGTGATACTGCAGTGAAAATTATAGGTTTCTGAGGACTTGATGAAAAGAGCAATCTGAGCTAATAATATGGGAACAAATAAGTAGTATGTGAATGGACAGGAGAGGGTCTTTTTTCGAAAATTGTTTACTATCGCATTTCTAATGCTACCTCTGGCTTATATTTCCTGGTTTACTAATTGCTCCTCATAAAACCATCCTTAATTCTTCTTCAAATCCCCCTCTTTCCCCATCCCATAATGGCTCTTTTTTCATGATAGCCTTCTAATTTGCTCATATAAATAAAAATGAAAGGGAAAAAAACTTCTTAGGTTCCTTGATTCAATATCCTTGGCTCCTTTTGAGAAATACTGATTTAAGTTAGGTAGAATGAGGTATTGTCTACATATGAACACTCAAGAAACTTAATCCAAATCAACTAAAGGTGTGAATGTAAAGCAGATTAGTTAAACCCCAGTGTGGGTACTGATATTCAGAATGAAAGTGGCCTTAATTCAGTTTAGTGCAGTACATGAAACTAAACTAAATTAAGGTCACACAGGTTTAATGTGGTTTAACTAATCCACTTTATATTCACAACTTTACTTAATTTTTTAGATTGATTTTTTTAACTGTCCCCCTGTTGATAAGCCTTGAGCCTTTCAGATTCCTCTTCCACGAGTCTTTGGTTGGAAAGTACCCAGTCTATTCTAAATAAAGCTATCATATTTAGTGGACCAGCACCAGAGTGTGATGATACACTTTGCCGATGGGTTGCACAGAAATTTTCTGACAGCAGATGACTGGTGAGGCTCAGGAATCTTTGATTCCTTTCCAGGAGAGGAGTGTTCTCTATTGGGCATTCCTACCAAGCTTCACTCCTTCTTCCTTAACCCCACCATTCCTACTCCCAATCCTAGTTCCTTGCTCATCCATTCCCAGTCTCCCTCCCCACCAGCTGTTTATCTCTAATCTAATTGGGCACCCAATGCCAATTTTCTACCCCTCCTGGCCCCTCACTCTTTTTCTCTTTCCAGCAGCTACTATATTCCCCATCCCCACTGGTTCCCAGTCCCAGCCTCCTTCCCCGGGCTCCTGGTCCAATTTCACAACTCCTTGGCTCTGTGTTCAGGTCCCCCTGGCCAAACAGTCCGAGTCTCCCCTCCTTGGCTCTGCAACAACCAAAAGCTGCAATTGCAAGGCAAAGTTCTGCTCATCCCCAGGCTGGAGCATGCCCAATGTGGATGGAGACTTCAGAATTTTTGGCTGTGATGCTCTAGCAAGTCTCTATTGAACATGTGCAAACCATAATGGAAAATTTTAGCCCAAAGTTAGTTTGGCATAGTTCTGAGCAACTCAAAATAGGGTCTTATTATGAGACGAGTCAGGCAACCTTAATGATGTGTGGTGCTACCAGCTCTGTCTCTAATTTATACTGTAACCTATCCCCTCTACTTCGGGATATCACTGCAATTGTTGTAGTACACCAGTCCCCTCTGGATGTCTGTTAACATTCTCTCTGTACCACAAGAGGCAACTTCTGAAAGCACTCCAAGCACTAGGTTCAACAGTCTATAGTGCTCAGTACATCCTCACGAGCACTCTCAGATTCTCAGTAAGTAACACAAGATAATTCTATTAGGAATGCCCCATAAACAGGATGCTAATACCCTTGCCACAGTTACTTTTAGCACATACAATTCAAACCATCAGTTCCAAACTCCAGCCCAGACTCTGCCTGCTGCCTGGCCTTCACTCCACTGCCAGGCAGCTTCAAAGCCTCAAGTCTCTTCTTTCCTACCCCCATCTACTTCTTGCTCTTTGCTCCAAAATCTGAATAAGACTACAGGACATGGCAATTTTACATGATAACCTAGCCACTTCCCTTTCTCTGCGGACAAGCATTCCAGAGGCAAACAGGTATTTTTTGGATAGCTTCATGTGTTCTGGTAAGTGTCCCTCTTCCCATTAGTCTTTACTAGAAATATTTTTGTTTGATCAGCCTAAGAGGCAAAAGGAGGCACAAGGTTAGATTCTTCCTAGGGGAGCCTCCATGGGCTTTGCCAGAATTTAAATCTATGATGAATGCCTTAGGAACTTCCCTTTCCACACCTGAAAGAGCCTAATATTTGAATCTCATAATTCATTTACACTGAACTTAGCACTTTAAAATGAGAAAAGGAAGCAAATTGTTACTGCTGTGAAGTTAAAGAAAACACAACTGGGAAGAGTGACAATGCTAGGCGCAGCATACTGACCCTGCTCTCAGCAGTAGGTCCACAGCTAAAAGCAAAATCAGCAATGAAGCCAAACAAAAGACTACCTGTTAAAAAGGGCAGGAGAAAATGCTGACATCCATATGTCATTACTGAAAAAATTCATACCAGAGCTTAACAAATATGTCCTGCAGGCATTTCCTGAAGCTTATCCTGAGCAGAAAGTTGTGTATTACATATGGGCAGGAATAGGACAATTCAAAGTGAATATTTAGGAGGGCACAGTGAGTCACATGTGCCAGCTTGCTCAGGGACTATACAACGATTTTACTGAAGTAATTCCAGAAATGTGCAGGTATAGTGGTTGTGGCACATTGGCTTTTTAGCAAAAGTTTGTTTGGAGCAGAATCAAGGGGCACTCAGTGTCAGCATGTTAGAAAACCTGTTTTAAGGATCCTGTTACAGCTTCAAGAGCACATACTGTTATTGACCTGAGATAGACTAAAAGGAAAGGGTGGTCAGTGTTGAAAGGTATAATCAAGTGGATGTAAAACTCTAGTCTAGGTTTTTGGAGCTTGTCATAGGTGAGAAGTGTGGAATTAGTTAACACTATATGCACTACTGTGAAACAAGAGACATGCTCTTTCCTCTTGCGAATGCACATGGAATTATGAAGGCCTAATAATAATCTGAACTGTGTGTATTTTTATACCCCATTGAACTGGATGTTGTGTGTCCCCCCAAAAAGGAAAAGCAGAGTCTGCCACAGCAGAAAATGTTAGATTCTTTTCAAATGGTATGTCTGAAAAGAGACAATATTTCTCAAGAGGGTTCACTTCTCAAACTGTTCAGAAAATGGAATTTCCATTCTTTAGGAAATTCTGACATTTTGAAATTATTTTCTCATTCCAAACTGAAAAGGTGCCATTTTAAATTTCCAGCAGAATTAAAATTCAAAAACAAAAATTAAATTTGGAACAATCATATTGTTTTCTTCCACTAATGTCAAAATATAAAAATGAAGATAAATTATAAGCAACATGCATAAATAATGTGATATTAAGACTAATATTTAATATAATATAAAAGTCAAAACACAATCAAAATGAAAAAGGAGGGGAAAAGAACGGGAAATCAGTGATCAGTAGATCAGCACACAGTTAATTAATAGATTCAGAGATTTTAAGGCTGGAAGGGACCTCTGTGTATCACCATCTCCTCCTTTATGTCACAGAGAATTAAATTTGTCCACCTGATAGAGCAGTGTTATGCTGGCTTAATAAACTCTCCAGAAAGGAAGATCAGGTGCTTAGAAGGAGAAAGAAAAAAGAGTACTGAGAACGTATTGAAAGGAAAAAGTTGGGAAGATAAGTTTGGGAAAGTCTTTGTTTTGGAGACCCTTTTGTTTTGATGCATTCAGGCCACCTGTACTCTTTCTTCCTACTCCCCACCACCTTGGTCATGAATTGGTGCTGTCTTCTGCTCCTATGTGACGGATCCTCTGTGGTATGGTCAACAACATAACAAATATATATTTTTTCTATTTTATTTGTTCTTATTAAAAACAAATTATTGTTATTTTCTGATCAGTCAGGCATATTTGAATAGCTGTAGCCCTGGGATATTTTCATGGACTTTTAATAATTGATTTGGAGAGAGATTACTGAGCTTGGTGTGGAGAACTATCTTTTTAGTTGTCAACTTTGAGTAAAAATGAAAGAGCTTTCTCCATAATGAGCTTTTGAAAGTATTGTAGTAGCCATGGGGTGCTGGAGAAATACATTCTTGTTCTGACAATAGATTTTTGAAAGTAGTCATCCCAGTTTCTGCTATTCTCTGAATGGCTGTACTTTTGTATGTCAAACAGAAAATGTTCTTTGACTGGTTGCTCCAACATTAGCTGCTTCTTGGCTTACATTTTTATTTTAGTCTTAGAAGAAAAAAATAATTGTAAATTTTCCTTTCTATTTTAATATTTCCTTGTGTTCAGTTGTTTGGGACGAAGCTGTTGATTTGTTTTACTTTTGTTTAATTTTTTAAAATGTTTTTGAATATGACTTTGAGAAGCTTTTCAGAGTGGCAAATGGTGAAAAATCCTGTTAGAGTTGTTTTAATTGGGACAGCATATTGTTTTCAATTACTAGCAGTCCCAAACCTATTCCCTCCCTTCTTTCAAGTGAATTATTAACTAATACTGCTTTCTGAGAGCTAATTACTTTCAGTCTCTAAAGAAATTATGAGTCCCCAAACCTCTCCATCAACTCTGATCTCTGCCTGCTACTTGTACTATTCCAAAGGAGCAGTAAAATGATGATCTGTTACTTAAATGACCCATATGTTGTCAGGTATAATTAAAAGATATATATATTAATACATTGGATGGAACAAAGTTAGGATTATTAAATTTGTTGTCTCTGAATTTTCCATGCCAGTGTCTCATCTGGGAAAGGGAGTCATGTCTGTGATACTCCAGGAGGATGCATTGCATAGTTTAATGGATAACTAAGCATGATGGATTAGCCAACCTTAGAAATTAGTATGTGGTGGGGGGAGAGTACTTTCTTAAAAACCATGGTGACAGATACGTTTTTTGTGTTAGTAACCAAGACCAAGTATGATAATCTTTTCCTGTTGTATGTGTAAAATCAATGTCATTTTTCATATTTATTTTTCAGTTCAAAAGAGAAAATGTAACAATCAGTCCAGCATATAATTAGGAGCAATGGAGAAAAAAAATAGGTTTCAGTTCACACTAAGCAAACAGGTTTCACTTCACAGTTCTAGGGGTTACAGTAAGAAAGAAGTAAAAACTGTACGTGAAAATTCCTTGACATTGCCCTTTTATTAAAAAGTTAGTTTTAAGGGGACAACTTTATTCAATTTTAACTTTTTTATTATTATTATATTGATACACAGTGCCCTACTATATGAAGGATTCAAGTTGCAGGTCAAATTATACTACACTGCTAATGCTAATAAAAAATTGATTTTTGTCAGTAAAATAAGCAGATATACTCAAAAACACACAAGGAGCAGATAAGTTGAATAATAAGGTGTTGTTTTTATGCAGTCATTTTTCTGCCTGAAAGTACATTTTAAAACAGAATAAAAAAGACATTTATCCATTAATTCTCCAATTAAGCTTGGAAAAACTGGAAGACCCAAGAGGGAACAAAACTTGAAAAAGGAGAAGATAAGAATTTCAATTAAACTAAAAAAGATTTTCTGAGGTGACATTTGTTTTCAGGCCTGCAGCTTTTGCAGCACCGCCATTTCTATTTTTAAGAATGAAACTACAGCAGAGTTCCTGGTGTTTAAAGAAATAATATGTATTTGATCCATTATTGTTTGTAATGACTTCTGGAAAGATCTGGTACTCTTAAAAGTGAAGATCTCGATAAATAATAACACTTGATATAGACTAGTAGAGTGTAGTCAGCTGCTGCTCTGCCTTTTCCACACAGCTTTAACATTATAATCCTAAATTCGAACCTTCCTGTTTTTCAGGTCTGCGCAACTCTTAAACAATCATTCTATCATTAAACTGTGTGTTAGTCAACCCCAAATTATGCCATCTGGGAATTACACTAGAATATAATCACCATTATATCACACAGCCAGTTGGCTTCTATGGAGTACAATAATGAACAGATGACTGTGCTGCTATGATGAGCAACAAGCCAAGCTGGAAAACTTGAATATACCAAATGAGTAGGGCTCAGTGAAATTTTTCAATTGAAAATGTCTTTTAACGGAAAGATTTTCAACAAAATGGAATTTTATGTGATTTCCACAAAACATTTAATTTTTTTGTCCAAAAAACCCCAAAAAACCTCTAATACTGAACTACATCCTGGGGCCAGCTATGGCACCCTGTCCAAATCAGGTATACAGTTGCCTGCTCTTCTCTTCCTTCCGCAAAATGTTGCATGAGATGTTCCACTAGAATCCAGGATAACACAGCTTGGTACATTTAACAAACAAAGAAAAATGGAGGTGAAGATAATAGCTTCACAGGCTTTAGACATATAATTCCCAATCTATAAAATATTTGTAGCTGTGATCTTTTAGATAGCAAGGTTGTTTAACCTAGGACTGCTTCAGATGTTTGAAAAGTTAGTCCAGAAGTACCATTCTCAGACAAATTCTGTGGATTCCAGCCACTTGCAAAACCACTTATAGCCACACACATCTTTAGGGAAACAGGTATGAACAGGAGTGCCTGCTAATAGGGTGGGGGGTTTTTTGTTTTTGTTTTTTTAAGAAAAGGTTGATACTTATGCAAGATAGATGTCAAATCATTATGGGTTTGTTCAGTTTTAGGATGCTGGTATGAGATTCTGAAACATTAGCTGGTGAGCTCTCTGAGAGACTTTTTAGTATGCTAAAGGTTTCCTGCTTGTAGGTGTCAAATCTTTGATGTTGCATGTTATTGAGCTCCTCTTGCTGGCCAGCCAGGATGGAGGACTAACCACAGGATTCTTTCTAAAATATGGTTGCATCACATGGCCAGAAGCAATATTTTCCTCTTTTCTTTAAATTTATAAAGATGATTACCTGGTTCATTCCTACCACTATCAGGAGTCTCCTGATTAACCAAAATGGAGTACTCCACTTCTGATGTCACTGTTCTTTTTGCTGGTATCACATAATTATTATGTGCAGTATGCAAATGAAGATCCTCCTCCAGCCAGAAGTTTTGGCTTGGAAAGTCCCTGTAGTGTCAGCATTTTAAAAATATTTGCTAGTTGGTCATGCATCTCATCCACACACAATTTTTTTTTGCGATATTTAAAGATATATGATCATCTTTTCTCAGACATGGGTAAGTTAATAAACATTATTGCAAACATTCTGAAAAAGTTCTAACTCAATAATCCAAAATAAATTGGAAAAAAAAAAGCTAGGAAAAAGTTGGAACTAAACTAAAATAATAATAATAATAATAATAATAATAAATGAAAAATCCACTTAAGTCCCATGAAAGCAAACTTCGTTGTTTTAAGATTAAGGAACTTTCCCTTCTGTTGAACTTCTCTAGTATATTTGGAGTTGCTGTGGCTACTAGTTAAACTTTGAATAACACTTTTTTGGTTAAAAAAAATTTCCAGGTAATAAGTTAAACTTTAGTTCTGTGAAAGAAAAAAAAATCTTTTACTCTTAAAATCAGAAGGTTAGGTTCAGTTTTTATATAGAAGTAGCAAACTGCCAGGGAACCAAATGCGACTGGGAAAGAGGTGGAATTAAGTGTCAGAGTAGTTTAAGGGATGGAACCCAAATTTAGTCCCTCAGAGAAGGGAAATCTCCCCCAACAGATTAATTCCAGGAAAACTATATATCATACATACTACCCAGGTAGGGGTTTATATTCTTATCCTATGACTGAAAGTACCAAACCCAATAAATTTTCTTCTGGGAAATAGACCAGAAGGGTTGAGTTACACTGGGTTTACAGCTCTGAAGCTGCTCTAAATTACACTGGCTGCAGCAGACTACAGGGACCACTATACTGGCTGAGCATATAGTGGAGTATCATGCGCTCCACTCCACCAGTAGCACTGTGCCCTCATGTACCCTCTCCCTTTCCAGTTCTAACATATCCCTTATGTCAGGGTTGAGGCGAAACAAACTGCATCAGGGACAATCTTCAATTACCAGTTTAGCCAGCTTTCCAGATCATAGAATCATAGAAGATTAGGGTTAGAAGAGACCCCTGGAGATCATCTAGTCCAACCCCCTGCTCAAAGCAGGACCAACGCCAACTAAATCATCCCAGCCAGGGCTTTGTCAAGTCTGAGCTTAAAAACCTCTAAGGAAGGATTCCACCACCTCCCTTAGTAACTCATTCCAGTGCTTTGCCACCCTTCTAGTGAAATAGTGTTGCCTAATATCCAACCTAGACCTCCCCCACTACAACTTGAGACCATTGCTCCTTGTTCTGTTATCTGACACCACTGAGAACAGCTGAGCTCCATCCTCTTTGGAACCCCCCTTCAGGTAGTTGAAGGCTGCTATCAAATACTTCCTCACTCCTCTCTGCTGCAGACTAAACAAGTCCAGTTCCCTCAGCCTCTCCTCTTAAGTCATGTGCCCCAGCCCCCTAATCATTTTTGTTGCCCTCCGCTGGACTCTCTCTAATTTGTCCACATCCTTTCTGTAGTGGGAGGCCCAAAACTGGATGCAGTACTCCATATGTGGCATCACCAGTGCCAAATAGAGAGGAATAATCACTTCTCTCAATCTGCTTGCAATGCATGCTTGGTTCCCTGGCAATGCTCCTACTAAAGCAGCCCAATATGCCATTAGCCTTCTTGGCAACAAGGGCAAACTGCTGACTCATATCCAGCTTCTCATCCACTGTAATCCCCAGATCCTTTTCTGCAGAACTGCTGCTTAGCCAGTCAGTCCCCAGCCTGTTGAGGTGCATGGGATTCTTCCATCCTAAGTGCAGGACTCTGCACTTGTCCTTGTTGAACCTCATCAGATTTCTTTTGGCCCAATCCTCCAATTTGTCTAGGTCACTCTGAACCCTATCCCTACCCTCCAGTGTATCTACCTCTTCCCCCAGTTTAGTGTCATCCACAAACTTGCTGAGGGTGCAATTTATCCTATCGTAAAGATCATAAATAAACATGTTGAACAAAACTGTCCTGAGGGCTGACTCCTGGGGCACTCTGCTTGATACTGGCTGCCATTGAGCTTGACAATCTAGCCAGCTTTCTATCAACCTTATAGTCCATTTATCCTATCCATACTTTTTTTAACTTGCTGGCAAGACTACTGTGGGAGACCATATCAAAAAGTTTTGCTAAAGTCAAGATATATCACATCCACCACTTTCCCCATATCCACAGAGCCAGTAATCACATCATAGAAGGCAATCAGGTTGGTCAGGCATGACTTGTCCTTGGTGAATCCATGTTGACTGTGATCACCTTCCTCTCCTCCAAGTGCTTCAAAATGGTTTCCTTGAGGAAATGCTCCATGATTTTTCCAGGGATTGAGGTGAGGCTGACCGGTCTGTAGTTCCCTGTGTTCTCCTTTTTCCTTTTTTTAAAGATGGGCACTATATTTGCCTTTTTCCAATTGTCTGGGACCTCCCCCGATCACCACAAGTTTTCAAAGATAACGGACAATGGTTCTGCAATCACATCAGCCAATTCCTCAGCACCCTGGGATGCATTAGATCTGGACTCATGGACTTGTTCATGTCAATCTTTTCTAAATAGTCCTTAACCTGTTCTTTCATCCCTGAGGGCTGCTCCCCAGACTGTGTTGCCCAGGACAGCAGTGTGGGAGCTGACCTTGTTTGTGAAGACCGAGGCAAAAAAAAGCATTGAGTACTTCAGCTTTTCCCACATCATCTGTCACTAGGTTGCCTCCCCCATTCAGTAAAGGTCCCACACTTTCCCTGACCTTTTTCTTGTTGCTAACATACCTGTAGAAATCCTTCTTGTTATCCTTCACATCCCTTGCTAGCTGCAACTCCAGTTGTGTTTTGGCCTTCCTGATTAGACTCTGAATGCTTGAGCAATATTTTTATACTCCTCCGTAGTCAACCTGACCAAGTTTCCACTTCTTGTAAGCTTCCTTTTTGTGTTTATGCTCACTGAAGCTTTCACTGTTAAGCTAAGCTGGTCGCCTGCCATATTTGCTATTCTTTCTGCACATCGGAATGGTTTGTTCCTGCACCCACAATAAGGCTTCTTTAAAATACAGCCAGCTCTCCTGGACTCCTTTCCCCATCATATTAGCCTCCCAGGGGATCCTGCCCATCAGTTCCCTAAGGGAGTCAAAGTCTGCTTTTCTGAAGTCCAGGGTCCGTATTTGCTACTCTCCTTTCTTCCATTTGTGAGGATCCTGAACCCAACCATCTCATGGTCACTGCTGCCCAGGTTGCCACCCACTTCTACTTCCCTTACCAATTCTTCCCTGTTTGTAAGCAGCAGGTCAAGAGGAGAATGGCCTCTGGTTGGTTCCTCCAGTATTTGCACCAGGAAGATATCCCCAACACGCTCCAAAAACTTCCTGGATTGTCTGTGCACTGCTTTATTGCTCTCCCAGCAGATATCAGGGTGATTGAAGTTCCTCATTAGAGCCAGGGCCTGTGTTTTGGAAATTTCACTTAATTGTCCAAAGAAAGCCTGATCTACCTCATCCTCCTGGTCCGGTGGTCTGTAGTACACGCCCACCATGATGTCACCCTTGTTGCTCTCGCTTCTAAACTTAGCCCAAAGCCTCTCAAAAGGCTTTTCTCCAGTTTCATACTGGAGCTCTGAGCAATCATACCACTCTCTTACATACAGTGCTTCTCCTTCACCTTTCCCCCTGCCTCTCCTTCCTGAACAGTTTATAACCAGACATGACAGTGCTCCAGTCATGAGAGCTACCCCACCAACTCTCTGTTATTCAAATCACATCCCATCTTTGACTGTGCCAGGACTTGCAATTCTTCTGCTTGTTTCCCAGGCTTCTTGTGTGCTTGCCTAAGTGGTGCAAAGCAGCTAACCCAAAAGCTGAAGAATGAGTCCCCCAAAAATGTTTCATCCCTATTGTCCAAAATCGACCAGTAATTTCTTAAATATCTATTTATATGTCTGGAATGACACTGAGATAATGTCAGAGGTAGCTTTAAAACATCTGTTCCTTTCTCCAGAGTTACGTACATTTAGGGCTTTTGATGTTAGGTTTTAACTGATAAACATGATTAAAACACTCTTGATTTTTTAAAACAAGTTGGTGTTTATCCAATAAACACTGAAAAACACCAGCAATGGTTTATTGGATAAACACTAGAAATATTTACCTGTATCTAAGTGCTAGGCTACACAGAGCAGTAATGCAGACTATGGGGGTGTGATATCTAAAGGGCACTAAAATGTTGTACATTAATTGGTCCCATGTAGACAACTGCTGGTGTGCACTAAAGGTTCTAGCGCTCTTTACCTTTTGAAATAGTGTGATTTAATGTTTGAAAGAGTATTATGTTAAAACGCACAAGGAACATTACAAAGAGACTACTCATTACAGTATATATTAGCGTAATGAAAAATGTACATTACTCACTACATTATATACAAAGAGAACCCGAGAACCCACCTCTCCTTCCCCCTGATTTTTGGACAGCTGCATAAAACTCAAAAATTGCTAAAAATAGCTCCCCAAATGAAATTAATAAACCTTGAAAAACAAGTCCTATGTATGTTCTAAATATTGAAACAGAAAAGCAAAATTCATGGAGCTTTATTCATAAACATTAGTATGGCATAAATATGGCCATAATGAACAAATGATTGTATGCACTTTTTGATTAAAGACACTAAATTGTTTTCTTAGTGAAATGACCGAAGTCCCCATAAATGTTATACAATCCAACCATTAAACTGTGTCATTTATAATACTTGTCTGGAAAACACTGCAAATTATTTATACAGACCATTTTGTTCTTAGAATTTCCCACATCCACAGCTTCTGCCATCTCTGGGCTGCTGACATCAATCCCCGGCATGGATGGAAGCAATCCCCCCTTGGTTGGACAAGGCTGATTAGTTTTCAGACTCCTGAGGTCAGCTCCTACATGTTGTAGTCAGGAAGAAATTGGGCCCCATGACCATATCAATAACTGTTTTGGACCCCATGGAGGTTTCCACCTGCCTCCAGGTTGTCACCACAGCCTCCTCACTCTGCTTCATGGAGGAGGCACCAAGACTTACCACACCAGGTGCAACGGGAGACCACACCTGGTACCAGACTCGGTACTGAGCAGAAGGAAATTGCTCCTGTGAATTCCTCTTTAAAGGAATCAGTAAAGGCTTCAACACAGCCGCCTTTGGCTTCCTTCTCTTCATCATCCAATGAGGTATTGGAAGTTTCCTCATCAGGACCTGTTAAAGAAGAGTGGCTTCTGCCATGGATATCCAGGTGGAAAAGATTGAGAAAGGTCTCACAGGCTGGTCGACATCTTAGCTTCTATGGGACTATCTAGAGCGTGCCTCCAAATGAACAGCACATGTGTGCACCTGCCAGTGAGAAAACACCAAGGTCAGCAGGCATCTACCCAAAAGAAAAGGATGCAAAGAATCTGGATTACTTTTCATGGAATGCTGGATCTCTTTGGCAGAAAACTTTATTCAACAGCTGTTGTGCACTTCAGGATTGCAATCAGCAGGCTTTCCTGGGATGCTCTGACTGTATCCTCTGGGACAATATATGAAAAATAAAAAAACAAATTAATAGAAAATGTGAGGCGGGAATTTCTTGCCATGATAAATGATAATTTAGTGCCCAAAAAGTCCCTTCAGATGGGCTTGAACGCTGCTGATTCTGCAGCTAGAGACATGGCATCGGCCATTACAATGTGAATATGCTCATGGCTCCAGTCATTAAGTATTCCTCAAGATGTCCAACAGATCATAGAGGACCTGCCCTTTTATGGATCGTTCTTTTCTGAGCAGACAGATGCCAAACTGAATAGGACTAAAGGACTCCAGGGCAACACTCAAATCTTTAGGCATTTTTATACCTGCACCAAAGAGGAAGCAGCTCTATCTTCAGGATCCTCTCTGTTATCCTACTTCCATGCCTCATCACCAAGATCTAGCCAAAAACAAGGGCAGAAATTATGGGAGAAGATCACCCCCTCCTTCTTCTGCAATAGCTCCTGGTTCATCCAGATAACCTGGGAGTTCAAATATCTTGATGTGTTTCTTGAGGACAGCCTACCAGTTTCCACAGTGCCAGCCTCTCCTACTACATTGTTTGCCAACTGACTGTCCCACATTACTATAGACCAGTAGGTCTTAAGCACGGTGGAATTGGGATACACACTTAAATTACTTTCTATTCCCCCCTTCCTCCTCTGCTCCCTGTCCCTTTACAGAGACCACTCTCACAAGGTCAAGTGTAATCTTCAGGAAGTGCAATCTTTTCTTCACTTGGGAGCCATATAGGAAGTTTCCCAGTTATACACAGGGAATGGGTTTTATTCCCACTATCTCCTGATCCCAAAAGCAATGGGAAATCTCAGACCCACACTAGACCTTTGACAGCTCAACAAAGGTCTGAAGAAATTAAAGTTTTGCATGATCACACTGGCTTCCATTATTCCCACCCTATACCTGGAGACTGGTATACTGCCCTTGTCTTAAAAGATGCTTGTTTCCATGTGTCAATACATCAAAGCCACAGGAAATTCCTCAGATTTTGGTAAATCAATCCCAGTACCAGTTTACAGTACTACCAATTTGCCTGTCTGCAGCTCCATGATTATTCACAAAGTGAATGGCAGTAGTGGCAGCATTCCTGAGAAAGCCAGGAGTTCAAGTGTTTCCTTACCTGGATGACTGGTTAGTGAGAAGTATCAGAGGGGTAGCCGTGTTAGTCTGGATCTGTAAAAGCAGCAAAGAGTCCTCTGGCACCTTATAGACTAACAGACATATTGGAGCATGAGCTTTTGTGGGTGAATACCCACTTCGTCGGATGCAGTGTGACCCATGCATCCGACAAAGTGGGTATTCACCCACGAAAGCTCATACTCCAATACGTCTGTTAGTCTATAAGGTGCCACAGGACTTGGTTAGTGAGAGGCAGCCTAAGGCTCAAGTGCTGTCCAGAGTGTCTGTCTTCCAATCCACCTTTGGTGTG
This sequence comes from Mauremys mutica, assembly GCF_020497125.1. NCBI lineage: Eukaryota > Metazoa > Chordata > Testudines > Geoemydidae > Mauremys > Mauremys mutica. The sequence continues at coordinate 78,621,415 of NC_059074.1, read as the reverse complement.
CTAGGGTTGTTCATCAACATGGAGAAGCAATCCAGTCATCTGTACAAAATATAAAGTTTATGGGAATGGTCTTGGACTCTGCAGAAGGCAAAACTTTTTTCCACAGATAAGATTCCAGATGATGCTGGCCATTGCATTAGCCCTGAAGGCCCATCCTACCATGACAGTGTGGACTTCCTTCAGGCTTCTGGGGCATATGGCCTCATGCACTTGTGTGGTTCAGCTTGCCTGGTGTGGTTAGATGTTGATAGATGTTTAGCTGTGTGTATGTGTTCCCATTGTGTGCCTTTATTCTGGTGGACAGCTGGCATGGCAGACCTCAAGCGAACTGCCCAATGACCACAAGAGCCGGTAAGGGAAGAAAGTACTCAACCAGGTGTATTGTCGACGAAGCATGGTACTAGTATTCCACAGACTCTACCAGACCATTAATACATGTATGCCCATAAAAATGGACCAGCTCAGTGAACTGCAGGACTTTCCGTTCCTCCCTAGGCCAGACAAAGATACTCCCTTTAAGATACATTTTTGTATTTTGATACAAACAAGTTATTACTGCCCCTCTGACATAGTTACTATAGTTATTGCCCCCTGACATGGCTAGTTATTACTTATCACCTTTTACATGTTAGTTTAGATAAAACATTTTTATTATGTACTGTCATCCTGACATTATTTTTTAAGAGGAGTCAATGTGTTCCTGTTGTCCTTGGGGAATGTTTTTGTACCACCCTTGATATCAGGATGTTCTGGTGCCACTTGATATTGGGATGTGTTTGTGTAAGTACTCTGTAACTAGCACTTTTTAGAAATGTGTATTTTCGCAATATTAGCCCTATTCTTGCCAGATTTTGTGAGCAGGTTCTGCCTTATACCAGGCCTCTAATACAAGGGCTTATGTCTCAGGCTCTCTTCCTACTACACCAGACTCAGTCTCCTAAAGATGGAAGTGTGGCTGGCATTGGTGTACTCTTCGATTTGTCATCCCCTAGAAATGGGGTATGAGTGCCCATTCAAATTTTGATATCTCTAAACTGGTGAGCAGACCCATCAGATGTGTGTGTGGGGGTGTACCATTTGCTCCTCCTCAACCAGTTTTGGCACTAGTTATGTACACTTCTGTCCTAGATTGGGGGACTCACCAGGGATCTCTGAAGATGAAAGATTTATGGTTGGCACAGGATTTAACTGTGTATATAAATGTCAAAGAATTGAGGAACATTGTCAAGCCTTCCTTTCCCATGCCAAGGGAAGAAATCTGCTCGTACTCACAGACAATACAGTGGCCATGTTCTGTGTTAGCAGGTAGGGAAGAGCCCAGTCAACTCTGCGATGTCTAGAGTCAATGTGGCTGTGGGACTTTTGTATCACCAACTCAATCCATCTCAAGGCCGGATATTCAAACCAATCTGGCAGACCCATTAAGTAGATCTTTAACTAGCCATCATGAGTGGTATCTCTGCCCAGACATAGTCAGATTCATTTTCCATTTTCCATATAGACTTGTTTTGAACCAATGGCTACCTGTTCACTTCCATCTATCTATGATGGTAGTTGCCTTGTTCGCAATTGTCTCAGCCAGGAGAGTGGGTGAATTATGAGCACTAGTATCTGGACCTCTGCATGTGGTCATCTGAAGTGGAATGAACATGTGAAACACATCTCAAAGAACAACAGTTACAGAACAGGTTACTAACGGAGTCTTTCTATACATTTGAAAGTGCTGTCAAATGTTTAAGAGCTAAGAACCAATGAGGATGATGCAGCACAATTTAAGCATCAGGGATTCTAGTATGAGATGTTAGGTTTGGAATGAACTAATAAGGGTTACATACTCCCTTGAGTATCAGAGGGGTATCCATGTTAGTCTGGATCTGTAAAAAGTGACAAAGAGTCCTGTGGCACCTTATAGACTGACATATTGGAGCATAAGCTTTCATGGGTGACAAAACTTTGTCAGATGCAGGTAATGGAAATTTCCCAGAGGCAGGTATACAGATCTGCAGTGATCTGGAAGCCTACTTTCACCGTCTCTGACTCAAAGAATACTTTCAAGATAACACTGAACAGCACACTGATACACAAATACCCCCCCACCAACAGCACAAGAAGAACTCCACTTGGACTCCTCCTGAGGGTCGAAATGACAGTCTGCACCTATACATAGAATGCTTCTGCTGACATGCACAGGCAGAAATTCTGGAAAAACAACATTACTTGCCTCATAACCTAAGTCGTGCAGAACGCAATGCCATCCACCGCCTCAGAAACAATCCTGACATTATAATCAAAGAGGCTGATATAGGAGGTGCTGTTGTCATCATAAACAGGTCTGACTACCAAAAGGAGGCTGCCAGACAACTCTCCAATACCAAATTCTACAGGCCACTTTCCTCAGATCCCACTGAGGAATATACTAAGAAACTGCACCATCTACTTTGATCATCTGGACCCATGGAAAGGAGACTCTGGAAGAATTCCACCATGATTTCAACAGCTTCCACCCCCACCCCACCATCAACCTCAGCCTGGACCAATGGAAGGTCCACTTCCTAGACACCACAGTACAAATAAGTGATGGTAACGTTAACACCACCCTATACCAAAAACCCACTGACCATTATGCCTTCATTCATGCCTCCAGCTTCCATCCCAGACACACCACACGATCCATCATCTACAGCCAAGTGCTAAGGTACAACTGCATTTGCTCCAACCCCTCAGACAGAGACCAACACCTACAAGATCTTCACCAAGCATTCTCAAAACTATGATACCCACACAAGGAAATAAGGAAACAAATCAACAGAGCCAGATGTGTACCCAGAAGCATCCTGCTGAAAGACAAGCCCAAGAAAAAAACCAACAGAACTCCACTGGCCATCACCTACAGTCCTCAGTTAAAACCTTCCCAGCGCATCATCAGTGATCTACAACCCATCCTGGACAATGATCCATTGCTTTCACAGGCCTTGGGAGGCAGGCCAGTCTCCCTCCCCAGACAACTTACCAACCTTAAGCATATTCTCACCAGCAACCACACACTGCACCATAATAACTCAGGAACCCATCCATTCAACAAACCTCGATGCCAACTCTGCCCACATATTTACACCAGCGACACCATCACAGGACTAATGAGATCAGCCATAACATCACCGGTTCATTCACCTGCACATCCAGCAATGTAATATACGCCATCATGTGCCACCAAAGCCCCTCTGCTATGTACATTGGCCAAACTGGACAATCCCTACGTAAAAGGATAAATGGACACAAGTCAGATATCAGGAATGGCAATATACAAAAACCTGTAGGAGAACACTTCAACCTCCCTGGACACACAATAGCAGATTTAAAGTTAGCCATCCTGCAGCAAAAAAACTTCAGGACCAGACTTCAAAGAGAAACTGCTGAACTTCAATTCATTTGCAAATTTGACACCATCTGCTCAGGATTAAACAAAGACTGTGAATGGCGAGCCAACTACAAAAGCAGTTTCTCCTTCCTCGGTGTTCACACCTCAACTGCTAGAAGTGGGCCTCATCCTCCCTGATTGAACCCACGTCATTATCTCTAGACTGATTCTTGCCTGTCTCTGGAAATTTCCACTACATACATCTGATGAAGTGGGTATTCACCCACAAAAGCTTATTCTCCAATACGTCTGTTAGTCTATAAGGTGCCACAGGACTCTTTGTCACTTTATACTCCCTTGAATGGGACAGACAAGACCTGAAAATATAGTTTTTAGCAGGATCTACTTTACAGAGAAGGGAGAGTCAGAAAGAAAGAAGGCATGATAAGACCAGGAAAAGATAAAGGGAATATAGAGGATTGATAAAATGAACAAAAGTCTTTAAACAACAGAAGGAACAGATTTAGGAACTGGAAAAAGGGAAGGAAGGGAAGAAACAATAAAACTTGGAAAAAAAATTAACAGATGTTGCAAACTGCAGGGATTTCAGATTAGATTAAAGAGAATGTTGAATTCTTGGTTATGCAAGACTGCACAGTAGCTGATTTTATTATATATGTGGAGATTCCCATCTCTGTTTTAAAAGATCTGCATCAAGCCCTTTGACTGGGAAAGTGTACATGTTCTGGGATATATGGGTAAAGGATGGCTTGAGTGCCCAGTTAAGGATGGCTTTTCTAGCAGTCCACTTACCCCAGAAGCTTTTAAGATGAAAGAGGGACAAAATAGAGGGTAAAGAAACTGAAAACACCAGGCAAGAGATGTTGTTATCCCTGTCGCATCTTGGGGCATATTAAATAGAAGGTGCATATGTATATCCATGTTAAATTGTCATGTATTTTGTTTCTGAGCAATACTTTTTGTAATTCAATTCGTCACATGTGTATATAACATATTTTTACTTCTCATAGAATTGGTCAATCTCCCCTCAATGTTTGTGCTGTTAGTCATTGTTTTCCCATACAATTTTAGTAACATGGTCTTAACCTGCACAGAGGTATAAAAGTACTGTTTTAGTGACAGTATACTTTTTATGTAGCTGTTTCCAAACCATAAGGTTTCTGTTGACATATAGGTCTCTGAGGATCATTATTTCTTTTTTCTCTTCATGTTTCTATACTAACATTTTTGTCCTCTTAAATCTGGAGATATAGATTTTGTTTGCCATATTTAAAAATAATTAAAAGCTGTATGAGTTTTAATGGTACTGTGTATCATTAAATAATGAGTTTTAATGGTACTACTGTGTAGTATCATTTAAGTATATCCTTCTCCTGATTTGACATTTCAGCATTAGCATTTATATAAACTACATATACACACAAGTGTGTGTGCACATGTGCATAAACACTTACCTACACATCATTTTGTTTATTTAATCCCCCCCCCAAAAGAATATAATCAATATGATGGTATGCATTTATAAAGTGCTTTGTCATGATCAGATTCCTAAACAACCAACTCAGAAGTAACTGTGGACAATACATTCATCTTTTTATCTGCAAGTTAAAATTGGCCCTTAAAAAGAAAGTTCAGCAAATTAGTAATATTTTCTCCAACCATGTCAAAACACAACACAGCAGCAGGCCTAACCATTGTCATGAATCTGTGGTTTTCTTTCCTAATTTTGTTTTCTTAAACATTAACTTAATTAATATTTTAATAACTGATCATTACAAACTTAATTCTCTCTCTGCATGATACGAGTTATTCCCACTGAAGTCAATTATTCAGTGAAGTTACTATTTAAATTGTGTGGTTTTGTTTTGAGAAAATTAGTGTGCTCATAAATGTGTGCAGAAAAATCTGTTTTTACTCATGAAAATTGATATTTTTACACTTATACTAAGGGATACATACAGCAGATCAACCATTGTCTCAAAACAAAAACAACTCTGTATAACAAGGACAATGTTGAACTTTAAAAAGATAACAAATCCTACCCCTTGTCCACCCCTGTACCTCTGACACAGGGTCAAAAAAGTTACTGTCATTGGTATTAGTTTTGCATATTCATATACTCACATATTCAAATGATGACTCTGGATCCTTATGCAAGTCAGTTCATTACTGAGGTATCAGCAATCTGCTCCTAGAAATGCCATGAGCCTATTAAGGAGAATGCAGACACTTCTACTTCTCAGAAGTTGCCAGTATTTTCATTTATGCCATGTCCCTTTCACCTCCATGTAGTCTTCATGTAAATCGTCCTTGCTTAAGTATGCTATGCTTGTGCAAGTGTTAAAAATGAGTATAAAGGTGATAGAGGACAGCTAGTTTCTTTGTAACTAAGGGGTTTTCAATGCAGACCTTCAGTTGTTATGGCAACCTTCAATTAATGAAAGTGTCATCAAAGTTATATCTCTCCAGTACTTTATACAGTTCTCACCATTAAACATGTTTAAACGTTCCCCTTTGCAGCCAATGACTTGGCTGCAACTGGAATCCATATTAGTAATATTAAATTTAAAGAAGCAGCAAAGAATCCTGTGGCACCTTATAGACTAACAGATGTTTTGGCAGCATGAGCTTTCGTGGGTGAATACCCACTTCTTCGGATACAAGTCATATAAGGTGCCACAGGATTCTTTGCTGCTTCTACAGAACCAGACTAACACGGCTACCCCTCTGATATTAAATTTTAAATATTCTTATGTTGTCTGATAATGAGATAACCTCTCATAAAATTTCACTCCAAATTAATGATTTTCAAAAAAAGGGCTTTCTGGAGCCACGTGGTTAATAATTAAGTAATAACCTATACTAATTAAGAAGTTGGTCTATAATGTGAACAATTAGGATGATTTTTACATGTGGAACTGGGACCAAGATTATCACTGTGTTGCATGGAAGAACGAGACACCCTAGTTTGTTCAAGTAATTATTTATGATCAATCATATTAAAGAGATTAGCTGACCTGTCAGGCATAGACTTCTACAGAGCATCTAATCTATTTTCTATTAGAGCTCTCTTCCTCCCATACACATGCACACATGAACAAACAAAATGTAGAACTTTATCATTGCCATTAATTATCATGAAAGAGATGAAAAATCTATGATTACCACATTACTTGATGTGAAAATGACATAGAGGACATGAATCTATAATGGCATGTGTCTCTGGTTCTGAGGTTGAGACCTTGCACAAATATAATGACTTTTATAAGTCTCCAAAATAGCTCATTAATGTCCAGTGACCTCATGTTAACTACTCACTGAGATGAAAAGAATGAATGTGTCTGAGTTTAATAGCCTATGTGCTAACAACTTTTCAGCTTTAATACTTCCCTCTTAAAATCTCCTTGGAGCTCAACCTGCAGTAATGTGAAAACTAACTGTGGCATTATTAGAAAAGAAAATATGCTGTGACTCATTGCTCAGGAATATGAACTTTGGGAAGGAAGCTAAAAAGCTATGATATATTTATGGAATAATGGGCTTGTTCAGTTATACCTAAGTCAGTATAAAGAGGACGAGCAGTTTCCCAAGTTAGTTACATTCATCCTTCTTCACTCTCTTTGGTACAAGTGAAAAATTTAAGAAAGGCTCCTCAAAAGTGGTGAAAACATTAGGCCAGACCCCAGTTGGCCTATTTGAAATCAACACAGCTATGTCAATTTTATAATAGTTGAGATCTGGCCCACTGATTTCCCTTTAAAAACAAATAATAGGAGATTTAGAAAAAATATATATATATATTCAGAGGAAAATGTTCTATCGCCTACATATCCACAAAAGTAGAATTATCAAGGAATCAAGTATGATATTTTCATATCCTGCAGGGCTAGATTTGAAACCTTTAATTCTCTGTCTCACGAGAAATTAACAAAAAAGTAATAAGTTAGGCAGCATTAAAGTCAGTTAAAATAAATGTGCCACACTGGGCTTTAATAAAAGTAAAATTCTTTATTTTACTGGTATTTCCAGTCTGTTATATCGTGTGTGTTCAAAGCCTTCAGGTTGCCAGAATACCCTAGATCTCTCGGGCTTGAATGGTTGAGGCTCCAAGTACAACTGAAGACACTAAAGAGCCACTTTTAACTTACATTTTTCATTTCATTAGGTTTTGTTTTAAACATTATAAATATTCATCCACTAAGAAAAAATCTCTATATAAGTAACTTTAAGAGCCTGAATTAAACTCATAAAAGCAAGAGTGATAATATTGGGACAGTGTCCTTAAATCACCCTATTCTATCCAATAATTATGGACATCTAGTTTTAAGAACTATCCTGCTCTTCTGGCATGCCTAGAACTTTCACTAACGTCAATGGGAGTTTTTGGTGAAAAGGAATTCATAATCAGGCCATGTTTGTATATTACTACCAAAACACTGAATCAGTCGAAACGTGGTTTACTCACAAGTTACTTCATAAAAGTTACATAATGGAATTCCATTTTTCTCTCAATAAATTCCCTATCAATTTTGCCTATTATATAGATTTTTTTTTCCTGAACCACTATCACACAAATTCAAACCGGAATTTCCGCTCTCTCTCTTTCTTTGCTCATGCATTGTAATTAGAAATATAGATTCTGCTACCAGAGCTTAGGCCATATTTCTGTTGACAACATGTGAGCCAGACTAGAATCCATCTCACTCGCCCATAGCTGTGTTGGCTCTGAAATTCTAAATGGAGCAAAAGGTAGTAGACTTAATTTTGTCCCTAAAGTAAGCAGCAATAGCTCTAAATCTACTTAGGAAACAACATTATTATATAAGACTTTTGATTCTGGATTTTCTTTTCAGCAGACTTATCCAGTACTGTCAACAAGATGTCACAGTGCCTTCAAAAAGTCAGTTCTTGAAATGATTGTTGAAATTAAACTCGGGTAAGACCAAAGTAATGCTGGCGGAAAAGAAGAAGTGTTTCAAGGCACTAATCAAGAGTCTGACCTGCCCTTACATCAAGAGCATGTGCTCTCTCTTTGTCAATGTAGTAGAAAGCCTAGGGGGGCTCAGCTGAAGTCTCTGCTGTGACTGTAGATGCCCAAGTAGCAATGATGGTGAGAAACACATTTTTTCCACCTTTGCTTGCAAGGAGACTGCACTGCTTTCTCTCAGATGAAGACCTGAATACAGTTACCCATGCCTTTATCACCTTTAGACTGGATTACTGCAATTCACTATATATGGGTTGAAAGTCAAAATAATATGGGGACTCCAACTTGTGTAGGACTTACTTGATTCAGACCTGGCTACATCAGAGACAGTCTCTCTATACACAGCCATAGCTGCACTTGTGTGGTTATCTAACTATCCATTTTATGTAACCCATCAAAGTATTTATTCTTATTATTTTATTATTTGTATTATTGTAGTTCCTAGGAGCCCCAGTCATGGATCAGGATCTCACTGTGCTAGGCACTGTACAGATACAGAACAAAAACACAATTTCGGCTGTAAGAAGCTTACAATCTAAGGGTATGTCTACACTACCAGAGTAGTTCGATTTAACTTAACTCGAATTTGTGGAATCGACCTTACAAAGTCGAACGTGTGTATCCACACTAAGGACAGTAATTCAACTTTGTGAGTCCACACTAACGGAGCAAGCGTCGACATTGGAAGCGGTGCACTGTGGGCAGCTATCCCACAGTTCCCGCAGTCCCCGCTGCCCATTGGAATTCTGGAGCGAGCCCCCAATGCCTGCTGGGGAAAAAAATGTGTCGAGGGTGGTTTTGGGTAACTGTCATCATTCAACCGTCACTCCCGCCGGCGGGCAATCAGTTCGCGCACTTTTCTGGTGAGTGACAGCACGGACGCCACAGCACTGCGAGCATGGAGCCTGCTGCGATCATCGCTGCACTTATGGCCGTTGTCAACTCCTCGCACCTTATCGTCCACCTCTTCCACAGTCAGATGCTGAGAAATCAGGCGAGGAGGCTCCGGCAGCGCGGTGAGGACATGAAGTGTGAGAGTGGCACAGACCTTTCACAAAGCACGGGACCCCACGCCATGGACATCATGGTGGACATGTTCATGCTGTGGAATGGTGATTCTGGGCCCAGGAAACAAGCACGGACTGGTGGGACCGCATAGTGCTGCAGGTCTGGGATGAATCACAGTGGCTGCGAAACTTTTGCATGCGTAAGGGCACTTTCCTTGAACTCTGTGAATTGCTGTCCCCTGCCCTGAAGCGCAAGGACACCCGGATGCGAGCAGCCCTGAGTGTGCAGAAGCAAGTGGCCATAGCCCTCTGGAAACTTGCAACGCCAGACAGCTACCGGTCAGTAGCGAACCACTTTGGCGTGGGCAAATCTACCGTAGGGGTTGCTGTGATGCAAGTAGCCCACGCAATCATTGAGCTACTGCTCTCAAAGGTAGTGACCCTGGGAAACGTCCAGGTCGTCATAGATGGCTTCACCGCGATGGGATTCCCAAACTGCGGTGGGGCTATAGATGGAACTCACATCCCTATCCTGGGACTGGACCACCAGGACAGCCAGTATATTAACAGAAAGGGCTACTTTTCAATGGTGCTGCAAGCACTGGTGGACCATAGGGGACGTTTTACCAACATCAACGTCGGGTGGCTGGGCAAGGTTCATGACGTGCGTGTTTTCAGGAACTCTGGTCTGTTTAGATGCCTGCAGGAAGGTAGTTTCTTCCCAGACCACAAAATAACTGTTGGGGATGTGCAGATGCCTATAGTGATCCTCGGGGACCCAGCCTACCTGCTAATGCCCTGGCTCATGAAGCCCTATACAGGCGCCTTGGACAGTGACAAGGAACTCTTCAACTACTGGCTGAGCAAGTGCAGAATGGTGGTGGAGTGTGCTTTTGGACGTCTCAAGGGGAGATGGCAAAGCTTACTGACTCGCTCGGATCTCAGCGAAACCAATATCCCCATTGTTATTGCAGCTTGCTGTGTGCTCCACAATCTCTGTGAGAGCAAGGGGGAGACCTTTATGGCGGGATGGGAGGTTGAGGCAAATCGCCTGGCTGCTGATTACGCTCAACCAGACAGCTGTGCGATTAGAAGAGCCCAGCGGGAAGCGCTGTGCATCCGGGAGGCTTTGAAAGCTAGGTTCCTCAGCGAGCAGCGTGACCTGTGACTGTTCAGTTTCTTTACAGAGAAGCTGAACCTGCCCCTGTTTCTTTACCTAGTTACTGTTGACTATCCTCTGCAGTTACATACCCCGTTCACCCCGTTTCCCCCCTTCCAACACACGTTTAAAAATAAAATACACGGAACATTGTTAATTAACAAGGTTTTCTCTATTAATGACTTCGCGTTAAAGGGTTGAAACTGGGACGCAGACTGTGCTGGGTAGGGTGTGTAGTGATGTAAAGACCGCTTCTAAACTCGAGGAATGACAGGCTCCTGCTCCTAGAGCGGTCTGCAGTGCTGGTCTGGTCAACGGAGCCTGCCATCCCTCCTTTTTGGGACTCTGTGTGCGGGGGCTATGTGACCTTGCGGCAGGGTGAAAACGGTTACAGATTCCCCTGCTGCGTGGCTCTGTGGTCCAGGACAAGGACCGCTGCATAAGATCTGTAACCGCCCTCCCCCGCCACAAAGTCACGTACCCCCCACCCACACAGAACATGAAAACCACCTCCCAGACCGACCAGGGTGCCTACTGATTGCACTTGTGTGTGACCTGCTGCTGATCCTGCCCCAGTGTCTGTACCCTGGTAAAGGTGACTGTCCTATGCAATTACCAACCCCCTTCCTCCCCCCTTCAAACACAGTCTTCTGTACAAGAACATGACGGAAACAGTAATTAACAGCAAAGTATTTTTAATAATCAACTAGACAGTTAGGGGATGAAACTGGGATTGGGGCTTGGGTGAGTCAGGAAGAGAAGGACTTCTCAAAATTTAGGGAATGAGAGCTTTTTGGTAATTGAGCACTCTGCAGGGGTGGAGTGACAGTTTTCACAGCCCCTGGCGCCCCTCCTTCTTGTTACTTTGGATGAGGGGGGTATGGGACTTTGTGGCGGGGGAGGGCGGTTGCAGATACACTGCAGGGGGGCTCTGTCCTCCAGCCTGCGGTCCTGCAAAACATCCACAAGGCGCCGGAGCGTGTCCGTTTGCTCCCTCATTAGTCCAAGCAGTGTTTGAGTCGCCTGCTGGTCTTCTTGACGCCACCTGTCCTCCCGTTCGCTGTGTGAGCGCTGGTACTGAGAGAGGTTCTCCCTCCACTGGCTCTGCTGGGCCGCCTCAGCTTGGGAGCAGCCCAGAAGTTCAGCGAACATCTCATCCCGTGTCCTTTTCTTTCGCTGCCTAATCTGCGCCAGCCTCTGTGAGGGGGATGCTGGGGCAGGTCAGGAGACAGTCGCAGCTGTGTGATGGGAAAAAGGGAGTGAATTCCTTACAAAGATACATTTTTGCGAACAATGAACATAGTCTAGTCTGTCTCTGTGAACAAGACCATGCACAGCACCTATCTCATGCGCACTCAGGACAAGTTCGAATTTTCGGCCTTCGCATTCATTGCCTGGGGTCTTGCACTGGAGATCAGACAAGCGGGGCAGGACAGCAGAATCCATGGAGCAGGCAGGCATTGTAAGCCGTAGACTTTTGGCTGCTTAAAACTTAATGTATAGCAGTGCCCTCTTGCTGCAGGCAATCCGGAAAGCATGAACTCTGCCCCTGTTCCACCCGCTCGCGGCTGTCCCCGGGAAAGATCCCTGTATGCTGCCCCTCTGCAGCCTCCACCACGTAGCTGTAAACCGACGCTTATTGTTATGCAAAGGAACAGTGAAGCATTCCCAATACTAACATTACCCTAATTCACCTAATTCAATGCAGGAGTCGCTGAGCGAGATCACCCTGAGGAGGATCACTGAAAGAGATAGAGAGCGCATGCTGCGAGAAAGCCAGCACAAACCGGGGGCCTATGCTGCCATGCTCGTGGAGGCAATGCTCCCAGAGAACCTGATGATAGCCTGGTGCGGAAAAGTGTGCTACCACGGAGCACCCAATAAGGCAGCTCTCCCCAGGAACCTCATGCATAGGCTTTTCGATTACCTCCAGGAGAGCTTCGTGGAGATCTCCCAGGAGGATTTCTGTTCTATCCCCATATATATAGACCTCCTTTTCACATAGTTAATATTCCTGTTCTGTTAGAAATAAATGTTTACATGTTTAAAGCACTTACCGACTGCTCCTTCCCCTGATTCAGGGTCCGGGTTAACGGCCGGGGAGGGTTGGTAGGGGATCTCCGTGAGGGTGATGAAGAAATCCTGGCTGTTGGGGAAATCAGCGCTGTAAGCGCTGTCGACTGCCTTGTCCTCCTCATCTCCTTCCTCATCTTCCCCGTCCGCGAACATCTCCGAGGAACCGGCCGTCGACACTATCCCATCGTCAGAGTCCAAACACACTGGTGGGGCAGTGGTGGCAGACCCACCGAGAATGGCATGCAGTGCCTCGTAGAAGCGGCATGTCTGGGGCTGGGATCCGGAGCGTCCGTTTGCCGCTTTGATTTTTTGGTAGCCTTGTCTCAGGTCCTTGGTTTTCACGCGGCACTGCGTTGTATCCCGGCTGTATCCTCTGTCTGGCATGGCTTTGGAGACCTTCTCGTAGGTCTTTGCATTCCGTTTTTTGGAGCGCAGCTCCGAAAGCACAGACTCATCGCCCCACACAGCGATCAGATCCAAGACTTCCCGGTCAGTCCATGCTCTTGCCCTCTTTCTATTCTGAGATTGCATGGACTCCTCTGCTGGAGAGCTCTACATCGCTGCTAGTGCTGCTGAGCTCGCCCCGATGTCCAAACAAGAAATGAGATTCAAACTGGCCAGACAGGAAAAGGAATTCAAATTTTCCCAGGGCTTATCCTGTGTGGCTGGTCAGAGCATCCGAGCTCGGACTGCTGTCCAGAGCGTCAACAGAGTGGTGCCCTGTGGGATAGCTCCCGGAGCTATTAGCGTCGAATTCCATCCACACCTAGCCTAATTCGACATGGCCATGTCGAATTTAGTGCTACTCCCTTCGTCGGGGAGGAGTACAGAAATCGAACTAAAGAGACCTCTATGTCGAACTAAATAGCTTCGCTGTGTGGACGTCTGCAGGGTTAATTCGAATTAATGCTACTAAATTCGACATAAACTCCTAGTGTAGACCAGGCCTAAGTATAAGACAAGAGACAACAGATGGATACAGACAGATGAGGGAATGCAAGAAAACAAGAAGGCACTCTTGGTCAGCATAATAGACTGTGGTCTCAGCCCGCAACAGCTTTGCCGCTGTTTAACATTTTTGTATGCATCACCACAAAGGAGAGTTTTCAGGAGGGCTTTGAAGGTGTACTAAGTTAGCTTATCCCAGGCATGTAGAGCAGCATGGTAGAAAGCATGAAAGTGCCTGTCTGAAAAATTTAACAAGTGGGCAATGGAGGCTGGCATTATGGCCAATATGAGGTGGGAGTTGACCTTTCAGTATTGAATAGGAGATGATAGGTAGGGTGGGGACAGACCATGACAGGCTTTGAAAATGAAGATAAGTAACTTATGTTTTATATGATGTAGCCAGTGAAGGGATGCAAAGATAGGAGTGATATAATCAAAGAGATGGGCTAGGAAAATAATCTCAATAGCAACATTCTGAATACAAATGAGCAGGGCAAGATTGTATTTGTCAAGGTGAGAGAGAAGGATGTTGTAATTATTGATATGAGAAATTATGAGAGTTTGGACAAGAGTTTTAGCTGTGTAGATGGATAGGAAAGGCCGTATCTTAGAGATGTTATGCAGGAAGAAGCCATATCCTGGGACAATACAGCCACCAAAACCTACAATACAATTCATGAGTGACAGATAAAGAATTTTCAGCCAAGGATGCTTGATTGCAGCACATGCTACCAGAAGAGAAAAGGCGAAACAAAAGACTGGACATCTTCACAGCATAGTGCAACATCTTCGTGCCATAACCAACAGGAAAAAAACAGAAGTTCTCATGGTATCTTCTGTGGATCTATTATGCAAATATACATGACTCTATTTAGTGCCTAGCAACTAAGATGATGATGGGCTATCTATAAATAACATAGATTAGATAGTGTCATTTTTCTTTGTCTCCTTCTACAGCATAGTCAAATTCCATATCGTCATCACCAGAATCTCCATTACTCTATCCCTCATCTCACATCTCCTAGTATACCCTCCCTGCTCTGTATGCCAATTCTGTCTGTTGTCATGCTCCCTATGTTGTCTTCTCTTTCAGCTCTTGATTCTGTACCTTCTTTCAGCCTCCCTCCTCCTGAAAACCTAGTAATTACACTGTCTGCCTTCAAGTCCCTCCTCAAAATCAATTTCCCCATCAATCTTCTCTCATGGACTCTCATTGTCATTCCTGCTGCTTGAAGTTAATAATCAAATTATCATAACCTTAAGTGCCAATAGAAAAGGTTCCTCTGCCCTGGTTTCTTTTATCCCAGTTTTCCCCCTGTTACAATTTGATGTTGTTACTCATGTTATTTGTTTAAATTTAGTGATAAACTGAACAGGGCAAATAACTTGTTAAATATTACTTTTGTGATATGTTGCACTTGTCTCTGGGACTATATCAATAAGTACAAATAACTGTATTTTAAAGAGAGTGTAGGGACCTGCACTATTGAGTCAAGTCCCATATATTTAACATATCATGCCTCTATATATACTGATCTTTAAAGTTAAACAGTATCAGAAACATATTTTTTAAAAATTCCAAAATTATGTGTTTAGCCTTTGTAACTATCTACACTGATGTAATCTGTATTGTGCTATCAGATTTAGAAGTCGTAACAAGAGAACTTGTATATACCAGCAGTATCTAGCATTGGAAGTAGGATGGGAAGTCAATCCTAGCCATTAGCTCAATGATAAATGATAATGTTGGACCATTTGCATATCACCCCATCACTACTCTGGGGTGTGTGTGTGTGTATATATATATATGTAAAAGAGCCCCCTTAGCTTTTTTTCCAAAATGGTAGGAGATCCTGGCCATGCCGTTATTTACACTGGGTAGCTTATACACATTCCCCAGTTTCTTATTTCTTGCAAAGGGGACCCTGCCCTTTGCAGGCCTTCTTAAGTATCTTCTGGTGGGGAAATCAAAAGGAAACTTAAATGTCCCAGTGGACCTGAGAACAATGTCTTCCAGGAGCCAACTTAAAGGGGAAAATGTCAACAGTATCTTCTTACTTCAGGGTTGCCTGCATAGTGATTTCAAGGACTTCTGGGCTAGGCTGCTGAATCAGGCTCGCTCTGTAAGGTTTACCCTGCTAGTTCATTGAACCCTCCATCGGGTTAGGGTGGAGATCTTCTGGATGGGAGCTCCCCCTGCAGTTTCAGGAGTCACTCCAGCAGTTTCCTGACCTGACTGCAGTTTCCTCCTTTTTAAGGGTCTCCTCCCTACCGTACATGATTAACAGGGGCAGGCTACTCCCCTCCTCCCCGGTGCCTATATACCCCATCCCAAGGACTTTCTCCCCTTAGAAAAGGCCTTGAGCCCTCCAAACGTCCCATTCCCAGGACCTGTGGGAGCAAGCACCATCCTTGCAGCTTGTGCCTACATACCAGCTCTGGTTCTGGCTGCTCACCCATGGTTCCCTGGTAGTGGACCCTACCCCAAGTTGTGACTGCCACTGTGACTTCCAAGTGACATCACCTCAAAAAAGATAAAATAGACTGGGATTATATTCTGTTTTTTTTTTGAGTAAACTCTACAGATCTGGAGAGATCCATGATACTTCATCCACTCTCTTCTCTTCCCTAAGTACAGACCTTGGACTCACAGATCACCCTTCATAGGCTGCACAGGATTGGGGAACATCCTGGCAAAGATAGCATGATATTTCTTTCATACTGAATGGGGGATGTCTAGGTGCAGAGGCTCCTCTCTGTATATGGATCTTGGAATATGGGGACAGAGTATAAGGAGCCAGGCCACTGTTTTTAATGTATTTAAAGACAGTAAAAGTGCATATACAAGGAAGATACAAGAAAACAATCTATTAATGGAAAGACAATATAGGGCAAACTTCTAAATAAAATTCTGATTATAAATAGCTGATTTTGTTAGCCACTGTTTTCCACTGGAGAGGATTCATAGATTGCATAAATATGACACAGCAGTAATTTTAAATGGTGCTATTTTTTAATCTAAAATTATTGTGTCTAATTGATAGGATTTTTCTCTAGCTTTAATTTGTAAAGATAATTATAATGGAAGATATCATTATAAAAGCTTTAAAGGATTTGTGTTAAGTGTGCTATCTTTTGAGCTTCTCTACTCAGTGGGAATATAAGTATTTACTGGCAGCCAGCACCCATCTGAGCTCGAATCTATGTTGGGGGGCGAGAGTAGGGAAGAGAAGTAGAAAAGAGAAAGTGAAAGAAAAAGTAATGATGACTTCTTTGGACTCCCCTAACAAATAGAAAAGATGCCTTTAGTAATTAATTCCAAAACTGAATTGTCCCTTAGAATTGTTCTGGTATTGCTCTTTCTTCCTTTTAAAAGAGGAAGCTAACAACATGCCAGGTAGAGTACTAATACTGTGGCAGATCTTCAGTACTGTAATGTCCTAAATAATAACAATGTGATATAATATGCACCTAAATAGCTGATGATCAATACTTATGATGGATAACAGCACAAGGATACACTCACCTTTCCTGTGAAAATAGTGTAAACACAGACACATTGTTTATTCTTTGTTCTGTTAAGACCCATCGGTACTGTATAAATGTTAATTGTCCTCAGGGGGGATGAATTGAGAAAACACATCTTATGTACTCTGCAGGGCCGGCTCTAGACCCCAGCGTGCCAAGCGCGCGCTTGGGGCGGCATGCCGCCAGAAGGGCAGCAGGCGGCTCCGGTGGACCTCCCGCAGACATGCCTGCAGAGGGTCTGCTGGTCCCGTGGCTCGGCTGGACCTCCCGCGGGCGTGCCTGCGGATGCTCCACTGGAGCCGCGGGACCAGCGGACCCTCCGCAAGCACGTCTGCAGGAAGTCCACCGGAGCCGCAGGACCGGTGACCGCCAGAGCGCCCCCCACGGCGTGCCGCCGTGCTTGGGGCGGCAAAATTGCTAGAGCCGCCCCTGGTAGTCTGCCAGTATCGGCTATTACTTACATCAGACTGATCGTGGCAAAATTTATTACAGTAAATTAGGCCTTGATCCACTGAAGTCATTTAATTGCCCTTACTGTCTATGCATAGTTTCATGTTACATAAACTGTAAGAAGTAGCAGTAACGTGAAGACTTGGACCGATCAACTCCACAGTTACAATCCAAATGTTGCCACTGAAACACTGAATGGCTCGGGATAAGTTACTTCACATCTCTACCTCTGTTTCCCCATCTGCAAAACAATAATACTTACCTATATCACACAGACATTGCCAACATTAATTCATTATCACACAGTGCTAACTAACATTGACAAGTGCTTAGTAACATTTTAACAAGAAGTGGAAAGTGTTACTTAACATATTCTGGATTTCCATTTACAGGGAGAAATAATCAGGACATAGGTTTTTTTAATGTAAAGACAGATCATCATAAATAGAAAATATTTTTTCTGGAAGTAACATATAAAGAATCCTAAATGTGTGAAGTAGAACCACATGAAAATAAAATCCATCCTTGCAAACAATTCTGGATTTGTATTTTTTTTTAATGTACATTCCAAACTATGCTAACTGAAGCTTTGGTAATAAGCTTTGGAAACATTTGCAGATGGTAAGTAATACAGGGCTGATAATATCAGATTCTAATAGATTAAACCAATGACATTTTTAGTGCATGTTCCAGTGGCACAAAAAACTACCATTCTATAATAAACACCTCTGGTTTTATTGTAAAGCTTCGACCGTTTCACCACTGTAACACTCACTAAATAGAACTTTGATTTCTATTATGCCAAATAAATGAAGTGAAGCAACAAAGAAGTATTTTAAATGAAGTGTATTATAGGGATAAAGCATACAGAAGATTAAATGAGAAGGCAAATCAGAATTCTGTCAGTTTGGTTTTTTTGTGTTAAATCAGTCCATTCCGAAGGAAGGTAGAAATCAGAGATCCATTTTGAGTGTTTGAAATACAAAGATCTTTCCTGTGCCCTAGTATGTAATAGACCCCCTAGAAAAGACCAAAACTGAGACATTGTACTGATGTAGCATTTGGGCTAACCCCTTTAATCTTGACATGTTATACCACCCCACGCAATAAAACTGAGGGTGCAATTGCATCAGCATTCCATAATTGTAATTCTTCTTACAGTAAGTAATTGCTGTAAGTCTTTTGACAGGACTTCTGAAAACGGATGGCCTGTTGGATTGTGCCCATTCTGTTATCACTTTCAGTGTAATGATGGAGTTGATTAATTTTGTTTGCTGTTTTGTTCACTTTTTTTTAACTCGCTCTCTCCTTCATTCTCTTTTGGACTAAACTAGTTACTATGGAAATAGTGATGCCAGTTACATGACTGGAGTTTAATGATGTCAACTAATACTGTTGGAGTCAGTTTATATGACAGTTTGAAGTGTATAACATTAGTGAAATATTGTTGTTTATTTGACAGTTTTTAAGACCACAAATGTGGTTTAACATAAAGGAGGTCCCTACATCCTTCTAGTGTAAATCCATATATTGACACTCTAAATACTGCAGTTATGTATTATGCTACAGTATAATATATAATTTCAACTCAAGTTGAAGACTTCCATTATCACAGCTTTTTTTCCCTTACACATTGACACAGTTGTCCACACAATGCATACTTTTTGATATCTGTCAGTTGGTTGGTTCTTAATTCCTTTAATATGTTCCCTGTTGATATTATGTAGTGCTATTTTTTAAATCAGAATGCCACGTGATACTAAGTTATATGCCTTACAAATGTCTACCTATGTTACATATGTGCAGTTATGTTTATCCCCAAAACTTGTAATTTCATCAAAGAATGAAATCAGTCTTGTTTTTTTTACAAAATCATGTTGATTGGTATTGATTTTCCACCTATCCGTTAATTCTTTAACAGCTGAATCCTGTATCATCTTTTCCATTATTTTGCCTAGGATTGATTTCAGGCTAACTGGCCTGCTTGCCCTTTTTAAATAATGGCACAACATTATTAACACTCTTCCAAACTTCTGAAATTTCCCTGGTAACCCAAGATTTATTAACAATGAATATCAGTGAGCCAGACATCTCCTCAGCTAACTCTTTTAGGAACCGGGGGTGCAAGTTATCCAGTCCTTCTGATGTTTATCCCTAGTAGATGGTTGCTTCATATCGTCCTCAGTTACTAATGGGCTGGAAAGTACTTCACCATCCTTCTATGTTATAAGTATATCACCCTGCTTCTTTCCAAACACTGAACAGAAATATTTATTGAATACTTCTGCCTTTTCTACATTATTATTAACAAATTTAGCATAGATTTATAGAATCATAGAAGTGGAGGACTGGACCTCAGTAAGTCATCCAGTCCAGTCCCCTGCACTCAAAGCATGACTAAGCAATAACTAGACCATTCCTGACAGGAGTTTGTCTAACATGTTCTTAAAAACCACCAATGATAGAGACTCCACAGTCTCTTAGGCAATTTGTTCTGGTGCTTAACTACCCCGGCAGTTTGGAAGGTTTTCTTAATATCCAATCTAAACCTCCCTTGTGGCAATTTGACCACATTGTTTCTTGTCCTATCCTCAGAAATTAAAGAGAACAATTTCTCACCCTCCTCCATGTTATGTACTTGAAAACTGTTATCTTGTCTCTCCCCCAAATCTCTTCTCCAGACTAAACAAACCCAATGTTTTCAATCTTTCTTCATAGGTCATGTTTTCTAAACATTTAATGATTTGTGGTGCTCTCCTTTGGACTTTTTCCAATTTGTCCACATCTTTCCTGAAAAGTGGAGCCCAGACACAGTACTCCAGATGAGATCTTACCAGCATGGAGTAGAGCGGAAAAATTACTTCTCATGTCTTGCTTACAAGACTCCTGCTGATACACCCAAAATTATGTTTGATTTTTTTTTGCAAGAGTGTTACACTCTTGACTCATATTTAGTTTGTGATCCACTATGACTCTCAGATTCCTTTCCGCAATACTCCTTCTTATGCAGTTATTTCCCATTTTGTATGTGTGCATTTGATTGTTTCTTCCTAAGTGGAGTACTTTGCATTTGTTCTCATTGAATTTCATCCTATTTACTTTAGACCATTTCTCCAGTTTGGCCAGATCATTTTGAATTTTAATCCTATCCTCCAAAGCACTTGCAACACCTCCCAGCTTGGTATCATCCAAAACTTTATAAGTGAACACTCTGTGCCATTATCTAAATCATTGATGAAGATATTGAACAGAACTAGACCCAGAACTGATCCCTGCAGGACCCCATTTAATATAGCCTTCCAGCTTGACTGTGAACCACTGATGATTACTCTCTGGGAATGGTTTTCCAACCAGTTATACACCTGTTGTGTATTTGGTTGTCATGGGTTTTGTTACTATGGCAACTGAGTTAGACTATTAAGGGATAGCTCAGCCGGTTTCAACCGGCTGAGTGAGCTCTCTGTTTCTGTAAATAAAATGGAGGTTTTGGTTAGCTGTCTGCTCTCTGGCCTCAAGTGATTGCTTCCTACACCGGCTGCCCCTAGGACATAACACTGGCGACGAGGGTGGGATCCTGGTGCTGCTCCAGTAACAGAAGGAAGTAGAAGTCAAGGTAAAGACCAAACAAAGAAAAAAAGCTGCTTGTTTGCACTGACTGTGAAAGTGAAACTAAAAATCATGGCTACTCTGACCAGGCCACTGGAACCTTTTGATGAGAATACAGAGCAGTGGCCTGTGTATACTGAGCGTTTTGAGCTTTTTGGTATTGCAAATGACATTACAGAAGCGAAGAAGGTGCCAATATTCTTAACTGTTGTAGGGGCTAAAACCTACTCTCTGCTACGCAGCTTACTACACCCTGTTAAGCCTGAGACTAAATCTTACAGTGACATTGTGGAAATCCTGGGGTCTCATTTCTCCCCAAAACCACTGGTAATTGTTGAAAGATATAGGTTCCACAAAAGAGACCAAAAGGAAGATGAAACAGTTGTACAATTTGTAGCCATTTTAAAAAAGCTAGCAGAATACTGTGAATTTAAAGAGATGTTAAATGATGCCCTGCGTGACAGGTTAGTGTGTGGCCTCTGCAGTGAAGCTATACGGAAGCGCCTACTGACAGAGGCTCAGCTTACATTACAGAAGGCTGTTGATATTGCTGTCTCCATGGAACTGGCTACAAGGGAGGCACAATACATCGGTGCATCCCCTAGGGTGCAAAAAGTGTCACAAGAACTGACCCACAAAACGGTGCAGAGTCAAGAATGTTACCGCTGTGGTAAGCTGGGTCACCAGGCATCAGAATGCTGGTGTAAGGACCTGGTGTGTCGACACGGTGGCAAAAAGGGACACATTGAGTATGCCTGTAAACAAAAGAAAAAGAGGCCTGTGGTCTGGCTGACAAAAAGAGGAACCTTGCATACCCTAGAGCAGACCCAGGATGATCAAGGTGACACCTCCTCACAAGAGGAAGTGCCACTGCATGTTTTGTCTTTGGCAGCGGGCTCACATGAATACTGGGTAACCCCCTTATTGGAGGGCAAACCTATACGCATGGAACTAGACACCGGTGCAGCTGTCTCGCTGGTTTCTGAGACTGTGTATAAGGAAAAGCTACAGCATCTTCCGCTTAAGGCAACAAAAAACTGCTCTGAAGACGTATACAGGTGAAGCTGTGCCCATGTTGGGCACTATTGATGTTAAGGTGGAGCTCAATGGACAGGCGGCTAAATTGCCACTGTTTGTGGTGAGAGGTGACTACCCAGCCTTAATGGGTAGGTCTTGGCTTGGGAAGATTCAGCTGAACTGGGCAGAAGTGCACCGGATGACTAAAGAAGAAACCAGTCTAACCCCTATACTAAGGAAACATGCTGCTGTTTTTGGAGATGATTTGGGAAGTATGAAGGGAATCACTGTGACATTGAACATTAAACCTGGCAGTCCACCAAAATATCTGAAAGCCCGAACTGTGCCATATGCCATCAGGCCAAAAGTTGAAGCAGACCTGGAGCGCCTGGTCACCAATGGAGTCCTAATACCAGTTACCCATAGCTCATGGGCCACTCCTATCGTTCCAATAGTGAAGAAAGATGGCTCTCTCCGGATTTGCGGTGATTTTAAAGTCACTGTCAACCCAGTGTTGTGTGCAGAGCAATACCCGCTTCCCCGCATCGATGACCTCTTCGCAGGCCTGGCTGGGGGACAAAAGTTCAGTAAGATTGATCTGAGTCAAGCATATTTACAGATGCACGTCGATGAAAAGTCCCAAGAGCTGTTGACTATTGTGACTCATAAGGGGCTTTATCGATACTGTCGCCTACCCTTCGGAATCACATCGGCTCCCGCCCTGTTCCAGAGGGCTATGGACCAGATCTTGTGTGGCTTGTCAGGAGTTCAGTGCTATCTGGATGATATCCTGGTCACTGGAAGAAATGAAGAGGATCACTTAAAGAATTTAGAGGCTACCCTACAAAGACTGGAAGAGTATGGCCTACGAGTTCGCAAAGACAAGTGTGAATTCTTCAAGCCCTCTGTTGAATATTTGGGACACATCATCGATTCTGCAGGTCTTCATAAGGCCCCTGCAAAAGTTAAAGCTATTG
The DNA here is from genome assembly GCF_020497125.1 of Mauremys mutica. Classification (NCBI taxonomy): domain Eukaryota; kingdom Metazoa; phylum Chordata; order Testudines; family Geoemydidae; genus Mauremys; species Mauremys mutica. The sequence goes on along the minus strand of NC_059074.1, from coordinate 78,598,281 downwards.
TGGAGGCTCCCCCACCTCGAAATGTAAGCCAGCTACGCTCATTTCTAGGACTACTGAACTATTATGGAAAGTTCATCTCACAGTTAGCCACACTGCTAAAACCACTTCATGAGCTCCTTGGGCAGAACAAGGCCTGGAAGTGGACTGAAGCCTGTGATGTTGCATTTAACAAAGCTAAGGATGCATTGTTAAATTCTGAAGTTCTAACGCACTTTGATCCATCCTTACCCTTGCAATTGGCCTGCGATGCTTCCCCTTATGGAGTGGGAGTGGTCGTGTCACACATTATGCCTTCGGGAGAAGAAAGACCTATTGCTTTTGCTTCACGCACTCTAAGCAAAGCAGAAACTAACTACGCCCATATCGAACGTGAGGCATTAGGAATTGTTTTTGGAATTAGGAAGTTTCATCAGTACCTGTTTGGGCGAAAGTTTACTCTTCTTACAGACCATCGACCTCTGACATCAATTTTTGGACCCTACACAGGCATTCCCCCATTAGCTGCTAGTCGTATGCAACGTTGGGCATTGATACTTTCTGCACACACATATGAAATCAAATATTGGAAATCCACTCTGCACGGCAATGCAGATGGCCTCTCAAGGTTGCCTTTACCGGTCAAACATCAAGATAGTGCCCAAAAGGAAATCTTCTACTTTGAACAGGTAGAGAATACACCCATCACTGCTACTCAGATAAAGAAGGCAACCCGCGTTGACCCAGTATTATCCCAAGTTATGGACCTGGTGATGCATGGAAAATCTCGACAAACCTCTCCGGTCTCACCCGACCTTGTTCCCTACATGTCCAGGCGGACGGAGTTATCGGTCCAATCTGGTTGTTTGTTGTGGGGGAGACGTGTCATTATTCCACCACCCCTGAGATCACAGATGTTAGAACAGCTACATTCCGGTCACTGTGGAATAGTGCGCATGAAGGAAATTGCACGAAGCTATTTTTGGTGGCCTAGATTGGACAGTGCTATTGAAGAGAAGGCAAAAGCTTGTATGTCATGTCAGAGTGTAAGAAATGCACCCCAGTGGGCACCCCTACACCCATGGGACTGGCCTGAAAACCCGTGGCAACGTATTCACGTTGACTTTGCTGGCCCCCTTGAAGGAAGCATGTTCTTGGTGGCAGTAGATGCCCATTCTAAATGGCCAGAAGTCTCTATAATGCAGTCCACTACTGCAGAGAGTACTATCCAAAAACTACGAGGACTCTTTAGTCGTTTTGGTCTGCCAGAACAACTTGTGAGCGACAACGGACCGCAGTTCGTCTCTCAGGAGTTTCAAAATTTTATGAAGGCAAATGGGATACACCACATCACGTCAGCACCATATCATCCGTCCACCAACGGATTAGCTGAAAGATTTGTGCAGACAATGAAAAACGCTTTGAAATCAGCAAAGGGACAACACTCCATTCAAAAGCGTCTGGATACCTTCTTACTTTCCTATAGAAACACACCTCATGCTACGACCCAGGCTTCCCCAGCCTTTCTAATGATGGGACGACAGCTGCGCACTTGCTTTGATCTGCTGAAACCTTCTGAACCAGACAAACTGTGCAACATCAGCAGCAATATCAAGTAATCAGACGGGCACCCAGAGCAAAAGACCGAACCTTTAGCCCAGGGCAGCCAGTTTTGGCTCGGAATTATACTTCCAGAGCTAAATGGGTCCCGGCCACAGTCATCACTCAAACAGGACCTGTTTCCTATACAGTCCGGACTGCAGAGAATCTTACCTGGCGGCGACATGTAGATCAGCTGTTGCCAGGTCATGCCAGTCTTCAGGACCCATCTGCAGTTGAGGGGTCTGACGTCACCCCTCCTGCTGAGACACCGAATCATGAGTCACCTGTTCCTGACTGTTCTCCTCCATTACTGCCGGCAGCTGAGATACCCCTTTGCCCAGCACGAGCTGATACCACCTCCTCACCTATTCGTGCTGCAGACCCTGAGCCCCTAGTACTTTTGGGTGCAACAACACCAGAAGTTCGCCGTAATCCACCTAGAGACAGAAGGCCTCCTCATCGGCTGGATCTTTAGTTAGGGCGAACCCACGGTTATGGGGCAAAATAATCCCCAGGGTTTAGCCGGGAATGGAGGCAGTCTACCCTCCTTCTCTAGTTTAGTGTGTGTTTTATTTAGGGGATGTTCTTATTAGGGGGGGAGGAATATGTTGTGTATTTGGTTGTCATGGGTTTTGTTACTATGGCAACTGAGTTAGACTATTAAGGGATAGCTCAGCCGGTTTCAACCGGCTGAGTGAGCTCTCTGTTTCTGTAAATAAAATGGAGGTTTTGGTTAGCTGTCTGCTCTCTGGCCTCAAGTGATTGCTTCCTACACCGGCTGCCCCTAGGACATAACAACACCCACCTATAGTAGCTCCATCTAAGCTATATTTCCCTAGTTTGGTTATGAGGAAGTCATGCGGGACAGTATCAAGAGCCTTACTAAAGTCAAGATATACCACATCTACTGCTTTTCCCCATCTACAAGGCTTCCTACCCTGTCAAAGAAAGCTATTAGAGTCGTTTGACATGATTTTTTCCTGACAAATCCATATTAACTATTATTTATCACCTTATTATTGTCTAGGTGTTTGCAAATTGGTTCCTTGATTATTTGCTCCATTATCTTTCCAGGTATCAAAGTTAAGCTGGCTGGTCTGTAATTCCCTAGGTTGTCCTTATTTCTATTTTTATAGATAGGTAATATGTTTGACCTCTTCCAGTCCTCTGGAATCTCTCTGGTCTTCTGTGAGTTTTCAAAGATAATTCCTAATGGCTCAGATATCTCCTCAGTCAGCTCATTGAGTATTCTAGGATGTATTTCATCAGGCCCTGATGATCTGCAGACATCTAAATTGTCTAAGTAATTTTTAACTTGTTCTTTCCCTATTTTAGCCTCAGATCCTATCTCATTTTCACTGGCATTCACTGTATTAGATGGCTGATTGCCACTAACCTTGTCTTTCTTGTTGCTTCTAAGGTATTTGTAGAATGTTGTTTTTTTACCCTTTAACATCTCCATCTAGTAATGGATATTGTAAAATGCAGTTTGAAAAAATAAAAATAATATAATAGTAAAATAATTCTTTAGAATTTTTTATAAATATTTCTTGAAAGGACAACATCAAGAGGAGTGTAAAAGAAACCAATAGGGACTGTGTTCCACATATGGGCCTACCACAGTAGACATAATGGTGACTGAATATTGTTTCCAGTTAATGCAATAGAGCAGACATATTTAGGTGGACAAGGCTCAGAGAATTTACAAATCTGTCATTCTAAATCACAGATTGAGATTACAGAATATGTTGTCTGTTAAATAAATTCATGTCACACCATTTTAAGGATCTTTCATTACTATTTTCAGTTGCATCCTTTTGTCCTACCTTTAAGGCTTGACATGTTGAGAATTAGAATGATGCTGAGACTTTGGATTGAAATGTTGGCAGCTATCCAAATCATAAAATCTCTAAGTGAAAATGAGAGGAGAGGTCTTTTGAACAATTTTATATATGATGCAGATGGAAGGTTTGAAACTTTCTTCCTGCACAGTAACTTCCAAGAATACATTATCTGCCCAAAAGCTAAATTTTCTTATTGTCTCATTCTGCTTCTTTGATATGTCATACACATTTTAAATGTTGACAGACAAGAGGCTGGTTCAAGGTTAGTGATCTAAGCCAAATAAACATGACAAGATGAGGGAAAAATCCAGTAATAAAAATTCTGGAAGCTTGCAAACCTTGGAAAAAAATTACTGAAAATAAAACAAAAGTGAGAAAGAGGAATCCATCCACCTGGAGCATTTGGTTGTGGCAGTAAATAGCTGACAATAAGGTGGAGGTTGGAGCTGTGAAGTGCTTGTTGGTTTTTGTCTTTTGTGAAGTCATCTACAAGGTTGTGAGATGAGAAAAGGCTTAATACCCATTTCCCATTGAAATCCTTTGCCTGGTTTTCCTGTCCTTGTTGTTGTTAAATGTCGCAGACGTATCCCCTCCAGATTCCCAGCCAGGATAGTGTATCAACCAAGGTAAATGCCACTCTCCAAGAATCCAGTAAAGATTTTAAACAAGACCCAGAACAAGGGTGCCTGGGCAATCTTAATTTGTTACTTTTGTGTGTATGCGTTACGATGAAATCTTTAATTAAATCTTGCATGTTCGCAAAGTACTTTTTCCACAGGACCCCTGTCTCATTCAGTGCACAGGATGGATGATGCACAATTAATGAGCAGCTATTTAATATTTTGTTTTCTCCTCATTGTTCAATGTGTGGCTCTAGGCCTTATTTACTGCGCACTATTCAATCCTGGTTCTGAAGACAGGTTTATTAATTTCTTCATAGACTTTTCTAAGACACTCATCACTACCATATCAAAGTGCTTCACAAACATTAATTAATTTATCTTCATAACACCCCTGTGGTATTATCCCCATTCTACAGATAGGGAGCAGAGGCACAGAGAGATTAAGGTAATAGATTTCCATTAATTTTGGGACCCTGATTTAACATGCCTAATTGATTTTTGGCATTATATAACACTTTATTATATACATATTATATAACTCTATATGCTCAAAGCACAGCTCTCATAGACTTCAGTTGCTCAAATAAGACCCCAGGGTTTCAGGACAGGCATCCACAAAATGAGGAACACGCAATTAGTGACCACCTGTGAAAAAGTTTGGTTAAAGTAACTTGCCCTGTGTCACACAGGACCTCTGTAACTGAAGTGAGCAGAGAATCCACATCTACAGGGCAACATTCAACTGCCTTTACTATGAGCCCTCCTATTGCTTCCTGCAGTCCTCTGCCTCACTTACTGTACACTTTCAATCTTCTGGAACAAATGAAGCAGGTGTTGTGTTGTACAGACAACAGTCTACTTCACTACACAACCAAGTACCAAATATACTGTGCAGTAACGATAGATTGACTGATATTAGGGGGGTGAATTAAAAATGCACAGGCTGCTTTAAGTCTGTCATTTCCTAACTTTTGTGCTCTTGAGTTTACAACTTTAAAGTTCTTTTAATGCAGGAAATTACATCTAAAACCTAATTAAAACACTCTCACTCTCTCTGAAAAAAACAGAAATTCTCTCAAGTGGAACCATATTGATCCCTAACTTTGTCATCAGGAAAATTCAGATCACAACACAGACTTTTACCACTTGAGCTAATAGGTACCGATATTTGATTGTTATAATCTGTGGACCAGCCAAAAGAGAAAGTTAAGATACACACTTTGTCAGAGCATTTTGCATCTGTTTGCTGACAGCAGAGGAATGTAGATGCTCATGGGTTCAATTCCAGGTTCTACAGGGGAGTAATTTCTAGTGGTTATAGAATTTTCTGCCCTGGTGCCCCAGGCTGTCTCTGTCCACCTGTGCTCTCACCTGCTCTACCCTTATCCATCACAGCTCCTATCCCCGTCTCCTTCTACTCTTACCAAACCATCCCTCATCCCTATTCCCCTTTGCTCCTGTCAGGGCCGGTGCAACCCATTAGGCAACCTAAGCGGTCACCTAGGGCACTAGCATTTGGGGGGCGATATTTTGGGTCCTTCGGTGGCGACCACGGCGGCTGGATCTTCGGCCGCTCCGGTCGTTGTTGTCGTCATTTAGGCGCTACAAGCTGTTTGGCACCGCAAGCCTGGGAGGTGGGAGAAGTGGAATGGCGATGTTGTGCTCGGGGAGGAGGCGGAGCAGAGGTGAGCTGGGGCGGGGAGCTGCCGCATGGCTTCCTGGGCCAGGGGGAGCTGCCGCAGAGGGGGCGCCATGGGGTGGAGTGGCGGGAGCTGCTTCAGGGGGGGCACCTCAGGGGGGGCAGGGAGCTGCCACGAGGGAGGTGCCTGGGGGGGGGGCGGAGAGCTGCCACAGGGCTCGGGGAGTGGGGGGACGCAAGGTGGAAGTTTCACCTAGGGTGCGAAACATCCTTGCATCCGCCCTGGCTCCTGTCCACCTAAAATAACCTAGATCCTGCTTCTTTCCCTTTCTGTTCCTATCCATGCACCCCCTTCCATGTGTCCTCCCCCTGTTCTCCCATCTAACCCCAGTCCCAGTTCCTGCCACCCTCCCACCCTGCTGCTATCAGTCACTGCCCCACTCTGGCTTCTACAAACCCATCCTCCCCTGACCTCCCTCTGCCCCTTTTCTCATTCCTCTTGTGATGAGGTATGATGACCACTTGCAGAGGATCTTGGAGACAGGGAAGAATCCTGACCCAGGAATCTAACCATTACGCAATACCAGCAGTAAGCACAGCCTGTCACAATACTGTATTTCAGTCTGGCTGCTTCCTCCTTCTCCACTCTGCCTGGGTGCCAGCAGGGGAGTCACTGAGAGCACAGGACTGAGAGTCTGTGCCTGGTACCACAGCAGCCCTCATTAGCTGGGAGATCTAACTGCAAAGAAAGTGCTGCTGGAGCACCCTCAGTCCCTCTCTGGGGATGGAGCAGGCTCAGTGTAAGTGGAATCTTTGGAGAACTGAGTATACACAAACTGATATTTTTCAGAGGGATGTAACTTGGCCATATTTGGATGCTTTCTTTTTAATGGGCAAAGCAAAAGACACCTACTTGACACAAAGACCATCCTCCTGACAAATTTCAAATCCCTGCTTAAAGTTTGTGGGCACTACAGCTTCTCAACAAAATGGCTGTAAGAATTTCTCTCCCTAAACATTGGCAATAGGGTATTATCCCCTAATCTTATTTTCGGAAAATGATGACAGGCTGTTTTAGCTCCAATATTCCAGAAAAATTCAGCAGTTGCCCAGCATGGAAAATTTCAGTCCTGATTGTTAAAGTTTGGTAAAGTTTATAAGCAAATTAAAATAGGGTCCTAAACTAGAAAATGTTAGACAGCCTTCATCAGAGGTATCACTACTTGCACTGCCTACAGTGATGAATGGATTTTAATCTTATTTTATTTTCCATTAATTTCCACATTTGGCAAGTTCCAGCAAAAGACCATTTTCTCATCTAAAAGATTGTGACACTGTGCTTGACCAAGATTGGGCATGGGCACCAATTGAAGAAAGACAGTGACATCGCTTCCTAAGTGTTATACTCTGCCAGGTATACATAAATATGTGGCTATCACAAGTGTAATTTTTAAACTATGCTTCTGTTGATAATGCTACTATAATGAGACTCCAACTCTACAGAGCTAAGGATTTCCCCAGTCTAGATTCAGGGAAGAGCATATAGGCAGTGGGTTCAGCATTGTTCTGCAGTACAGAAATAATATGCATGTTATGAGGAAATTTACTTTGTATTTTTTATATTTTGGATATAAAAATTGAGATATTTTTTAGTCTGTTTACACTGCCATTTTTCTAACCTCCTGTTTATATTTAGATCACATTCCCATCTGTCTTTAACTGGCAGTAGTTCTATTTTAATATTTGTCATCAAATAGGTTATCCTTGTTATTAACAAAAGCCTATATTGCCCTCTCCCATGAAGAACCTGGAGGAAGAAGCTAGAGAGGCAGAAAAACTACCACATTCCATAGATGTTTGGGAAAGGAGGGACTATTTTGATCATCTAGTCTGCTTTTTGGCAGAACACTGGTCAGACAATTTCACCAAATGATTTTTGCATCAAGCCTTCCTGCAAAGCATCCCCTCAATGAGGTGGATGCACAGTGTGGTCACAGGGCAAGGGCTTCAAACCCCACACTCCTCAGCATACATAGGGATGTGGTCTCCTAAAATGAGAAGGGGCAGGAGTGTCCTCATAAATAGCTATTCTACACATTGTGTCCATTTAGAAGGAATCTCAGAGGAGGCTGGGGAATTGATACCAGGCCAAGCTGTAATAACTCATGACTAGATTTCCTTATGGAAAGCCATATAGCACCATCTTCTGTCAACTCAGAAGTCTACTGAAGATGGTGTCATAGAGTGTAGCTTGTTCCGTGTGTGAGCATAAAGAGATTCATAGATTATAAATCCAGAAGAGGCCACGGCGATTATCAAGTCTGATCTCCTGTAGACCCAAGAAGATACAGCATTTAAGCTTTATTCCTTCTTCCACATTTACTGTCCTCTCTCATCAAGCATTTTCTGCAAATAGAGTTCTCCAACTTCCTAGTCATAATCAGACTGTAGCACCCTCATTAGGAAGCTATTTTATATAATATACCAGTTGTCTAATTTATTGCAGATAGCAAAATTAAATATGAACACCATAACCTCATCACATACTTAAGAACATAAGAAAATAAGAATGGCCTTACCGAGTCAAATCAAAGGTCCATCTAACCCAATATCCTGCCTTCCAACAGTGGCTGATTCCAGGCACCCTAGAAGGAATGAACAGAACAGGTAATCATCAAGTGATCCATCTCCTGTCACCCATACCGAGCTTCTGGCAAACACCATTCCTGCCCATCCTGGCTAATAGCCATTGATGGACCTATCCTCCATGAACTTATCTAGTTTTTTTTATCCTTGTTATAGTCTTGGCCTTCACAACATCCTGTGGCAAGGAGTTCCACAGGTTGACTGAGCATTGTGAGAAAAAATACATCCTTTGGTTTGTTTTAAACCTGCTGGTTTGTTTTAAACCTATTAATTTCATTTGGTGACCCCAGTCTTTGTGTTATGAGAAGGAGTAAATAATACTTCCTTATTTACTTTCTCCACACTAGCCATGATTTTATAGACCTTTATCATATTCCACCGTAGACATCTCTTTTCCAAGCTCTTTTCTGAATCTTTTCCAATTTATCTTTTTTGAGATGGGGCGACACAGTATTCAAGATGTGGGTGTACCATGGATTTATATGGAGGCAATATGATATTTTCACTCTTATTATCTATCCCTTTCTTAATGATTCTCAACATTCTGTTTGCTTTTTTGATTGCCACTGCACATTGAGTGGATGTTTTCAGAGAACTATCCACAATTACTCCAAGATCTCTTTCTTGAGTGGTAACAGCTAATTTAGAACCTATCATTTTATATGTATAGTTGGGATTATGTTTTCCAATGTGCATTACTTTGCATTTATCAACATTGAATTTAATCTACCATTTTGTTGCCCAGTAACCCAGTTTTGTGAGATCCTTTTGTAGCTCTTTGCAGTCTGCTTGGCACTTAACTATCTTGAGTAGTTTTGTATCATCTGCAAATTTTGCCACCTCACAGTTTACCTCTTTTTCCAGATCATTTATGAATATTTTGAATAGGACTGGTCCCAGTACAGATCCCTGTGGGACACCATCAGTGTTCTTTCAAATTTTTACATCCATGTGTGGAATGAATTTTGTTCTGTGCACCAATATGAAGGTGATATGTGGTGGGGGTGGGGCCAAGGAGAGGGCTCAGGGCTGGGACAGAGGTTTGGGGTGAGGTGGGGGGGGGCTCTGGCTGGAGGTGAAGGCTCTGGTGGGGCTGTGGATGAAGGGTTTGGGGTGCAGGTTGCCCCGGACCTGTGTCGGGGAGAGAGGACTCCCCCGACCTCTTTCTCACCGCAGCATCTAAAACTTTAAAAACTGCTCTACGACCTTTTAATTTTATGTGCCAGCAATATGGTTCCATTTTGGTTTAGGTGGAGCCCATCCTTCCTGTATAGGCTCCCCCTTTCCCAAAAGTATCCCCAGTTCCTAATAAACCTAAACATCTCCTCCCTACACATCATGTCATCCATGCATTGAGACCCTGCAGTTCTGCCTGTCTAACTGGATCTATGTGTGGAACTGGAAGCATTTCAGAGAATGCTACCATGGAGGTCCTGGACTTCAATCTCTTAAATTTGGCCTCCGGGACCTCTCTCCTATTCTTCCCTATGTCACTGGTACCTACAATTACCACAACCACTGGTTCCCTCCCAGCACTACACATAAATCTATATAAATGTCTCGAGAGATCCACAACCTTCACACCAGGCAGGCAAGTCACCATGCGGTTCTCCTGGTCATCACAAACCCAGCTATCTATGTTTCTAATGATTGAATCCCCCATAACTATTACCTGTCTCTTCCTAACAACTGGAGTTCCCTCCCCCAGGGAGGAATCTTAGTGCAAAAGGATACCAAGACATCATCTGGAAGGAGGGTCCCAACTATGGGATCATTTCCCTAATTAACATTCTATTGTACCTCATAATGCCTATTAGATCTCATGACACCTATATCATATATATATATATATATATATATATATATATATATATATATATATATATAACTTAATACCACCTCTTCTAAAGAAAATAACCAACTCTCAACTTGCTAAGATATTTTCCCATGGGTTTGGGAGGGTTGTTCTTTCATGCCTTATTATGGTACAAAATCTTGTGTATATCTTGCATACAGTTTGAAATTGGAGTACATGCAAATCTTTCTTGTGCCAACATGAGATTGACTGTTTTGCAGTTGGTTCTTCTGGTGATGTGATATTTTGAGTTTGTTCTGATATCTACCAGTCACTTGTTGACTTATGTGCCTTCTATGTCCCACTTAGGAAGTCTCAGTGGAGTGCATATTTCACCATTCTCTACATTCATGTTTTTGTCTTGCATATATAGTGTGCAAATGTAATCATGGTTTTAGCGAAATATATGACCATCCACTGCTACAGGACATTGATGAAGATTTATCAGTTCAATCCATGTAGAGTGTTTCCAACTGTATAACTTGTCCTGAAGAAATAATTTGATCCTGGCAGGGTCTCCAGGGTCTGCAGTTGTGGGATGTCTTTAGCTTGTCGGTCATAGTAGGCTTTGGCCTTTGCAAGTCTCTCTTCCTTTTTGTTTGCTACCCATTCTACCACTGATGATTTGAGGGAGCACGATAAATAGACACTAAGAGATGCATGTGTCTTGACATCAAATGTTGTACTGGGCTGATATTAATGACTTCTGTGGGAGTGTGCCTGTATTGAAGAATGTATTGAAGCATACTATATATAGCTATATATATAGCTTTTTTGCAGCTTTCTTTAGTGGAGTCTAAATAATTTTAACTGCCAATATGGCTTTGACATTTGACTGGCTGTGTTATGGCAATAACATGATGTGACTGAATTCCCATTCCCAGGCATAGTGCACAAACTCACCGCAAGTAAACTGGGAGCTGTTGTCTGAAACTACATAGTTCGTGATACATATCTACTGAAATGCTTCAAAGCTTTGACTATGATGGTCACCCTAGTAATGTCTGTCAGCCTGTCTATTTCCCAGAAGTTTAAATAGTAATCCATAACAATGAGGTAGTTAGTGTGCTTTATGGTGAAAAGTTCACTCCTCCTTTGCTCCAAGGCCTAATGGGAATGCTGTGTGTTTTCATTGTCTCTTTGTGCTGTTTGGCCTTCATTTCCCCACATATATCACAGCTACTAACCAGATCTCTGATATCCTTGGTTATATTTGGCCAGTATACAGCAACTCTGGCTTTCCAGAGACATAGTTCTATCCCATTCTGATGTATTCTTGAGTGAGTTTCTGTTCTCAATGATCTAAGTATTATGATTCAACAGCCTTTGTATAATATGCTTAAGGCTGTCTGGAAAACAAGAATGCTGTTTCCCCACAGCACTCCCCCCAAATTAGCTTTTGGCAGTTGGTTTATTCCACATTAAGATGAAACCATGACCTTTCAAAATTTGTCATGAAAAATGACAGCAACACCCACCCCACGATAGCCAATAGCCTGAGGGCTGTCACATAGGATGCAGAAGACTCAGATTCAAGTGCATGCTCTGTATCATGCAGAGCAGGGATTTGAACTTGAGTCTCCTGCACTGTGCTATTGCTATTCAGGGTATTCTCTCTCATTCTGACCAGAAGTTCTATCCATGACCTCAGAAACCCTCCCAATAAGAATGTAGTAAAAACAAATATGTTTTCACAAAATTCAGTTTTGATGAAAAAGCATTTTATTGAAAAATTCCTGCCCAGCTTTAATGATATCGTGTATGCGCGTGTCATCTCAGTAATTCTAGTTTTTCAGAAGCAGATGGGGCTTCTTCTCTGGTGTCTGGCCATCCTAACAGAGTGATGGATGTGAGCATTTACAAATCTTTGACTTGTATAGTTTGATTCCTTCTACCCCCTGCCTTGAAACTGGCATGTGACTGGCTAGGTTTATGCTTTCTGTGCCTTTCTGTATTTCTGTCAGGTTAAGAATCTCATATTCTAGTTCAGTTGTCATATTTTCATGCTTCAAGGCTGCTCTGGTTAAGAAGCCAGCTATGCTTATGTCTGTCCCTTGCTTGTAGTGTACATCTAAGCTGTAGCATTGCAGTTTCAGTATCATATATAGAAGGCATTTTGGAGCAGCTAGCAGTAGCTTTTTAAAAAATGCTCTCTAGTGATTTATGGTAACTTTCTATGTGAATGTTTTCCTATTCTTGAATTTACTAGTCAAACTTTTCACATGTGAATACTATTGCCAGATATTTCTCTTCAATTTGGGCATATCTTTGTTTGACTGATGATAGTGACATTGACAAAAAGCTACCAGCTCTCCCTTTGGTAGGAGTGTTGCCCTAACACACCTGTGCTCACTGGTGTAACATTGTACTGTTGCCTTTTAATTTACTTTGTAGTATTTCAAGATAGGATAGCTGGTCTGCAGTTCCTTGATACAAGTTATGGCAGCATCATGTGAAGGTAACCATGTCCATACTCCGTCTTTGTCTTGTTGTTGCTTCAGGGGGCACACACATCTGTGAGGGTTGGAAGAAATTGTGTCAAATCTTTTACTAATCTTAACAGTCTCTGAATTGATATAATATTTTTAGGTGAGGCACCTGCTGTATTGATTTTATCTTCTGGGGGCCAGGTCATAACTCTTGAGAGTTGCACAAGTGTCCCTTGTATGGTACTGCGGTCAATCACAATTTCATCTTATTTTTATTTAATTTTAGATTTTCTTCCCTGGCTCTTTGTAACAGATGTGTTTGTGGTCATGATCCGCAACAAATTCCACCATAGTGTCTCTGTGTCCCTATACCAGAATGTCCTCTCAAATGATGCCTGAGAATCCTGTTAGTATGTCTTGCTGGTGGTGTTGATATCCTTCCACTGCTACGTGGATCCAAAGTGTCAGACTCACCCATTTGTACCTACCGGTTGGTGTCCAAAAACAGAGAGGTAGCTGCTTTCCTGATCAGTAACCCTTGTCAAATCCATTTGTGATGAGTTTTATAAACCTGGCAGGGTTGCAACCAGAAAGGGGTTAATGGCCAGAAGAGTAACTTCGGCAGCTGTGACTAAGTGGCTGACTAGCAACAGCTGGGATAAAATGGTGGCGCTGAGGCAGAGAAGGGTGGCTGGCAATAAGGCTGATGACTATCTCAAGGAAGATCCTCAGCAGTAGCCTGGCAAGGAGTTTCACAAGGAGCAGGCCCAAAAACCTGCCTCAGGGAGTGGAGGTAAGATTGCTGGGCCATATCAAAAGGGACACTTCTTTCCCTTGTAGCCTACAAGTGATCTGTTGCTTCACCAGATTCTGGATTACAATAGTTGAAGAGATACCTTTCACATATAAGATTGTTTGTGGGTTGCAAATGCTTCAGCATTTTCACTTTTGCAAAAGCACTTCTAGGATTTTGAATGGGTTCTCCTGGCCTGCAGCTGATATGTCTATCTTGGCGCTCATGACAGCCTTTTGCCAATTTCCTCTAACAGTGTGGCTTCTCTTATTTTGTTTTCTTTTTTATCCAGCCCTGTTACAATGTCATAGTCTCCCCCATTTTGATCTAAAGAATGCCCAATTGCTAAGCATGTCCCCTTCTATGCCTATCTGTTTGGGATCAGGAATCTGGTATGCTACAGTGATTACTGTGTTCTATTTGGATTTTGTTTTCTTTCTTTTTTGCAATATTTCTAGTGTTTCATTAGACATACCTGAAAGAGCTGACTCACTTCTGACACTTATGACACATCAGAAGGTACAGATGGGTGTGTGCGAATGTGAAGATAGAGTCATGACACTGCAATTTTCAGGCTTTACTCTTTCTTCCACCTCATCAAGTTCTTCATGAAAGCAGAGTTCTCTAAATTCTTATACATAATTATACTATAGTTCCCCCGTATGATTACAGTATCCCAATAACATGGCAGATCCATTGTTCTTTGCCTTCAGCTTCCTCCCACTCTCCAACTTCAGAGCCCTAGGAGTGGGCTTCCAAAGAAGCAAAGGAAGAGGAAGAATGGTGCTTATCATGCTCACCGCCCTATAGACACAAGGTTAAGTTGTTTGGAAGAGGTGCTAAAGGGGATACTGCGGGTGCAAATTCACTTCAAAAACTGTTGTTGTTATGAACTGTTGTTCATATTTGTCTTCATGGCTGCCATGTTGAAGTCATTCAGAAGACAAGTCTCTCTGAGGGCTGCTGAAACTTTAAGGCAACCCTGGAAGCTAGTGTGAATATTGCTTATGCTTAGCTCAGAAGAAAAGTGAAGACAACAGTAGTTTGATGACCAAGAATAGCTTTTCTATTTGAAAATAGGTATTTTAAAAATTGAATCAGCCCCACCATCATCATTTTCTGCTGCTGTGATTGAGCCACTGCCACAGATCCAATTTTGAAAATGTCTCCATGAAGAACAAAACTACCTATTTAAAAATAAATTATTCTACTTATAGCCAACTTTTGATGTAGGCTGTAAGTAGAATAAACCCAGTTTCATTTTTTTTCTTCCCTCAAGTTGCTGGTTTCTCTCTTCAGGGAAACGTCAAAATAATAAACCACAACCATTTCAAAGGCAGAAAAGTGGCTTCACTTGGGCTAATGCTGAGACTGAAAGTGTAGGCTTCCTCAGAATGGGAAAGAGGAGTTAGTATGCTATGAACCCTACAGCTTTCAGTGTTTTTATTAATGTATTTAGAGTCCTTTGTGTATGAATTTTATATTACATGAAAGGTGCTACTGTTGAAAGCCCTGGAGATTGTAGTTTTCTATCTATCCATCTTTAAGAAGTTAAATATATTTTAAATAAAGAGTAACAGAAAAAAATTTAAAATGTGTTTTAAAATTATATCGAGGGAGTATATGTAGTGGCTGCTGCCCAGGACAGGAGATCTAGGATATGCCTCTGCTGCTACTACAGTGCAGTCCAGAGAACAGAGGATGCCTAACTCTCAGACCTAAATTTTTGCACATGACCATGCTCCCACTGATTGCAGTTATTCTTTACAATAACAATCTGGAGATGTTTCTGACATTTAAAGGACCCTGTCGGCACTCTTCATCTCTATTTTATTAACCAGGTGGAGTGTGGGGTTTGTGAACCCAAATCTGCTCCTGAATTTTATTCTCCATCAGGACAGCATAACATGCTGCCAGGAAATGTCAGTCAGCTGACAGTTCAGAATCCTTTTCAAACACTACTTCTCCATTTCTAATTTCATGAAGTGCAAATATTGGCAGTCAGCACTGACTTTCAGTTTTGTGTATAGGAGTGAGATCACCTAAATGATTTTAACTTACATGCTAGGTATATGTATCCCTGGAAGTCAGCATACTGTTTTCAAAAGTGTGAAGTATATTCTGTCACTAAAATATTAATTTCTGAAATTGTGAAAAAAGTTCCTAAGGGTCACTTTTTTTTTGCAAGCTCAACATGTTTTGCTGTGCAGATATAATAACTTTTTATGAAGTTTTAGCAATTATTGTTCCTTCACTTCATGCAATAGCAAGTTGGGATTCTCACTGTTCAAAGAATGAAACATAACTGGAAAAATAAAAATAATTAATCTGTTTACTATACTGGTAATTATAAATGATTAATGGAGAGCTTTTTCTGAACTGATTGAATGTAAGTCAATACTAATTAATTTCTATCACAGACGTTGTACATGAATAAATCAACAGCTTACTGTGTTGGATTTTTCTTTCTTGCAACTTTCCTGTAAACACATGAATGGATTTCTGTGCACTTTTAGCTAATGCTGTCAATAGATGGGAAATAAGCTGAGCTGTGCACACACCTGAATTTCCATTTTTGTGTCAAATTGTGTGATTTCAAAACCTATTTTTGTTCTGAATCAGAATAAAACCAAATAATTTTGAAATTTCCTGTGAAGCAATTAAAAATAACAAACAAACCCTGTTTTGGGGGGCCAATTAAAATGTTTTCTTTTGAGTTCCACTTTATTTTGTTATATGATAGTATAATTTTATAATATCCTTCCTTCCACCTTGATGTGGTGGGAAGGCTTGTGTTTTCCAATGACCCCAAGAGCTATGTGGCAAGAGTTTTAACTCAAGTCAGACAGGTCAAAGGGTAGAGACCAGATCAAAAGCAGCCCACTGACCCTCCAGGTTGGGAGTTGTGCAATGTGCCAATACCCTATCTTTGTGTTTAAAAAAACAACAAACTCCCACGATAAGTTATAGACATGCAACAAAGTAGCCATTCCAGCAAACACCATGATAGAGATAGCAGACCCTTGTCCGTCCCCTAAGCGGAAAGGATTCAGATTTAGATTCAGAATATAATATGTAATATAAATTTTGAAAATGAAAAGTCATAACATTTAGTTCTGTTAAGTGCTGAGTTACTGCAAGGAAACATGCTTTTTCTGGATCAGCAAGAATATACAAGTATAAAGTTGGAACAGACTGCTAGATTTCATAAGCTTCCACTGTAATATCACAAGGATTTTTTTCCATATCCTTATTAGCTTAGTGTTATATTACTTTTGTGTAAATATCTAATTCACTTTCCACAACTAAAAAGAAATGGACAGAGTGAATGAAGCACATACTTATCAACCATTATTTTAGCTACTAGAAGTCATTAAACCCAAGTAATAACTAACTTACACTGAAAATGCAACCAGTGTTCCTGCTATATATGCATAGAGCAAGAACAGACAACGACGTATCAGGCTTAATTAAATTACATTAACATAAAGAGGTAAGATTGAATGATTCAATGGGCTGCCACTCAAATTAATGTATTCATCCTGGTACTGCAAGAGTGCAGTATGTAAGTTTCCCTCCTCTCTCCCTTCCACCCCCCTCCCCCTCCCCCACACACAATAAAACAAGAGTTTGGGGTGGTGATCAGAGGCAAGCAATCAGTCTTGGGCCTACACGTGTGAGGTGGTTGGTGTCATTAAGAGACTAGAGAGACAGAAGGACAACGTAGAACCAGATATGAAAGTATTAATAGCATTATAGGAAGATGTATTTATAGGAAATAGGTGCCTCCCAGTAACTTACAGTTAAAAGAAGATGCAGGAGCTGTGGTACATGCTATGTGAAAAGTTCCACAAGCCTTAAGAAACAGTCTAGAAGAAAAGCTACAAAATGTGAGAGCAAATGGTATCATTCTGCAGTAACAAGGCCGTGATAGTGAGGAAAAGACTGGTAAAGTATAATCAGACAAAATACTATAATAAAGGAGCAAACTCATCTTCCACAGTTGGAAAACGAAGACTCAATGAGAATTTGGCAACATGGGCACTGGCTCGTCAAAGCTACAGTTATCTAAAAGGAGTCACTTCACTTATACTGAGTGATCACAGATGAAGGCAAAACTCTCATAAAGGAGTCATAAGCATTCACTCAAGATACCTGAAAACTTGGCCTAGACAAGTGAGGTGGTAGCGGACATACAAGCAGAAAACAATTCAATAACTAACTCTGTTATTGACTATGAGGCTGAACCATCTGTAATAGACAAAGACGTGCCTGCAGCAGATTGAGAAGATTGCTGAAATACCTTGAGAAACTGATGGAGACACATTGTTGTATTGGAGCAACCTGAAGGATTGCTAAACGAATTATTGTATTTGTAATAGCTTCTTAGTTTCATTTAATAGTGTTGTAGTTCACTAAAGACATTTAGAAAAGGGATCTAAAATAGGGAAGATGTGCTATAGATTAAGTCCTCCAGGAAGTGTACAGATGCCATACTTCCAGTGTTCTATGGATGCAATCTCTGGTTTCCTAGGACATACCTCCTGTGGGGGGCAAAAGCAAACAGGGCAGTCAGAGGTTGCAGCTGGACAGAGTAGCAGAAACTTCTGTTACCTCATTTATGAACAGGAAGTATGTACAGAACAAAGGGTTGATCTTGACACCAGCCTATTCATCAGTGACTTTACTAAAGGTGCCTCCACTCAGTGGGAGTGACTGTAAAGCTTCTCCATAATCACTGTTGCCATCAAAAGGGTTGGAATAGATTCTGTCTCCCCTTGCCCACATTAGGCCTGCTTCTTCAGGTTTCATACAGTTTTCCTGAATTTGCCTCACAGTGAAACCACACATAGGCTTGAAGTTAAAAGGTCAGAATAAACATTTCCAGCAAATATATCTACACCTCTTAGTCATGATTGTTCAAATGTTTTTCTTGTTGAATAGTCAGACTGAAGCAGATTAAAGTTTTCTAATATAGCTTTTCTTCCACATTCACAGGTCAGCAAATAAATTACAGCATGCTGAGGAGGCAGAGTTGACATTGCATCAGACAAACAAACCACACCACTTTATTATGGAGGCTGTGACTCTGAATGACTAAAAGTCATTTCTATTGAATGGAGTAAGAAGAGTCAGATTTCCATCTCAATTTTATTTTAGCGTTGATCAAAATAATATAGGAAACAAATTAAAATTGTTCAAAACAAACATTTAGGTCTACATTTTGAAAAGTGACTAGTTATTGTGGCTGCACTGATATTTGAGTGTCAAACCTGACAAAAGGAGACTGATTTTTCCAAAGGTGTGTTCTCAATGCTCCCTGAAAAATGGGTGTCTCCAACTGGAAATAAAAAATCGAGACTCAAAATCACTAGTCACTGTTCAAAATTTAGGTCAAAGTAAGGTCTTATTTCCCTTCCTCAGTGCACTCAATCCTCCTCCATTTCTTTGGTAAGTCAGTGGGCTGAGTTCACTTATGCTGATGGTGCATTTGTTTATAAGTGACTGGACTTGTAAATGGTTTATTTGATTTGACTTGATTGTTGATACTGCTGTGGTTGCTTTTGGATTAAGTTGGTAGCACTGAGAGCTGATATATGGTGAATGGGGCAAGGATAGCATAGTTATGGGCCTTTCCTTGCTAAAGAGCACAATTCCTTTCACAGGGTGATACCAAGCAGGGGAAAAAGGTTTGGGAAGACTGACTGCCATGGTGTTGGCATGCACAGCTGTGTCTGGGTAAGAGGCCTATACAGCTGAAGGATCCAGAAGGGTGATGGTAGTAACAACTGAAGCTGAGTGAAGCTGTAACCAACACCTTTTACCTTATTACTGTGCCCTTGTATTTATTCCAGGGAAGCGGGGGTTCTGGGGAACCTTTGCAGTACTTGGTGATGCTTAATCTGCTAGAGTGGCTAATATACTTGTTTCATGTAGCATACAAGTAAAAATGTCAGGGTCACTACAGTCATTGCAATAACATTGGTATAGAACTAGAATAATGCAGTGGTGAATCAAGCCCTAGATTTCCTTCCTTACTACTTTAACAATTTGACATAGAGGTTTTGATTCCACTGTGTCATAATGTGTTATAGAATATGAAGAGCAAAAAACCCACTGAAGCAATATAGCATCCAAAAGACATCACTGTCCAATGTACTGATCTTGTTCAACTGAAAATTCCTTTTTACTTCGTGTGATAAATGGGAAGGGGGGAGTAGCTCCTTTTTATGGATGCAGCCAGCAAGTTAGCTATAAAATCCCTCTTAGTAGCTGTTCTCTACTTGCTTTACCTGTAAAGGGTTAAAAGTTCCACTGTGACGCATAGGGAAAAGGAAGTGAGTGGGCACCTGGTCAAAAGAGCCATTGGGAAGGCTAGATCTTTTTAAAATGGAAAAAAGACTCCCCTTTTGTCTGTCTGTTGTTGTTCTTCCGGGGAGAGGGAACCAAGCAGAGATGATGCAAGAAGCTTTCGGCCAGGTATGAAGCCCCAGATATGTAAGTAGATCAGGGAATGTCTAGGAAGACACAATTAGGTTTATCTTTTTTATTTCTTTATGGCTTGTGGACTCCTCTGTGCTAACCTCAGGTGCTTTTATTTTGCTTGTAACCTTTAATCTGGACCTCAAGTAACTATTCTTGATGCTTAATCCTTGTATTTGCTCTTTTAAAATCTAGCAATAGCCTGAGTTTTCAGATGTATTTTCTTTGTTTTAATAAAATTTACCTTTTTAAGAACAGGATTGAATTTGTGTCCTAAGAGGTTTGTGAACATGTTGTTTAATTAGCTGGTGACAACAGCTGATTTCCTTTCTCAGCTCTTCCGGGGGGCGGGGGAGCTTGAGGATACCCCACAGGAAGGAATTCCCAAGTGCACCTTCCTGGGTCCTCAAAGGGGTTTTGCACTTGGGTGGTGGCAGCATCTACCCATCCAAGGTCAGAGAGAAGCTGTAACCTTGGGAGTTTAATACAAGCCTGGACTGGCCACCATTAATTTTTAGAATCCTTGTGCCCCCACCCCCACCACCTCCCACTTCTGCACTCGAAGTGCCAGAGTGGGGAATCAGCCTTGACACTTCCACATGGTGTGGGGGGGACAAAAATACAAATGCAGCAACCATCAATTTGAGGGTTCATCTGTCTTAGTCAAATGAAAATA
This sequence comes from Mauremys mutica, assembly GCF_020497125.1. Classification (NCBI taxonomy): domain Eukaryota; kingdom Metazoa; phylum Chordata; order Testudines; family Geoemydidae; genus Mauremys; species Mauremys mutica. Next base: position 78,577,715 of record NC_059074.1, on the reverse strand, counting down.
CTCTTTCATAGGACTATTGGGGTAGCCTCCAAGACCTCTTCCACTCAGTTTCCCAAGAACTCAATTCAACTCCAGTCTCGTCACTCAAGTTCCTTTATTTGGCATACAACAAAGCTACCCCGAGTTGATCAGATTCAAATGTAGCAGGTGAGTACAGGGTATACCACACATCCAAAATTATACATCAAACCTCTTCCTTTATATGCATTTACACATTACAGTGCACTTACTATACATTGCATCATATGTTTTGGGGTTGGCTGGATCACTTGTAGGACCCAGTCCCTGTACAGCATGCTCTGTCCATGCACAACTTATCCTTTACCTCATCTTTATGTTCCAGGCTTATCTTATCCATTTGTTATGTTGTCCATTATAAATGATTCCCTGGGTGTTCACCTAGTGTAGAAATGAGGCCTCACCCATATCCACTTATTAGTTTTGCTAAATTTATTTGTTCAACAAAAATGTGAAATCAAAATATACAAGCTATAGATAACCTTTATCTTTTGATCAGTCTGAATATGCAGAAAGAAACAGACATCTGTAATCGACATTCTTGATCTGCCTGTCTTATGGTTATACACAAGGAGAACTTGCATCTCAAAGCTGTCAGTCCAGAGAAAAGACAGTAATGCAGCATTTCTTTGAATTTTCCCCCTGCATACTCTCATATCTGTTTTAATTCCCTTTTAAAGCATTTATAGATTTATTCCAACCTTTGCCTTTTTTCCCCCACAGCATCATTAATGTCTGTTATTAGCTTCTCAATTACTTTTCATAAACCTAAAGGCTCCAAGTCACCCAGAAAATTATGCTCTGAACTCTATCAGATACTTTACCATTATTGCACACAGAAAACTTTCCCAAACTGTAGGCGTATACTTACAGTAAATTATGGATAAAACCAGTATTCAATATTTCTAACTCATCATTAAGATTATTGTTTTTCAGTACTTACTGTGGCTATTAGAATCAATGACACTGTGTCTAAAATAAGGAGTCCAACAACTCTGCACGTATGTGTTTCATTGTCATTTCAGCAATACTAATATTTTCAAGGTACAATATGCATCCAAAATTATGCAACTTTTTGGAGAAACAAATTATTGCTTATGTTTTGTTAGCCCCAAGGCCCTGATCCTGTAAGCCATTCCCTGGCTTATTGATAGGAAGGATGGTCTGGTGTTAAGGTAGTAGCATAGCATTTGGGAGATTTGGGTTCCAATTCCTGCTGTACCACAGACTCTCTATGGCTATGGGCAAGTCACGTAATGTCTCTGTGCCACAGCTCCCCATCTGTAAAATGGAAGAAATAGAACTTGTCGGTGATTGTTAGCAGGAAAAATACATTAAAGATGTAGGTACCTTAGATTACTGCCTAAATTCTCCATCACAGCCCTGATCCTGTTACGTGTTCCCTGTGAACAGACCCCTACATACATGAGGCACAAGGGGCCTCCGACACAGAACAGCTTTCAGGATCAGGATTCAAGAGAAGGTAAAAATGGTAAATGGATAAAAGATGAAAGTATATCAAAATGGTATGTAATTATATGGATTCTCAAATATGAGAGAGACCAGGTGGGTAAGGTAATATCTATTATCGAACCATCTTCCATTGGTGGAACCCAGCTGCAACAACAGTGTAATTCCCAAATTTAACATTTTACAGTTTTAAAATATGGTTTTAGAGCATATTACCAAAACATATATATATATATATATGTGTGTGTGTGTGCCTATTAAAAATAGACTACAGCAAACAAAATCCCATCACATATTGTCAAAATAATACAAGTTGTTAAAAGGCAGCAAGAGATGAAATATTAGTGTTCTGTTTATTATGCCACAGCTTTTCTCCTTCTCTCCTTTTGCCTCAGAACCATAGGACCCAAATGACAAGCTTTAGAAACTACTGTATTGAAGACATCTGCCCCTTTGGCAGGATTCATTGGCAATTGTATTGGCAGCTTTGCAGATGGCTCTGGGTTTGTCAAAGAGTAATCTGTTGAGTTGATGGATAGGATGTCTGGCACTCTTGAAAATGATTTCTCTTTCATTTATTTTCTGTTCAGAATCTCTTAAAATTCCTTCAGTACACTTTTCTCTGTAATATATACATTTATTATTTAAAATAAAAACAATATGTGGAAGGTTTCTGCTTTCTAGACACAGGTAATATGAAGAATCCAGAAATAGTGCACTTCATTTGGCAAAAAAATAGGGTAATATGGGGAAAAAATGGTAGTTTTTCAGTTTCCTAGAACAATACACTGCTCACCAGACTCACACAAAATATTCCAGTTGAGGTCAGTGGGACTACTCATGTAAATAAGAGAAGCAGAATTCAGCTCCTGATATTATGGAAATGTAGAAAAGCTTCCTAATGTAGGTGTCAGAAACATTACAAAAAATCAGTTATAATATCCTTTATCATCAATTTAAACTATATTGCCTTTGGAATGATGTAACAGGAATCAGTGAGATGTAACATAGGAAAAATGTTTGAGTTCCAGATCCAGAAATTCTTTTTATGTACACACACACACCCTCCCCCCCAGGCACATTCACCCCACCCACTCACCTATCTCTCTCTCTCCCCCATGGATGTCAGTGGGGATTTTGCATGTACTGCACACATGAACTGAGGATCATGTCCAATCATCTGATGAATCAATGCCTTAGTTAAATTTTGGCAGATATTTAGTGATTCAGATAGCCTGTAAGAATCTTGTATTTCTGCACTATTCACAAGTGATGGAGCTCAAGCTACTTATAGAGTTCCTGGGCTAAACTTTCTTTCAGTTACATTCTGTATCCACACTGACATTAATAAGCATGCGGAGGTGAAAGTGAGGAAAGAATGAGATCTTTGTATTTTAAATAAATGACAAGAAATTCATTATCCCCAAAACTTGACAGCAGAACAAAAACAATTATGTAAAGTTTCAAACATAATGCCTTCATCTACCATACTGTGTTGTATTTAAAGAACCTAAATTCATTTTATTTTGTTGGAAGAAATACAGCAGCGGGTAGATGTTATTGATTTAAAGAAAATACTAACTAGCTTTGAAAGTACTGTATATGGTAGTTTTTTGCTCTTTTTGCATGATCCGATAAATAATTGCTAAATTTACTCCTTTTCAATTCTATTGCATTTAAAAACAATAGAAAATAACTATTGCCTCCTTACATAGCAGTCTAAAATAATTGAACTTTGTAGAAATGTTTTGGTTTTTTGTAGGGAGAGGTGTTTATTTTTGGGGGTTATTATACTATTTTGAAAGTGAAAATGTTAAACTTTGTTTTACACTTTTGTGCTTCTGAGAAATGCAAACTTTGGCAATTGTATTAAAACATTCCATTGCAAGCTACTTTTCAGTCAACTTGGCATTTCTTACTTAAAAACAAAATCCCTGGCTTCAACTATATCTTCAAAGTCTGTCTGCTAGCAGAGAACACTGAAATAAATTTGTGAATTTAAAAAAAAACAACCCTCTGTAAGTAGCTTTTTTTTTAAATGGAACTGAACCTCAATAAAACAATTTTATCTGGCGAACATCATTAGGGAATAGCTTTGTTCTGAAGATACAAAACAATTCTGCAGTAGAAGGCAAGTTTAGAGGTAGAGATGGACTAGAAGAAAAATGTTTGCCACCAACCAGTAGCTCCAGGGATAAGGCCACTCTTGCTCTCTAGAAGTAGACCACCATTGAAATCAGTGGGTTACACATTCCCATTTTTTGTTTAATAATTATTATTAAATTAACAAATAAGTATTGATTTGTTGGGATTCTACATATAAGGGGCTCTGACTTATGTTGGAAGTGGTGTGGAGCCACTGTCTCCCAAGGGACTTTCCAAGTGCACAAGTGGGTGAACACCAATGCCTACATACCTGGAATTGCAGCATACTTCCCTCTGCAAGTCTGGGTTTGCAGAAGGGTGCAGAGGGAAGCAGTTGCGGCATGTGATGGGAATGTGAGGTCTGCAATTGTATCTGTCTGCTGCACCCAAATAAAAGCACAAGCACATGTAGTATGTTTTAAAAAAGTAATCATTTTATTTTTTTAAGAAACTGCATGTGGATTTTGCCCTGGGGAGAAGAATGGAAAAGGAACCAAATAAGACAGATCCATTTCACATTGCTTAATGGATTACTGGCACTGAGATACCATGGTGATGGGCATTAGAAGAATCTAATATAAGAACAGATTAGAATCAAAAGATGAAGGAGGCTTCTTTCATCTTACCCCCTTCTTGGAGCAATTGGCCAGACTCTGGCCTATCTATGGAAGTCTGTTATAAGCCCTTGTGAAAATTTCCCAGGATGACATGCCAGAGCAGCACAGTCCTAGTCTTTATGGGGTCACCCTGGAATAATCTTTGAGAACAAGCAAGCCACCATATCACAGTGAAATTATAAACCATGTGGCTTGAGATTAGCAGTTGTCTTTAGTAGAATGTTTTTAAGCAGAACTGACAATTGGAGTACAGGCTTTTCTTGATATTTTGGGACTGGAAGCACCCCAGGTGTTTTTGTAGATCCAGAAGGTTTCAGCAGTTTTGGAATAAGCAACCTCACTTTTTTATGCTAAACTGAAGGCAAACACCACATCCTATTTTTTTTTTTTTGGTTCACCCAGGATTGTGCCACTCCATCCCTTGGACAAAGCAGCTTTATTATGGAGACATCTGGTTGTAAAAAGAGGAGTTGTTTTCTAATTTTTTTTGTTAATTTTTAAACTATACATGTAGATAAAAATTCTGCATCTATGGATTTATTTTTCTAGATATGTGATATGTATCAGTGTCTCAGATTTACCATGATAAAGTAATTATTGGAATTATTTAGATTTTTTCTTTTAGTGCTTTAAGCTGTTTGAAAATCTTTGAGTGTAAAGCTTTTGCACTTTTAAAATGAATGGAAACTAATGCAGAAATGACCTGACAGAGACCTTTGAATCATAATAATCTTTCTAAAAATGTCTACACATTATACTTAGTACAATCAGAAATTACGTCTGTGGGAATAATAAAGAAATGATGCAAGTCTGTGGGGAGATCTGCTTAGTATTGTTTAGTTTAAAGTTATGAAAATACATGACAACAAGTAGTTTAAGCACTGAGGTTTCCATATTATGAGATGATCATGCTATTAAAATGATTAAAATACCAAATGAGAAATGTAAAATATAATTTTTTCATGTATCTCAATGCTTCCCCTCATACTGAGAAAATTAACATGAAAACAGGAAGAGCAGTTCTTCCTTTTGGCTTTGAGGCAGCTCACAAGAAGAGTGAGTGAATAGGGGCAGAAGGGAGTATGTGGTAGGAAGATGATCATGCAGGAAGATGTTTAAGGAGACCAGGAAGGAGATTGAGGAATATGCAAGGTGAACTTGATGAAAAAACACAGAAAGCTAGATGGAGCAAGGTATAACGTTAAGGTAAAGAAGGAGACATAAGGCAAAGGAGAAAAACAAGTGGCTGACAGTGATGAGAGAAAAGATGAAGGAAAATGGTAAAGCCTCCACTGAGAACAAATTAAAACCAAACTAAATGACCAGCATTCAGAGCTATGCCCGATTGTAAGGCTTACTATTTTTGGGTGGGAGGAGACACTTGAGAGCAAAGTGGTTCATCACCATAACCTATTTATGTTTGGATAATGTCTTTTCCATAGCAACTCACATATCTATGTCACTTCATCCTCAAAAAATAGATTAATAGAGTTTAAATTAGAGCTGGGCATACATCAAACATCTGAAGGCTTAGTTTTGATTAGAATTAGAAAGACTGGATGCTTATTACAAGTTTATATGAGATCTCTCTAACTTTTGGGTACACTCCCCTTATAATTTCAAGCAAAAGCTGGGACCCCAGCTCCCTCCCTGCAAGCATCCTCAAAGAACCCCATGTTTCTGAGATCCCAGCAAGTATGCCAGTCCAATTACTAGACTTTGGAATATTTCAGCTGTGAGCAAAAGTTTGGGTTCATTCATATTTTATCTGAATAGCATTAAATTAGCTGTTGAGGGAATACCGATAGGTAGTCTAGCAAATTGTGTTACTACTTTCTCTGTCCATCTCTCCATCTATTACTGATGTCTATGCTACATCTAGTGATGTGACCTGTGCTTTCACCTTCCATACAGTAATGCTGCTTTGTTTCCTCTTGCTCTTGATAGTAGTCATATCTTGGGATAACAACACCTCATAATTATTGATAGTGCAATAATGACACTCTATGAATTGTCTCTCAGCATATGCTTAACTTGTAAGGTCTTGGAGGCAGAGACAGTCTTTTTGTTTTTATGTACTGTGGCAGAACTCTGACCTCCCCATGGGTCCTGTGCTTCTAGGCTGTATATGCTAGCCTCAGTGGCTCACTGCGACCCTCCACGTAGCCCTTCTCTCTCTAGGGCCAGGGTTACAGTCTACTGAGCCCATTTCATCATAAGCCAGCAAAGAGGTTCGTGAGAAAATTCCCACAGTCTCTGTTGTCCCTAGGGGCTTATTTCAGAAGAGCTTAGCCTCCTATCCTAACAGGGGCCTGACTTCCCCTCCCAGGAGGTGTTTCTGTAGTGGTAGGTTGGGGGGGAACCCAGGCCCACCCTCTACCCTGGGTTCCAACCCAGGGACCCTAATGGCAGCAGCTGTTGGTGGCCAACCTTTCACTGCCAGTGTTGCTACATTTCCCTGGGCCACTTCCCCACAGCTCCCCCACTTCTCCCTTCTTCTTAGGGCTTCCTTACCAATGGCTTCATTAACCAGCCCTTCAGCCGCACTTCCTCTCCCTGGCTCTCTTCAGCCTGACTGGAGTGAGCCCTTTTATAATATAAAAAAGGGCCTTAATTAGAGTCAGGTGTTCACATCACCTTAATGGCCTCACCTGACTCTTTGCAGGTTAATTGGAGTCAGGGGTTCTCATTAGCCTGGAGCAGCCCCTGCTCTGGTCACTCAGGGAACAGAAAACTGCTAATCCAGTGCTCAGTATATTTGCCTTCTACTACTTTGTTGTACCCAACTGGCTTGGGTCTATCACAGTACGTACCATGCCTGGTACATTGGGGCCTGGACCCCTGAGTGGGGCCACTATGTGCTACTGCAAATAAATGATCATTGTAAGGATTCTTGGAAGACCTTATTTATGGGTCAGACTTACTAATGGTGTCAAGTATCAGAGGGGTAGCCGTGTTAGTCTGGTAATGGGTCAGTGTACAGATATTGTCGGCATTCTGGTAAGAACTATCAGGGCACACAAGAATCAAAGTCTCAGATACCTTTAAAATGTCTCCTCCCTTAAAATGATCACTTTGTTTAGAGTATGTTTTTCTATAATAAAAAGAGAAGTGCAACATATCAATAGATTTTTTTTGTTTTTTACTGAAAGAAAATAAACACCTCAAAATAGGGGTTTTAAAATGCTGTTTTAAATTATCAAACAAATATATTCATTTTCAGTTGAGATGCTGATTGCACAGACAAAAAATAATTGCTCATCTTTTTATAGCAGACATATACACACTTTGTACTTTAAAAGATTCCACTTTAGCTGGTACACTGGAATGAATTTGGTTTCATCTTTACTATCTTCAGTGAGAATCTTAAAAACAAGACGCATAGCTGCACAAAAATGGACTGAGAATTCATTATAAAACAAAAGTGTGAAGTTAATTCCCTAAATGGATCTGAGAACAAATCTTCAGCATTGACAGCAAAGTAGTGGGTTTGTATGCATGATACTGCTATGCTGAGAGGTTCTGGTGACTGCTTGAATCACCAACCTCTCTGAGATTGGGTGTGAATGCACCCTTCAATTAACATAACTGTCAGGATGAGTTGATGAGAAGCCTTCCCCTCAACCAAAAGGGGGTTGTGAACCCACTCAGAAGTTGGAGGTGGGTGGGCAACAGAGAGGGTTTTGCTGAGGTGTGTGTGTGAGAGAGAGAGAATACACAGTACAAAGAGAAAGAGAGAGAGGCAAAAACCAGTAAAGCAAACCAGTAATATGTGAGCACAATGGGCATGTCTACAAAACACACCAAGTCAGACTCAGGTTTGAGTACAAGTTCCCCTTCTGTCCACACATAAATTCAGAACATAAGAATGGCCATACTGGGTCAGACCAAAGGTCCATCTAGCCCAGTATCCTCAGTAGTGCTGGAACAGTTTTTGGAGTGGGGGTGCTGAGTGACCCCCCCTCCACACCTTACTGCCCCCTAGAGCTGGTGGCCGGGCAGGACCCTGGGTCTGGCAGTGGATGCCTCCGATCCCGAACACAGGGCCAACAGCTGGGACACAGCGTCTCCAGTGGACCACCTGCAGGGATGCTGCTGAAGGCCGCCTGACTGCTGTGCTTGGGGCGACCAGCAGGCTACCCCCCGCAGCTTGCCACCCCAGGCACGCGCTTGCTGCGCTGGTGCCTGGAGCCATCTCTGGTCGCTTGAAAGGACATCTGAAGTGGATGGTGTTTTTTGTGTGACTAGACTAAAAAGTATCATCTTTTGACTTTGAATTAAAGTAGCGCTCTTTTCACCATGCTCAGACAGTAATGTTCTCTGTCTCTCTCCTTTCAAGGCCTTTCCATCTCCACTGGAAAAAAAACAACAAAGGCCCAACTCAAATACCAAAAGGATAAGGATGCTCTCTGGGTGAAAAGAAAGACAAACTGCACAGCACAAGGAGAGATTGGCAGGCTGCTTCTTGGAGCATGACCACCAGTTGAGGGAGGGAAACAAAACTGGTTAAGTGGGATCCCCTAGAATACCAATGGGAAAAGTAACTCCATTTATAAAAATGTGCCAGCTTCTTTATGAAGGTAAAGTCCCAATCTCTGGAATACCATGGCATCATGCACCCTGACAGTGCATTTCACATCAGTGTCCATGTATCTATGCCTTTGGTCAACCAGGGCCTGCATAATAATGGGGTAATACTCTTTGCAGTTTATGTACTCAAGTTCTTCTTGTGGTGGGCAAACAATAGGCACAAGTCCCATCAATTTCCCTAGTGCAGTTTGGAAAGCCCATTATCTAAAAAAAAAAGTAATTATTTCAGGAACATTTCTTATGCCCATCACTTTCAGGAAAATCACAGTCTTGATTGCCTCACAAACTTCTGCCACAACATCCCTTAGAGTTGATTTGCAAACTTCAAATTGGTTAGCCATGGACCTGTAGCAGCTGGGGTAGCCAGTTTCCAGATGGCTACAGTGACCTGCTTCTGGACCAGCATGGCAACCCACATGTGGCATGGAGGGTAAGGGGCAAGCTGAACACAAACCTCCAGCAATGCTGTCTTCATGCAAAAGTTCTTGACCCACTGCTGGTCATCCATGTCCTCGTGATGATTTTATCCCAACAGTCTGTTCTTGTAGCCCTGTCCCAGACATGCCAGTCTACACAGGAGGAATCTGAAGGTAAGGTAAGAGGCATCAGCAGCATGAGCTGGTCAGCAGCTGGCATGTCAGTATCCGCCTCCAAGAGGTCCTTTGGCAGTTCAAAAACTGCTGCTAAAACATCCACTAGCATCTCACAGATGCTCTGCCTATGTTCCAAAATAGGACTGAGAACATGAGGTACAGAAGTTCTTCCAATGGGTTAGGTTACATATTGGCTCTGGCTGCTGGGAGCATGCAGACACAAAATGGCTCAGATGGATGTGTTCGCACTTGAATAGAACCACCCAAAACACTTCTGGTCAACTGCCATGGAACAGATAGGGAAGAAAAAAGCCCCAAATCCAGTCCAGAGATATGAAGCAAGAAATGAAGACAAAATGGAGTTATTTCAGTTGCTTTTTTATATCTTCTGCCATGTAAATGGAAATGTACTGTCCCAAGCAAAACTTGCAGCTCAGGTGTCTGGAAAATTACTGGCTCATGATGGAGGCCCAGGTCACATGAGCATATCACATGTCCTTACATCATTTACTGAACCACGGGGGTGGCCAGTGGCCCCTCGGAGTATGAGGTGTCTGCAGGAAGAGGTATCTGGGTGGGATGAGTTTCTTCTATGGCCCATTGTGAGAGCTAATACATAGCTGTCTGACCTTAATGTAAATTTTGTCTGAGGGGGGTTACCCAGGAATGTGTAAGATACCAGTACATAACCGATATTCATAACTTCAGATACAAAGATGATACATACATATAAACAGGATAATCATACTTAGCAAATCATATCTTTTCCTTTGACACTTTACATGACATACTTTATACAAGATTTGTTGCAATTGTATAACAGTGGTAATATCAATTACATAAATGGTCACCTTTATTTTACACAACATCAGAGCCTCTACCATCTTTCTTGACTATATTAGTTATATTTTCCTATAAATATATGGGCAAGGAGACGCATTAGTGTCAGCAAGGTAAGATTATAAAATATGTTAGTGGCAGAGTAAAATTTGAGAGGCTTTGATTCCCTATGCTCATTTGCCATGTGGCCTCTGTGTTCAATGTATTTAGTGTAGCGTGGAATCAAGGAAGTATTTAGCAGTAAGCGGCTGTACATGGAATGGGGAACATGTAATTTAAAGAGGTTAAGATGCTTGTACTGAGGGCATCCTCCAATAAAAAGTGCATCCCATTTAGAAGCCAGTTCATTAATGCTGCGACTGTAGTCTGAAAAGTGAAGATTAATGTGCTCCGAAGTTATGCAATCAAGCTTCAATCATAGTTCCTATGACATTTATAATGAAGTAAGTCTCTTCCTTCAATTTGTTACCTGTTGTCAGTCACTAGATAAATTTTAGTCTATACAAGATGAACCATAGCTCCCATAGCATTTATAGCCAGACTGAATAATTTTGTCTTTATGGATGATGAATAGGGCAGATCCACAGCAGGAGCAACACCATTCCTGTGAGTGGGGCAACAAAATGTATAAGGATCTATCAAACAAAAACATAAAGAAAAGAGATCTTACTGCTGTGGGCACCAAAGGTGGGATTCACGAGGGGGACAGAGACTCACTATTGCAGCACCCAAGCTTCCTATACAATTAATGGGTATAGTTAAGCACCTACAAAATGGATTCACTCAAGTCATAGTGCTGAGCAGGGAGCTGCCTAAACTATCCAGTAGGAAATGGAGACATAGGATCTTCCACACAGACGTGGGGGGGGGGACAGAAAACCCATCGTCTATGGGAAAAGCCCAGAGAGTTGATAGGTCTGGAATTGGTGCTTGTGTAGGATCAGAAGACAAGAGCTATATTAGCTGGAGAGAAAGTGGGATTAGCAGAGAACAGTAAAGGGAGTCTTAGGGATACATGATATTTTCTGCAATCCTGCCCTTTACTATAAAATGTCCTAGTTTTTCATTGTGACAAAGGGGCATTAGTGCACTTTTTTCTTCCCACATTCCCACCAACCTATGCTTGCCCAGGAAAACAGCCATGCCCCTTGCCATAGAGCACCAGTTCTTCATTTTTTAAATATAATGACCTTCCAGCGTGGGGTCAAAATAATAAGACCATATGAGGCATGAAGCGGACCTCATTTGCAGAGCCAGTTCCAGTCACTCCCACACCCCTTGTTCTGTCTCTACCTGACCCACAGGCCTCCAGTCATTCACCTCAACTTCCCCCTCCACACTGGCTCCCAGTTCCAGTCTCTTTCCCCAAACTTCTTGTCCAACCTCAGTGTCCCTGACTCCTTTACTCCACCAGTAGTAGTTCTTCCCCTGCATTCTGGCTTATCAGATCTCTATCCCTTCCCCTACTTCCCGCCCCTTCCTTCAATGGTTCCAATTCCCATTCTCCTTGCCCAGCCAGCTCCAGATGCAGTCCCCCCATCTGATTTCAGTCTCAGTCTCCAACTCCTAGTTCCAGTTTCCATCTCCCCTGTCATCCCCCTGTAGCATCTACTTGCCTCCCCTTCCTCTTTAACTCCCAGGTCTAGTTCTTATGCCCTTTGCATCTGAGTCAGGCAGCTTCCTCCTTCATGCTGTCTGGGCACCTGCAAGGATGTCCCAGAGCCATTAGCAGCAGCCATTAGAGGGAAAGTACAATTTTGCAGCTGTAGACCTGGAATGAAGCATGCTCAGTCACTCTGTGAAGATGGTGCAAGTCCAGTCAGGTCAGCACTAGTAGCTGTGAGAGGTTTGAACAGAAAAAAGTTTAATCCGTGACAAAAAGCTCACCTCCTGCCAAATTCCATGTTCCTGCTCCAAAGCATGGGGGTGCTAGAACCTTTCAGAAAATGTTTCGAGAATTTTTTAACATTGAAAGCAGTGTTTTTCCCCTACACTCTGTCTCAGAAAGGCTGAAACATTTTCATTGAAATTTTCCCCAAAATTCAGCTGAGGCTAGCCTGGAGAAATTCAGCCAAAATGGTTAAGTTTTGGCAAAGTTATAAGCAAAATGGGGTGTTATAATGCAGTGGTTCACAAACATATTTGATCCCACCCCCTTCTTTGTGTCTGTAACAGTTTACAGGTCCCCTACCCCCTGCTCCCGCCACACAAGTTCAAATATGGCCACCCAGCTCTGAAAGCAGAGTGAAGAGGGGTGGCTGCTGGCTGGGCACTCAGCTCTTAAGGCAGCGCTTCCAGCAGCAACAGCGCAGAAGTGAGGGTGGCATGGTTTGGCATTGCCACCCTTACTTCTCCACTGCTGTTGGCAGGGCGCTGCCTTCAGAGCTCGCTGCTGCGCTCTTAAAGTTCTGCTTGCTCCCCTCCTCTCCAATACATTCCACATATCCCAGGAGGGATATGCCCCCACAGTTTAAGAGCCTTTGTTATAATGGGACACTTATATAGGGTCAGGCAATCTTAATAAATGGAAGTACTAACAGCCCTGCCTATAGTATGCTAATATCGAACTATTCCATCCAAATCAGCATTCCTCTGCTGCTAGGAAATATTTATGAAACCCACTTTCAGAGTGTCCCAATAGAGACTGACAACATAGTACTGGTATTGGTTACTCTGTTGGCTCAAGAGGCAGATGATCTGACTGGATGGTGGACTTAATAGTTCCAATCCAGCTGATGACCCATGTGGGTGTCAGTATGATGCCACATGAAGAATGTCTGTCTTTTCAGTTTGATTTAAAAAAATACCTAGGAACTTACACACACACACACACACACACACACACACACACACACACACACACACACACACACACACAACTATGCTGAAAGAACATTATTAAGGTTGCAAAGTCAATCACTGAAAAGTTAGGAAATGCCAATATTAAGGTTGCCTGTACAACCTTAATTCTACTGCCTTACGTGTATATATTATGATACAGTTTTAAGTTATGTGATGCCATAATGTTTTTTTTCAGTGGGACCCCGTCTTATTCAGTGAACAGGATGGACTTGGTCGGGGGATGAGATAGGCCTGTATTGTGAACCCTGTCCCATTTGTGGAAGAAGTTGGAAGCTGCTTAGTGAGTGAGGAAGGGAAAAGCAGAAAGAGAAAGGATGGTCTTATGGTTAAGGCAGTTGAAAGCTGATCTGAAGAATTGCATTCTATCCCTGTCTCTGCCAGAGAGGTCCTTTGTGATACAAAGCAAGTCACTTAACCAAACTTTTCACAGGTGGTCATTAATACTGTGTTCCTCATTTTTTGGATGCCTGACCTGACACCCTGGGGTCTGATTTGCAAAAGTGGGGTTGAGCTGCAACTGATGTCAATGGGAAGTGTGCTTTGAACAAATAAAGTGCTATATAATGTGAAATACTCTGACAAAAATCAGGTCATCTCACATTGGGCATCTCTCTGTGCCTCAGTTCCCCATCTGTAAAATGGGTATAATACCAGCCCTTCACCTCACAGAGGTGTTGTGAAAATAAGTTATTAATATTTGTGAAGCATTTTGATTTTATAGTGATGAGCACCATACAGTGAGGAAATTAATACTTTTATCTTCAAAGCAGCATTTCAATAGTGTGCAGCAAATAAAGCCTGGGCACACACATTTAACAATGAGAAGACAACATATTGAATAGCTGCTCATTAACTGAGTAACATCTATTTTGTGCACTGATTTAAGCAGCAATTGTATGGGGAAAATATGTGATTCTATAGTTAAAACAGTATCATATTGTATCTGCACAAGGAGGCCTAATGTTTAAATGCTTAGCTTTGTAACTTAATGTTTTATTTTTATGTGTAATACACATACACACACACACACACACACACACTTAAATGGAATAGCTTGATCCTGCTCCCATTAAACTCAGTAACCTCACACTGAATACAGAGTAAGAATCCATGAGCCAGATTTTTTTGTCATGAGTTATGTGCAGTTATTTACCCTAGTGTAAAATGGGTATAAAATACTATCATTCTTATATACTACTAGTTGCATTCACTTTGCACTCATTTAAGTGACTACACGTAATGCAGGTCAAGAGACAGTCAGGCGCCATGTCTCACCAAATGCTTGAATATGATGAGTGAACTATTCATGAATTCTGAATGACACAACCAAACATGCTTAGAACAATGACACAGAAGAGAAGGCTTATCATACACCAATTATGTTGTCACTCAAGCTGAGAGTCAAACACATGACTATTCTGTCTGTGTGCCTGGATGCAAGTATCATCTGTACCAGTAAACAAGAGGAGAATATTTTCCTTAAAGCCTTAAGAATGAAGGCTGCCTTTGGTTACATGCAAACATTTCTTATTGACATTCATAGGAGTAGTGCATGAAAAGCCAAGGGCAGAATATGAATTTGAATGAATAAAGGAAAAGGGGAAGACTCTCTAGCCTGATATATATTACAAAATGGAGTAAATCACATTGATTGTCCAGTATACCGAGTGTATACAACATATGCTATTAAAATATTTCAAATGGAAACATAAGTATCTATTCCAATGTTATTTATTTGGAATCTATAATAAAACTTGGGCTATCCTATGATCAAATCAAGGCATCGTAACAGAAGCTGACGGAGAATGTTAAAAGTTAAAAGCATGGGAAACCTCTACACAAGTCATTTGAGACCAATGTCATTTCCTATTTAAAGAATGTATATTAGCAACATCAATATTTTATGTTGTGGCTAAAACAATATAAAGAAGACTCACCTAGCTTTGCTATAGCTTGGAATTCTCCATGAGGAATTAAATTCATGCTTGTGTGTCTCTTCATATCACCCTACTAACTTAAAACATTCTTGTTGATAAAGTATGGAATGTAGGAATTAATATCTATTGGCAAATTTGCTCCTTAAATTTAACAATGACATTTAAAATTATGCCAAGGAATAAATCATCCTGCTTTTCATTTTCACTAGAGACTACACTTTATACACACATTTTGTACCATAAATCTTTTATCACATTGACATCAATAGAGAAGCTGCTTGCTGCTGCAGCCTCTACTGAATGGATAAGTGGAAACTTTGTGTATGTAACAAAACTCTTTTATGTCTTGCAAGCTATAGATCGCCTCACCCTTCATTTATAAAAGAGTAACGTGTCATCCTTACCTGCTGTAATACCACAGAGATTTAGATGCATTCTATTTTCTCTTCCTCCATTTTTTTTTCTTGTGGAACTCTTGAATCAGATGCAGTGAAATTTATCTTTGGATATCATCTCGATTTTTGGAAATAGGCATATTTAAATTTCTGTGTAATACAATCTCTGGAACACAGGCCTTTATTCATAGCACAGTGGTCCTTTCTATTCCAGGACCCCTCCATAACGATAGATATTAAAACTAGAGGTGCTGGGAGTGCTGCAGCACCCCCTGGCTTGAATTGGTTTCCACTGTATACAGGGTGTACAGTTTGGTTCAATAGCTCTCAGCAGCCCCACTATACAAATTGTTCCAGCACCCCTGTCCATTACCTCATTTTCATCCAGATGAGCCCCTCCCATTTAGCAATATTGGAAGGCAGGGTGTCCACACACACCCTGACATGAAACTCCTGGAGGGCAGGTGCCCCAGGTCTATGACATTGGTCTTAGCACATAATTTTGTTTTAAAATTAAAATTATTGTCATTAGTTACAGGTAAGGACATGTTCATAGAAGCTGAGGGTTAAGGATTCAAAATTCTTCTCTATCAATATTTATCTTGACATGAAAAATTAAGTCATATGGTTTGAGTAAAGGCCATAAGAGAACAGACTGAGGCCTGGTCTACACTAGGACTTTAATTCGAATTTAGCAGCGTTAATTCGAACTAACCGCTCAACCGTCCACACCAGGAAGCCATTTAATTCGAACTAGAGGGCTCTTTAGTTCGAATTTGGTACTCCACCCCGGCAGGTGGAGTAACGCTAAGTTCGACATGGCTAGTTCGAATTAGGCTAGGTGTGGATGGAAATCGAACTTAGTAGCTCCGGGAGCTATCCCACAGTGCACCACTCTGTTGACGCTCTGGACAGCAGTCCGAGCTTCGATGCTCTGACCAGCCACACAGGAAACGACCCGGGAAAATTTGAATTCCTTTTCCTTTCTGGACAGTTAGAATCTCATTTTGTGGTTGGACATCGGGGCGAGCTCAGCAGCACCGGCAGCAATGCAGAGCTCTCCAGCAGAGGAGTTCATGTAATCTCTGAATAGAAAGAGGGACCCGGCATAGACTGACCGGGAACTCTTCGATCTGATCGGTGTGGGGGGCGAGTAGTCTGTGCTTTCGGAGCTGCGCTCCAACAAACGGAATGCAAAGACCTACGAGAAGGTCTCCAAAGCCATGATACAGACAGAGGATACAGCCGTCATGCAACGCACTGCCGCGTGAAAATCAAGGACCCCAGACAAGCCTACCAAAAAATCAAAGCGGCCAACGGACGCTACGGAGCCTGCCACCACTGCCCCACCAGTGACCATGGACTCTGATGATGGGACAGTGTTGACGGACAGTTCCTCGACGATGTTCACGGACGGGGAAGATGAGGAAGGGTTTGTGGAGGACGAGGCAGGCGATAGCGCTTACAACGCTGGTTTCCCCGACAGCCAGGATCTCTTCATCACCGTCACAGAGATCCCCTACCAACCCTCCCCGGCCAGGAACCCGGATCCTGAATCAGGGGTAGGATCAGTCGGTAAGTGCTTTAACCATGTTAACTTTTATTCTTAATATAACAGGAATCTGAAGTGTGTGAAAAGGAGGTCTCTGTATATATGGTGATAGAACAGAAATCCTCCTGGGAGAACTCCACGAAGCTCTCCTGCCGTTAATCGATAAGCATCAGCAGGAGGTTCCTGGGGAGAGCTGCCTTATTGGGTGCTCCGTGATAGCACACTTTTCCGCGCGAGGCTTTCATGCGGTATTCAGGGAGCACTGCCTCCCAGAGCACGGCTGCATAGGTCCGTGGTTCATGCTAGATTTCACGCAGCATGCGCTCTCTATCTCCTTCAGTGCCCGTCCTCACGGTTATCTCGCTGGGAGACTCCTGCATCTAAGTAGGGGAAGAAATGTTACGTTACGCCTGGTCCAAAGTATTTTTAATAAATAAACGGACAGACGGCATAGCACAGACTCAGCACGCAGCTGCGTGACGAGCGTAACGGAAAGCCAAAGAATCAAATGGACGCTCATGGAGGGAGGGGGGAACGAGGACGCAAGGTATCCCACAGTTCCTGCTGTCTCCGAAAAGCATTTGCATTCTTGGCTGATCTCCAAATGCTTCTAGGGTCAAACACAGTGTCCGCGGTGGGTCGGGGCATAGCTCGGCAATTTACGCACCCCCCCCCCCGACCCCCAGAAGTTAAAGGGAAAACAATCCTCTGTTGACTCTTTTACATGTCACCGTATCTGTACTGAATGCTGCAGATAGACGCGATGGTGCAGCACTCAACACCAACATCCTTGCTCCCCCCATGCTATGGACGGCTGATGGTACAATAAGATGGAAATCCATCCTCATCATCAGCCTATTGGCACATGGGGCAGTGCAAAAGGACTGGTAACCATAACAACCATACCAACTTGCTTGGGACAGGTCGGTCAAGGCCGCCTGGTGCTAATTTTTCATGGTAGATGGTGCAGTATGGCTGGTAACCGTCCTCATCATTGCAACAGGGGGCTGAGCTCCATCAGCCCCCACCCTTCATTGTAAAGAAAAGATTCAATTGCCCCTGGACTAGCAGAGGGATGAGTGGCTCCCTCCTCCACACCCCTTAATGTCATCTCTGGACTATCATTGCAGCTGGAGGCTTCCTTCCACTCATTTCTCACAAACGACTACCTGTGTCTTATTCATGCATTCTATATTACTTCATCACACAAGTGGGGGGACAATGGTATTGGAACCCAGGAAGGCTGGGGGAAGAACGGAATGGACAGCTGGGGTTGTTTCAGGAGCACACCCTGTGAATAGCGTTCAGTTCAAAATTTATGCAGGATTGGACAGAGAGCAGCTGTGGTCTCTGGTTCTATGATACAGTGGTTCTCTAGTACAGTTGCCCATATTCTAGGCAGGACTGATTCTATTTTTAGATACCCAAAAAGGAGGGATTGACTCGGGGAGTCATTTCCAAATTTTGCTTTTGCGCCCCTGGCTGATCGACCAGGGGCACTTATGACAGCACCAAATGGCGCAGTGCAAAAGGACAGGTAACCATGACCATCTTATTACCGTCTTCTTACCAGTTCATGGTATGGTAGATGGTGCAGTATGCCTGGTAACCATCGCTGCAGTCATGCAAAAGCAAAAGCATGCTGCTGTGTAGCGCTGCTGGTCCGCCTCTGTCAGCAGCATCCAGTACACATACGGTGACATACACAAAAGGCAAAATAGGGTCCATTGTTGCCACGCTATGGCGTGTGCCAGGGCATTTCATGGAAAACGTGCTCGAAATGATTGTCTGCCGTTGCTTTCCTGGAGGAAGGAATGACTGGCGACATTTACCCAGAATCCACCGCGCAAATGATTTGTGCAACAGCTGGCACAGGGGTCTCAACAAAAAATTCACAGAGACAGCCTAGACTCAGTTAATTGTTCGCAAAAAAGTATCATTGCAAGGAATGCACTAACTGTTTCCCATCTCATAGCTTCCACTGTCTCCAGACCTTCCACAGCATCCACCTCGCAGAGGCTGGCGAAGATTAGGCAGCGAAAGAAAAAGACAAGGGACACGATTTTCGATGAATGTGTGGGCTGCTACCTAGCCGAGGCGGACCAGCAGAGGCAGTGGAGGGAGAAAGTCTCTCTGTACCAGCGCTCACACAGCGAATGGGAGGAGAGGTGGCGTGAGGAACACAAGCAGGCGACTCAAGCAATGCTTGTACTACTGAGGGAGCAAACGGACACGCTCCGGCGACTTGTGTATGTTCTGCAGGACCGCTGCAGGACAGAGCCCCCGGCAGTATCTCTGCAACCGCCCTCCCCCGCCACAAAGTCACATACCCCCCTCACCCTAAATAACCAGGAGGATGCCCGCCCTGGGCCGTGAATACTGTCACTGTACCCCAGCAGAGTGCTCAAGTAACCAAAAGCTCTCATACCCTACGTTTGCATAAGTCCTTCCCTTCCGGACTCAAACAAGTCCCAATCCCAGTCCCATCCCATAACTGTGTACTTAAGTAATAAAAATACTTTGCTGTTAAGTACTGTTTCCGTCATGTTTTTTCACTGAAGACTGTGTTTGAATGGGGTGCGTGGGGAAGTGCGTTGCTAATTGCATAGGACAGGCACCTTTCCCAGGGTACAGACACGGGGGCCGGATCAGCAGCGGGTAACACACACAGTGCAGTCAGCAGGCACCGTGGTCGGTATGGGAGGTGGTTTCCAGGTTCTGTGTGGGCGGTGGGGATGTGACTTTTTAGCGGGGGAGGGCGGTTACAGATCTTATACAGCGGTCCTTGTCCTGGACCGCTGAGTCACGCAGCAGAGGAATCTGTATCCGTCCTCCTCCGCCACAAGGCCACATAGCCCCCCGCACACAGAATCCCAAAAAGGAGGGATGGCAGGCTCCGTTGAAACAAGCAGTCCGGCAATGCGGACCGCTGTAGGAGCAGGAGCCTGTCATTCCTTGAGTTTAGAGGCGGTCTTTACATCAGCGCACACCCTACCCACCGTTTTTCTGCGTTCCAGTTTCGACCCTTTAACGAAAAGTCATGAATAAAGAAACCTCTCCTCAGTAACAGTGTGACATGTATTTTATTTTTACACGTGTCTTGGAAGTGGAGGAAACGGGGAGAACGGGGTATTTAACCGAAGAGGAGAGTCAACAGTAACTGGGTAAAGAAACAGGGGCAGGTTCAGCTTCTCTGTAAAGAAACTGAACAGTCACAGGTCACGCTGCTCGCTGCTCGCTGGTATTTAAAGAGTTCCTTGTCGCTGTCCCTTGCGCCTGTATAGGGCTTCATGAGCAAGTGCATTAGCGGGCAGGCTGGGTCACCGAGGATCACTATAGGCAAATGCACATCCACAACAGTTATTTCGTGGTACGGGAAGAAACTACCTTCCAGCAGGCGTCTGAGCAGCCCACAGTTCCTGAGAACACACGCATCAGGAACCTTGCCCGGCCATACGACGTTCATGTTGGTAAAAAGGCCCCTATGGTCCCCCAGTGCTTGCAGAACCATTGAAAAGTAGCCCAATTTCTCAGCAGCTGAATGTGGAAGAGGTGGACGATAAAGTGCGAGGAGGAGAAAACGGCAAGGATCGCAGCGGGCTCCATGCTTGCAGTGCTGTGGCGTCCACGCTGTCACTGACCAGAAAAGTGCATGAACAGATTGCCCGCAGGCGCTTTCAGGGAGGGAGGGAGTGAGGGCATGATTGACGGTTCAATGACGACAGTTACCCAAAACCACCCTTGACACATTTTTTCCCCCAGCAGGCATTGGGGGCTCTACCCAGCATTCCAATGGGCAGCGGGTACTGCGGGAACTGTGGGATAGCTTCCCACAGTGCACCGCTTCGAAAGTCGACGCCGGCCCCGTTAATGTGGACTCAGAAGTTCGAATTAGTGTATTTAGTATGGATACACAAATTCGACTTCATAAGGTCGAATCCACAAATTCGAATTAAGTAGATTCGAAATAGTCCTGTAGTGTAGACAAGGCCTGAGGGTCTAACTACACTGGTATTAGATGCAGGTGAGTTCAGCAAAAGAGCATTGGAGAATAAACTTCACAGATGCTTGTTAATGATGATTGACCCCACCCCACCCCCATTTGCTTTTCCGCGATAGGTGGCATCCAGCGCTGTTTGCCATGTTGTATCCCAGTGCATATGGGCCACTCTGGCCACAGGCAATTGCCTGGTGTGGAATGGAAGGAAATCTAGCAACAGTAATGAGGAGGGGAAAGGAAGATGGTCAAAAAATTTCCCCTGGAATAGTTTTGCATCAGAAAATGTAGTTTCATTGAAACTGAAACATTTTGTGGGAGCATGTTGATTTTGACAAAAATGTCAATGGAAAAGTACAAAAACAAATATTTTTTCTCTCTTTTTGTTTCAATAATGTTTTATTTAAATAATGGCAAATATTTTGGTTTTATGTGACTAAAACATTTTGATCCAATGGTTTGATATTGTCTTATCATTTATATTTACATATATTTAATATTTATATGCAATTGATATTTATATTATAATGTTTCAATATTATCAAAATGAAATGATTCAGCATTATCAAAATTAAATGTTTTGATGTTTACAAATCAAGAATTGGAGTAATTGTTTTTCTGTGAGAAATTTTGAAATTTTGGCTTTGTCCTGATTTGGGCTGAAAACAAATTTTGAAATGTCATTTTTTCTAACTAGTTCTAGATGGGGAAGAAGGAAGACACATAGAGAAGGAGAGGTGTTTGACGCCACTTTTCATAATGGTATCTTTCATGTTAGGGCAGGTACTTCATGCTGTGTGACTGCCCTCATCACCCTGAGGAAATCATACAAAATGGAGGAGAAGGCCATCCAGTATTCATAATGAATTTTATAGGGTGCATAGGGTCTTTCTTAACACATTTTTGAGAATCAGACTTTACAGGCAATTTTTTAAACGTTACATCTGATTAGTGGAACCTTTCATACTGGACCTTTTTCTAAAAGACTTGCTCTAGGAATTATTTGGGTGAAGTTCTATAGCCTGTGTTATACAGGAGGTCAGACTACATCAGGGATCGGCAACCTTTGGCATGTGACCTGGCAGGCCGGGACGGTTTGTTTACCTGCCGCATCGCAGGTTTGGCTGATCGTGGCTCCCACTGGCTGCGGTTTGCCGCTCCAGGCCATTGGGGGCTGTGGGAAGCGGCGCGTGCCGAGGGATGTGCTGGCCGCCACTTCCTGCAGCCCCCCATTGGCCTGGAGCAGGAAACTGCAGCCAGTGGGAGCTGCTATTGGCCAAACCTGTGGACCGTGGCAGGTAAACAAACCGGCCCGGCCCACCAAGGTTGCCGATCTCTGGACAACATGATCACAATTGTCTCTACTGGCCTTGGAATCTGAATATTTCCCTTTCCAGTCAATTTGCTGATAGGTTATGCAGTATTTATTTCATGGTCCTTTAAAGTGGAACTTCTAAAAGGATAGGTGGTAGATAGTTTAATTCTTCAAAAGCTATTTTCCCTCCATAAATGTGAGGACTGGTTCAGCCTGTAACACTCCTTGCCCTGACTGGTGTAATTTGGCAAGGTTTTCAGATGGGTTCAGCATCCATAATTGGAGCAGACGGTTGTGTTTGTGGGGGGTTTCCATTGTTGGGTGATTCTTTTTTGGCTTGGTTGGTTTTGTTTGTTTTTCCTCTTCAGAGTTCAGTTTTCATTTAGTCACCAAAATAAGTGACCCATTTTTTTTTTCAAAGATTTTTTTATTATTTGAAAATTGGCCCATGGCTGTGCCAGTGGAACTGTGGGAGCTGAGCACATTTGCAAAGTTGGCCTTATAAGTATACATGTGCACATGCACACTGAATCCCAAAGCAAAGCAAAACAACCAACATTGGGTTCCTTAGAGGCAGCAGGACAGGATTGTGTAAATAGCCAAATCTTTTTACAATCAAGCACACCTTACAGTAAAATTTTCAGAATCTCCTAAATGACTTAGGAGGTTAAATCGTATAAGAGGTCAATGGGACTTAGCCCAGATCTTCAAAGATATTTAGGTGCCTAACTCTCATTGAAATCAGTGGGGGGCTGTGGGAAGCGGCGGCCAGCATATCCCTGCTTACCCTGGTGGGCCGCATGTCAAAGATTGCTGATCCCTAGCTACACGCAGCAGCAAAAGGCTCTGACAGGGGAAAGGCAGAGGGGGAAGGCTCCAGCAGCAGGGAGGCAGCGGTGTAGAAAAAATAGCAGTGTAGACAGGGGAGACACGGCTTGATCTTGGTGAGAGCTGAGTAAGGTATAGACCCTAGGATTCCTGCACGTAAGGTGCTCTGCTGTAAGCTACACACCATCGTAAGCCATTAGGATCCTAAGATATTTAGTTACTCTTGAAAATGTTACCCTTAGTCTTTAAGTTTTTGTTTATGATTGAATAGTTTTAGTGATTTATGTTTTGGTGGGAGCAGTTTTGTGTTACACAGAAATTCAATTATAGAACATTGCTAAAAGCAGGGCCAGTTTCTCCATTCAGTTTGAATGCCAAGTTGCCTGTGGATAGACAGGTATGTCTGTTGGTGATCATAACACTTGCTGCGCAAAAACGTATTTTCAGAACACATACTGTGAGTTGTGCAACTCAATGGGACTTAAGCTCCTTAGTCACATAGGTTCTCTTTGAAAATGTTACTTAGGTCTATTAGGAACTAGAGCTGATTGGGAATTTTCTGGCCAAAAATATGTTTTTATTAGAAAATGTTAATTCATTTTAACTAAAACTGTTCAGAGTCAGCTTTGCTGAATCGCCCAATTTAAATAAAAAAACGGAAAAAAAATTCAAAGTTGTCAAAACATCCCATTTTGAGATTTTCAAAATGAAGTTTTGGGATTTTGGGTTCAAAATGACTTATCATTTCAAAATTTTAATTAGTTTATACTTTTCAAAATATTTTGTTTTGATTTTGACTTTTTAATTCTCTTTAACCTTTGTAATTATGAAACAGTTTCAATTGACTCAATACAAATGTTTTCAGATTATCAGTTTAAAAAATAAAGAATTTGACCTTTCACAATCTCAGAAAGACTTTCAGGATGGTCCGCTCTATTAGGAAGAACTCAATGTAAGAAGAGTTTCGGAGTAGTAGCTGTATTAATCTGTATCTGCAAAAAGAATAGGAGTACTTGTGGCACCTTAGAGACTAACACATTTATTGTAGCGTAAGCTTTCACAGGCTACAGCTCACTTCATCGGATGACTGTAGTGGAAAATACAGAAGGAAGATATATATATATACACAGGGAACATGAAACAATGGGTGTTACCACACACATTATAAGGAGAGTGATCAGTTAAGGTGAGCTGTTGTCAGCAGGAGAGAAAAATAACTGTTTGTAGTGGTAATGAAAATGGCCCATTTCCAGCACTTGACAAGGAGATATAAGGGAGTGTGGGGTAGTGGGGAAGATAAGCATGGGGAAATAGTTTTACTTTGTGTAATGGCCCATCCACTCCCAGTCTTTATTCAAACCTAATTTAATGGTGTCCAATTTGCAAATTAATTCCAATTAAGCAGTCTCTCCTTGGAGTCTGTTTTTGAAGTTTTTTTGTTGTAATATTGTGACTTTTAGGTCTGTAATCGAGTGGCCAGGGAGGTTGAAGTGTTCTCCAACTGGTTTTTGAATGTTATAATTCTTGATGTCTGATTTGTGTCCATTTATTCTTTTACGTAGAGACTGTCCGGTTTGGCCAATGTACATGTAAGAAAAGTACACCTCATTGTAGGTACAGCCTGCTCTCACCTCGTGCTGAGCCCAGTCCATGCATTGGAGTGGATGGCCCCATTTCATCTCTACTATCTTTGGGGACATGTGTTCAAAGAGATGCAGCCCTGTTTTGCTTCCAGAGATTTCAGGACTGTACTTCTCTCTGGCTGTAATATGTATCATGTAAGGAAGGAGAAAATAATCCCCCCTAACATTGTGCATTGCTGAACAGATTTTAGCTGGTTAGTGCAGCAGTTTATGTAGGTTGGAATTCCATTGTGGAGTCACATGCTGCTTCATTTGGTTGCGTAAATTAAAGTTCTCTGAGAACATGAGGCCCAGCACAATATCATGGTGCACAGTTTATCCAGTATATTTTAGGTAGAGAGTTGGTTCTGAAATTCACATATCCAAAATAGGTGAATTTTGCTGCAAATGATCCAGTGTACACTATCAGCCTGGTAATCGGTGGTTTGACAGCTGTCCTCGCAGCCATCTAATACACACATGTTGTAGCCATCACTGTTTAGAAAAGCTCTGGCATGGCCTCTTGGAGCAAAGGATGGTTTGTAATCTGCCACCAATTCCCAAAATGTGTGATCTCAATGAGAAGGCTTTGGTGTGTATAGGGATCTCAAAGTCCCAGCTTGATCTCAAAGGCCATCTGAAGCCTGAGAACCTCCCCACTGCAGCCAACAGAAGAGAGACCCATGCAGCTACGCTGATGGCTGTGTCTGCTGCAGGCACTGCCCCCTGCAGGTCCCATTGACTAGGGGAGAGGGACAGAGATATCATCACTAGTCGCCAGACAGAATCAACGCTGGAGGCAGCATCATTAGTTGCCAGGCAGAGTCAGCCATGGAGGCAGCGTCACTTTTTTCAACAATGAATATATACACAAGTCAAAATACCAAACACAACTATCTGATGCACACCTTGCTGCAATCCTGAAGGTTTCAACTGCTCAGTCACTGAGGCAAAACATCAACAAACGGACAGAACTGAAGCATTGCGAGGTGTCTGGCAAACACTAAAAACTCTCTGGCAGGTGAAGAATTGTATAAAGTTGTATGACAGTTTTATTATTTCTAAGAAATTTGAAATGAAAAATACAATATAAACATTTTCTTTTCTGAACACTATCTTCAGTGACGTTATTGGCCCACTGGGAGGAATTGAGGATTGGCACTGTCCCTAAGGTAAATTGAGTTTGAGATCCCTTGTATAAAGGTATCTTTGGCCTCTCTTGGTGCTCTATGAAATGGTTTGATGAGTAGTGATGACATTACATCACCTGCAGACAACTGTGAGTGCATTTCTGCTGACACACAGGTTACCAGGTGCACTTTTCACCCATGTGAAGGGCAGATGGGTCCATGGGACTGTTCATCATGCCCTGCAGTCTCTCGTAGCAGAATATAATTAGTAGTAGAAAGGGTACTGAGACAGGGCAGTTCTTGTGCTTCCTCAAGTGTAGGAACTGGAATGGTGCCTTGCCTTTACAAATTGGTGGCGGCTTCTTGTGCTGTCCAGGCACAATCTGACTTTAACTTCAGGAAACAATTAGCAGCATAAGGCCTGATTCTCCACTGTCTTACACCTCTTGTAGTAATATACACATGTTCAAAGTGCTACCAAATCACAAAGTTAACATGTTATACCCTCTTATGCAGGTGTAAATTACTACACAGAGTGCAAGGCAGCAGAGAATCAGGACCATTGGGTGTAGAAGTTACAGGCTCACCTGCTTTACTCAAGGGTTAATGGTAAGGCAAGGAATCCATGTGAGAACAGGAAGAATCAATCTGTTTGCAATATTTCAGCATCACAAATTTCAGCTAAAAAAAAGAGAATGTCACAACTCTCTTTTCCATTTCGGCATGCTGCGAATCATTACCCCTGAAGTTCCAGTGAATCAAATGTTTTCTGTCATTTTCGTATTTGTCAGCTGTCTTCTTTCCAATGTTTTGGTTCCATACCAAAGTGCGACTTTTCTGATGTTGTTTCTGTGTTTGCAGATTTTTCATGCCATTTGATACAGCCTGGAATGATATTAGCTACATTGTGCTAGTAACAACTGGCATAAAAATACAGGGTTTTTTTTTCTTCTAAATACACAATATCAGATCTGATAGTGTTGGCACAGATCTCAGCCAGCCAGTTATAGCAGCGATTTAAATCCCCCAGTATACATTTAGTCATTATTTAGGTTGGCAAGGTTCCTCAAATGTGTGGTTGGCCTCTCTGGGGAGACTCCAGTCTCTTACAGCAAGATGCAAGTAAGACCTGGGAAAACTGGGAAAGAGATTTTTTTTTTTTACTTGCTTAATCCTTTTCAGTTGGGGGACAGATTTGGCAAAAGCAGAGCACATTTTTTCTTTATTCTGCTTGTGCTGAAACCTAATTGGAAATGACTAGAGATGGGAGCACTGGCTAAGATAAAGCAAGCATCATCACTTAGAACTAAACATTTTGGGGGGATTAAAAGTTTGGTTATTCATTATGTTTTATTTTCATGAACTTCTGCTCATGTAGATTGCATGAAAGATCAAAAGTCACACCCCAATTCAAGTCATTCTTACAATGTTTTAATGCCAATCAGAATGGATTAATATCAGAAATCTCAGGAGGGAGTTTATTCTTGTAGGATTTCTAGATGAATTTTGTGAATTTGGGAAGTTTGGAGCAGCTAAAAATAATCCTTCGGACTGAATCCAACACTGAAACTTGTGGTCTGCACATCACTAGACATAGCCCTAAAAGAAAATAGATTAACAAAGATACTCCCATTCACTAAATGCAAGATATTGTTTCCTGGTAGGGACAGAATTGAAATTATCTTGCAATTTCTAATGAATATTGACCTAATGGGAGTGCTGTATGCATTTTTTTAGTTTAAGAGAAGACATTTGATAAACCATATCTAACATTCGTGTTAAACTGTGCAAAAGGATATCAGTGATAGAGGGTGGTAGAAAATCTTTCACATTCATCCAGTAACATTTTTTCAATCATCAAGTCTGAAAATCTTAAATTATTTTTCTGCTATAAAGTATATTACAATGTTTTTAGAATTCTTCTCAATGGCATCTGCTAGCAAGTAATCTCTGTGAGGAGGTCCCCAACCACCACTTCAGCTAAATAACATGTGTACAAGCACATCATGATGGCTGAGCCAGCTGACAGTAATTATGAATAATCCATCTTGCCCAGGTTTACCTTAAAGCTAAATTTCATTGCCCGGTTTCATGGACGTGTAAAAGGCACAAAGAACAGATATGGTACCATCTGCCTAGAATATGCTAAGCAGAGTAGCTGTTTTTTGTGATGCACAGAAAAGACTGTTTCATATGTCTTCTCTGGTCCTTACATTAGATCTTGGAAAAAATCTGCCAAGAGTGCACGCTATTTCCAAAGAAATTGTTTTAAACATCTCTCAGTTGTTCTGACGCTAGCAAGAGTTTTATTAAATATAAGTGGAAAAAATAAATTGAATGTGGGGGAAATAGTCAGAACAGTAAGGCAAAAAAAAAGTCTTTGAAGTTTTCCCTTTGCTTCTGACCTTTGAAATGCAGTATTTTTAATTGCCAAAATGCTAATTGCATGACAAAATGTAGTATAATCTGATTTGAGTAATTAGTCAAAAACTGAGCACCTAGGACAAGTTGGGTTTTAACCGGAGGTCAAATAAAATTATTTTCTCTAAGTAGATACTTTGGCTCTTACCAATGTAGTAGCTGAGCACTGATCTTCAGAAGAGATTGCACTATTCTCTCTCTCTCTTTTCTCTGGCACCAAGTAGCAAACTTAGATTTTATTCTGTTTGTTTTTTAAAGTGTGCTTGAGAAGGGTATTTCTGGGGAAGGGTGGAGTGAGGAGATTGTTTTCAGACCTAAATGCAAAACCTATGTGATCAATGGTCATTCTTCTTTCTCCTAGCAGAAAGTTCAATATTCTGGGGTAAGCGCTTGTGAAAATTCTGCCTCCAATAGTCCTCCAGCTACCAGTTATGGTCAACAGTGGAATGCAGCTGTTGTAGAACAGTCATGGTCCCAGAGAGAAAGTTGATATGCCGAAACAAACACTGTGTATGCTTCAAAAGTGCATGAAGTGGTTCAAGAGCCAAGACGACAAGTGATTGTCTATTGAAGATAGGAACACTTTAACACAGCACTGACTCAAGCATTTCCCACAAAAAAGCAATAGGATAAGAGTAGAAATGTAAAACTCAATTAACAATTTCCCCCAAAGAGGGAAAATAACAGATTCCCGAGCCTCCCCACTAAGAATGCTCTCCCATCCACTTTGTACGTACTAATGTAGGGACTGGATTATCAATTCAAACTAATCTCAGTGGTCTCAAGATTTTACACTTTACCTGCCCAGTAGCAGGTGCAAACTAATTATCATTTGTCATTCTACACCCAAAGCAAAAGACTTGATTTTCCATATCTCCAGGTTTTTAACTAAATGCTGACATTTATGTCTGTGTATTTGCATAATTCCATCATATTTATACTAATTCAGAAAAGACCCCCATTTGCACAATACGGGAAAGCATTGACATAATGGGCAGGCATATCAATAGAGAAAAATTTTGGTGTATCGATTGTTTTAGAACATAATAAAGGTTCAGTTTTCAGTATGAGGTGGAGAAAAAAAAGCCAACCCAAAACCAACATTCTTTCAGGTACCTGCAGAAAGGGTGTTATTTTTTCATCTGCAATAGAATGACACTCATAAACCTGAAAATGGTTTTACAATGGGGCTAATCCATTTTCTGAACACATTGTGACAAAGATATAATCACCACAAATAGTCAATACACACTGTTATAAAAAGTGGGAGAAAAAGTAGCAATGCAACAGTTGTAGGTCAGTTTTTCTTCATTGTGCCTTCCCAGTCTAGTCCAGTTCATGTTAATTGGCCAATTAGGTCATGTTGAACTCTAACCCCATTTGGATTGCCCAAGGAGTGGACTGTTAGGAGATCTGTCTTTTTTTCAAAGATACCTATAACCATGATATAGTCCCATTCTACCACTTTTATAAAGTTAGGAATTGCAATGGTGAGCTTAAGTCTCTTTTGTGGATCTGTCTCATAGTGCAAATTTTGAAGTATCATGACAGTCAGATTTGTTGCAGAAACCAAACAGAAACCTCACAGCTACTAGTCTCATCTTACTCTTTCAGAAGTTTTCTGTTTGTTTCTGCGACAAATCTGACTGTCATGATACTTCAAAATTTGCACTATGAGACAGATCCACAAAAGAGACTTAGGCTCACCATTGCAATTCCTAACTTTAGGTGCCTGCTGCCTAGTAGAATCTACAGCCCTGACTCAGATGCCTGGGCTCTCTATGCAATGCGTGAGGAGAGTTAGGCACATAAGAATGGGATCCACAAAAGCCAGCACACTAAGGGAAGATCTGCCTTAACTAGCTAGTAGGCAATGCCAAGAAGAGGGGTGGATCCTAAGTTTTGCCATTTGAAGAGACTTAGCCATCATATTCTGAGCTGCAATGACCTAACCTCTGGGGTATAGGGTATGCTGGGATCTCTCTTGCTGAAGCTCTTCTTTTTGTATAAATGCTTAAATATTCACTGGGGAAGAGAACGAGTGAGTGACCCTGTCATTCAGGGATTGGCAACCTTTGGCACGCAGCCTACCAGGGTAAGTACCCGGGCGGCCGGGCCAGTTTGTTTACCTGCCGCGTCCGCAGGTTCGGCCGATTGCGGCTCCCACTGGATGCAGTTTGCCGCCAATGAGGGCTGCGCAAAGCAGCGGCCAGCACATCCCTTGGCCCGGGCTGCTTCCTGCAACCCCCATTGGCCTGGAGCAGCAAACTGCAGTCAGTGGGAGCCGCGATTGCCTGAACCTGTGGATGCAGCAGGTAAACAAATCGGCCTGGCCCGCCAGGGTGCTTACCCTGGCAGGCTGCATGCCAAAGGTTGCTAATCCCTACTGGAGTTGTTAGAGCAATCCCCCTGGAATTTGGGTGAGTCAGGTTTTATATAATATATATATTATAGGATTGTTGATTAATCGCAGTTAACTCACATGATTAACTCGAAAAAATAATCATGATTAAGCACAGTTTAATCTCACTGTTAAATGATAGAATACAAATTGAAATGTATTAAATATTTTTGGATGTTCTGCTGCATTTTCAAATATATTGATTTAAATTAGAACACAGGATACCAAGTGCACAGTGCTCACTTTATATTATTATTTTATTACAAATATTTGCATTGTAAAAATGATTTAAAAATAGTATTTTTCAATTCACATCAGACAAGTACCATAGTGCAATATCTTTACTGTGAAATATAAAGTACACTTTGTATTCTGTGATGTAATTAAAATCAATATACCATATATACTCGATCATAAGCCGGTTCATTTATAAGCCGACCCCCCCAAGATGGGTAAAGTAAAAATGGAAAATTTTTATAACCCGTTCATAAGCCAACCCTATAATTCAGGGGTCAGCAAACTTTGGCTCCTGGGCCATCGGGATAAGCTGCTAGTGGAATGAGATGGTTTGTTTACCTCGAGCATCCGCAGGCACGGAGGTAAACCAAAGTTAGCAAAGTGTCCCGGCACGCCACCAGCTTACCCTGACGGGCCGGGACAGCAACTGCTCGGGAGTCAGGGGAGTACCCCTGTGACCACCCCCCGACATGACCCCAGCACTCTCCCCGTCCCATCCCTTCCCACTTTATCTGGGGAGGGCCAGGGTAGGATGTCTCTGGCCTGGCTGGAGCTGCTCCGGCAGGCTGGGCAGCACGGCTGCAGCCTGCTCCAACGAGCCAGACTGGGCGGCGCAGACTCAGCATGTTCCAGCGGGCTGCGCCAGGCGGCCTGGCCTCAGCGTGCTCTGGAGGGCCAAGCGGCATGGCCACAGCCTGCTCTGGAGGGGCGGGGCTTAGCGGCACAGCTGCAGCCTGCCAGCCCCGGAGCTGCAGCTGCTTCAGAGGCTGAGGGGAGAGCAGCGTGGCCAGAAGCAGAGAGCTTCTGGCCCCGCCTCTTCCCTTCTGGCTCTACTGGCTGTCCTACCTCTCCTTGCTCCCATTGTTGTGGGGGAAGGGCTGTGTCCCACCTCTCCCTCTCTATACCCGTTCATAAGCCGA
This sequence comes from Mauremys mutica, assembly GCF_020497125.1. Classification (NCBI taxonomy): domain Eukaryota; kingdom Metazoa; phylum Chordata; order Testudines; family Geoemydidae; genus Mauremys; species Mauremys mutica. Next base: position 78,545,825 of record NC_059074.1, on the reverse strand, counting down.
CCCACTTCTCTGGTGCTTCCCTTTTTTACTAAAAAAATTCAGCTTATGAACGAGTATATATGGTATTTGAAAATGTAGAAAATATCCAAAAATATTTAAATAAATGGTATTCTATTATTGTTTAACAGCATGATTAATTGTGATTAATTTTATAATCTCTTGACAGACCTAATATATATGAACAGCTTCAATGGTAAAGAGTGAGAGAGCCCCAACTGAGAATACCTAATGATCAGGGTACTTTCTTGGGAGATAAGAGGTCAAATGTGGATTTGACCCTTGCTCTATCACATTTTCGTGATTGCTGTTACCTCTAGACTAGAAGGCATGGGGGGCGGGGGGCATCACCAGTATTTTGTATGTGGCCTGATCTGCTGGGTGGTTCAAGGTTTTTCCTTTTTCTGATTTTTTTTAATTGAATACTGACTTACTTATTGTGGACATCATAGATAGGGCCCTACCAAATTGGCAGTCCATTTTGCTCAATTTTACAGTCAGAGGGTTAAAAAAAAAGATAAATTTCTTTATTTCAGCTATTTAAAGCTGAAATTTCATGGTGTTGTAACTGTAGCACCGTGACCCAGCTCTGAAGGCAGCAGCGCAGAAGTAAGGATGGCATGGTATGGTATTGCCACCCTTATTTCTGCGCTGCTGCTTGTGGGGCATCGCCTTCAGAGCTGGGCACCCTACCAGCAGCCACCACTCTTCGGCCTCCTAGCTCTGAAGGCAGCGCAGAAGTAAATGTGGCAAAGCTGGGACCCCACTGCAATAACTTTGCAACTCCTCCCCATGACTCTCTTTTGGGTCAGGACTCACAATTTGAGAAATGCTGGTCTCCCCATGAAATCTGTATAGTATGAGGTAAAAGTACACAAAAGATCAGTTTCCACTGAGTAGACCAGGTTTGACAGTCTGTGATGCATTTTTCAGAGCCATGAATTTGGTGGGGCCCTAATCATGGATGAGGTGTGTTTTCAGACAAAATTTAGAGTGACTGCAACAGCCAATAACCTAATAAAATCACAGAAGAGTAAAAATAGAAATGCTGTTCAGTAAGGCAGAGTTGAAGTTACTGGGCCAAATTCTGCTCTCATTTACTCCAGCATGTTTCCATTTAAATCAATTGACTCACTTCTAACTTGTACCAGTGAAATTTGGAACAGGTTATATCCAATGTCTAATTTAAAATATAAATCCCCTATTTCTGTATAATTTAGCTTCCTTTTGACTTAATTTATAAAGGCAAATATGAAACGCTCTGGAAAGAAATGTGGCAAATTTATTATAAGCATTTTAGTGTTCTGCGGCCTTGTCAGAAAAAGCACTAAGCAGACCCTGTGAGGTACTGAAAGCTCTCCACTCAATGGGAGTTGAGGGTGCAGAGCACCTCCCTGTGGCACAGAGCACTTTACAGGATCAGTCAAAGAGGAACAAAGCAACATACAAGGGAGCAAAATTTATTTCTTTTTCATATAACTGACAATGTTAGGAACATCCCACGCCCTTAATAATAACAGCCAGAGAGTTTCTAATTCACTTAATTAGTTGATTTAACTGCTATACACTTTAGTAGCTATTGCATTTAGATTTAGATTAATGTAAACTATTTAACGTAGAAAGCCAGTGATCGCAGTATCTTCATGAACAGTGATAACTGTTCCTTTTATTCCCTTTGTGCCTGAGATTATAATTCCAGTGTAGAATTTGTTCTGTTGCTGAAAATATAAGTAAAGAACACATGTCCCTTGTATTCCTTATTGTCTATAAAGCAAGATATATACTGGGAAATATTAGTCAGGATTGTGACCTTCCTTTGGCTTCCACTATCCCTGGCTAAAGGTGGATACTTTTCTTCACAATTGAGCAATAGTAGTTCTGCTACCAAGTGTCAATGCATTTTTTTCAAGTTGTTTGAGGTATTTCAAATAACAGTATAATAGTAAATCTCAGGCTCTGATCTATTCTTAGAAGCTCTTCATGTCAGTCCTCACATCAATAAGAGTTTTGTCATCTCTCACAACACTTTTTTTGGACCTGGCTGGTGTAAGTCTAATGGATCTCTAGTTTCCTGAGGGAGTTCTCTAAAATCACAGCTACATTTTCTGCAGTGTCTGTCTTCATTTCTTTTAGCAGTTTTGGCTATATTAACATTAAATGATAAATTTATTAATTTTTGAGGCCAGACTGGATCATGTGATTATGTAGTCTGACTCCTGTGTAACATAGGTCATAGAATTTCATTCAATACCCCTATATATAGCTCAATAACTTGTGTTTATCTACCGCATATCTTCAGTCTTGATCTGAAGGCTTCACGAGATGAAAAATCTACCAGAAAGCTGACTTATAATAAAAGAGAACACTCTTTGTTATAGCAAGATAATATATTTAATTCATTATAATGAGTCACGGTTGTATTAATTTAGGAGTGAGGTCTCAAGGTATGTTTAGTTCAATAAATAAGTGGCAGATGGCTGAGTGGGTTAATTTGTGCCATCCTAGTTTAGTCTTGCCCCTGACAAGGGACTTGACTATGACTAAACAACTCTTTGAAAAGCTCATATGTAGCCAAATATGTTCTGATCCCAGGGTCGGATCCAGGCACCAGCTTATCAAGTAGGTGCTTGGGGTTGCAACTCCAGAGCGGGGTGGCACTTTCAGGTATCCGGCGGCAATTCGGCGGAGAGTCCCTCGCTCCCGCTCTGAGCGAATGACCTCCCGCTGAATTGCCGCCGATCGCGGTCGCGGCTTTTTTTTTTTTTTTTTTTTTGGCTGCTTGGGGCAGCAAAACCCCTGGAGCCGGCCCTGTCTGATCCCCCATTTGATAATGCAGCAGGTTTAGAAAATGTCTAGCTTTGCCATTGAAGGGAAACATTCTCATTTAATAATTGTATTCCTGTTAGTCAGGTGGTCATCTGGCCTGAAGAGACTCCACTTGTTTTATGGACATTCTCTTATTTAGAGAATGGCTATGCTTACCTACTTTTGACATCAGCTCAAGTTTCAGTGTGTTTTCTTGTAAATATTACTGTACTTTGCCATCTGGTGAAGGGAAAATATGGACACAAAAGGCTCAGTTTGAATTGTACCATTTACTGTATGAATGACATGTGAATTCCTTCCCTTTCAGTCCTCAGAATGTGTTAAATTTGCTTTCTTTTGAGTAACACTAAAGCCTCAATATTACAGTTTTAATGTATTTAACTGTTTAAAAGGGCTGGCATTATTTACTAAAACTTTTAGAAGCATGAGCGTTTGTAGCCTGTTTCCTTGAGCACACTTAAGCTTCAACCTTTCCAGTAAATAGTAAGTTGAAATACCTATTATCTCTTCAGTCTCCTCTTCTTCATCTGTTTATGTTTATCTTTAATAGACTTTAAAGTCTCCAGGCCGGGACTGTGTATAGTATATGTTCTGAAAAGAGATTAGTGCACTTTGCCTGGTAAATAAATAGGAATAGTCACATATGATGTACTTTTAAACCAAATGATGTATTTAAATCCTTCCCCCCTCCCTCTGTTTAAGAAAACGCTTTCATTTTGAACGTCAAATACCTTGAATCCCTGAGGACTAGATCATCATTGTACAATGTGCCCTGAGCAAGGTGCAGCATGTAGTTGCACTGGGTCAGGAGCAGCCCACGAAGCAGATTGTGATACAGGGTCACAGTGTGTCTCCTACTCTGTCCTCTGTTTTGAGGAGGACATAAGGGGCACCAGGCCCATACTCAGCACAATGTAGATCACCTGCTGCACAGGCCCAAGCTATATTGGCTAGAAGATTGGAGTATGGAGGACAGTGCTCGGTCAGATCACCATCCCTTTCTGGCCATAGTGGGAAGTAGAAGCTTTCTGGAGCTTTCTTCCTCCCTCATGCAGGAACCCCTGCCTGAGACAGGTAGCCCATGTAAGTGAGTTAGGGTTGCCTTATACCACTTTACTCCTTTGTGTGTGCTGTGTACAACTACTGATGACCTAACCAGAGTGCTGGTAGAACATTACATTTCAGTAGTTCCACGATGCATATACAGGGCAGATACACTATACAATTCCTTCTCTGTCCAGAAAATAAAAATATTGTCTGCATCTTTCTGTCATGAGTTTGCTTGTCTACAAATGTCATTTGAGCATCTCTGAACATGATGCTTCCTCCACTCTTCATATTGTGATGCACTTACATTTACCTGAAAGAGTGATGTTCTATCATGAGTTCCAGAGCACAGTCTGTGGAAGACTCAGAACACAGACTTGCCCTGCCAATGAGTCCCGCCTTCATTTGTGACAGAGAGAAGGTTCTGGGACAGCAGGAGACAAAGGAAGGGGAAGTTGGGGAAATTATACTGTTAGATCCAGGGCCCTGGAACAGCAGCAATACTTCTCTGCCTTCCACTGCCTTGGGATTTCTCCCCTACTTGGGAACCAGGCAGAGGAGAAGCCCCAAAGGCAGGAAGACAAGAGAGGGAGTGTTGGGGAGATACTGCTGCCAAATCTGGGGAAGGAGAGAAACTCAGGAGCAGTGAAGTAGGGAAGCAGGGGCGGCTCCTGGCACCAGCACGCCAAGCGCGTGCCTGGGGCGGTAAGCTACGGGGGGCGCTCTGCCGGTCACCGCAAGGGCGGCAGGCAGGTTGCCTTTGGTGGCATGCCCGCGGAGGGTCCGCTGGTCCCGCAGCTTCGGCAGACCTCCCGCAGGCGTGCTGCCGAATCCGCGGGACCGGGGACGTCCCACAGGCAAGCCGCCGAAGGCAGCCTGCCTGTAGTGCTTGGGGCAGCAAAATACCTACAGCCACCCCTGCAGGGAAGGATGGAGGGGTCAAGACAGTAATAGGAAATGAATGACTGTTCCCCTATGTTGGGGTGAAGAGGGGAGACACACTTTTGTGTGTGCATTAGAGGTTGACCTTTCAACCTGAAATCACACACACACACACACACACACACAGAAGAGTAGATAGGAGTTAGAAAGTTGGAAGATGGGCTAAAAAACATGGATTGATGATGTTTTTAAAAGATTATGATGTTGAGGGTCAATCTCACAATTTTTGGGCATCTGACTCATGATTTTTGATACTTTGAGGTTGGTAATGCTGAAAGAAGGTCTAGTCTTATGCATCACTTAAGCTGACAAAAGAAGACTTAAGTGTCGCATAGGCTTAATACTAGGACAATTTCAGCCTATATAAATAACTGTTTAACTCACTAGAAAATGTGTAGAATTGCTTCTAAGTTGCCTTATTTGGATATTGCATTATGGTAGACAGAAATGCTATAGTTTCACTTCATAACTTGGCCTAAAACATGACTACTGGTTGAAACTGTGGAAGATATCAATCTTTGAGAAAATTTGTTTGACAAATTGGAACATCTTTAGGTTTGATGATGATTAAATGATAATAAAAGTGATGGAAAACCATAATTCTCTGAGATCTTGGCAAGTAAAAAAATCTTTGTTTTAAATAATATCTTGTTAGGCACTCACTTTAGGAAGAAGCAACTTAAAATTTAAAATGTAATTATACAATCAAACTTGTTAATATTGGCCACCAAAGAGACTGCTATTTTTCAGTCTAACAGTGCACTTAATAACACAGATGAATAACAGAGCAGTTACTATAGAGGAATTCTTGTGGGACCTGAGATGTTATTGGTCAGTAGGACAGGTGACTGCATTTGGCTTAGCACAACTTTCACTATAATTTGTTTATTAATGAAATATATGTCATGAGGTAGAGCTGACCAGAGGATGATAATTTCATTTTGAGACAACTTTTGAGGTTTCAAAGTTTGTTTTCATTCTGAATTGAAATGAAAACAAACCTTTAAAATGGTTCTGCAAAACAGAATTGTATCAGGATGATTGTTTTCATATTGAAAAGCTCAGGTTTTTGATTTGGGGCTCTCTCTTTCCCTCCCTCTCTACTCAGAAATGACAAAAGCAATGGTCCTTAGAAATGTCCCCACAGAGTATCTTTGCAAAATGTTTCAGCTTAATCAAAATAGCATATTTTGATTAAATTACACTTCATCAAAGATATTCTGACCATCTCTACCATCAACCCATCACTGATGTCTACAGTAATCAACTTGAACAAAGAAGTTATACACACTAAGGTCTCATTTCTACAAATACTTACAATGCAGAGGAACCTTCCAAATGTGAGTTGTCTCTAGATCATTCACATGTATAAAGATACTCTGCATATAGATGTTTAGAAAAAAATTGACTAACCAGCAAATAGCTATCTGTACGGATATCTGTATCATCCATTAAACATCTCTAAAACTGCCAATTTAAATCTTGAAAATCCTTCTTTTGCATACTGTCTGTTGACTGGAAGTTTTGCAAAGGAAGGACTTTCAAGATTTGGCCAACAGGTAGTGTACGGGGAGATTTTGGCAAACCAGTAAAGTGCCTTGTAAGTGTGCGGACTCACCCCTGCGGCACCTCCTGCTGGTCTCTCCAGCAATTAGCTCGATTTCCAGTTCTGGAGTGCCCTCTGCAGGCTGGTAATCCACCTGTCCTCTGGCCCCCATGTCCCTCCCTGGACCTGGTGCCCCTTTATCTGGAGTGCTGCCCCCTGGCAGTAACCCCTTTCTCTTTGGGTCTCCCCTCCCCGGGGAACCCCCACCCACTATTCCCACCTCACCTCGGTATATGGCGACTGCCAGTCATTGTATAGCCCCCACCCCCTAGGGCAGACTGCAGTATCAGCCTACTCATCACTGGCAAGGAGGGTTTGGACCTGCTGCCTTTGCCTACCCCTGGGCTGCCTTCTGCAACCTCTAGGCCACAGCCTAGGGCTTTCCAGGCTGGAACTCCCCAGCTCCTCAGCCTTTCCCCAGCCCTGCTTCACTCAGGTACTCTATCTCTAGCTCCCTGCAGCCAGGCCTTTCTCTCTCTCAATGCAGAGAGAGAGAGTGCTGAGCTCCTGGCTCCCAGCCTCTTTATACAGGCCAGATGTGGCCTGATTGGGGTGTGGCCCAGCTGCAGCCACTTCCCAATCAGCTCAGTTTAATAGCTCCCAGCCACAACCTTCTCCCAGGGCTGTTTTAAGCCCTTCAGGGCAGGAGCAGGGTAACCAACCTGCTACATGCCTGAAACCACTATGGCTTATTGCTAAAAGCAGCCAGGTCAAAAGGCTTAGCTTAACCAAGGAAGGAGGGGAGGAAGTTTTGGTGCCACAGAAAGGGCAGTGTGACCCCACGTCCTTCCTGATAAGAATTGTGTTGAAGTTGCTGATACATGCATTTTTAAGAGCAGTATGTGCCCGAGGAATGTCTATTGGAGCCTCAAGGCTGCAAACTGTGGGAAAAACCCACACCTGGTTAATCAAGAATCAGAAGGAAGCCTCTTGCTTGACTACTGAAACTACTTGCTTAACATGTTTTCTTTAAGGGACATGGCATTCTATTACTAATGTATAAATAAGGGGGAAAAGTTTGAGGTAGGGGGACTCTTCAGGACTGGATTCTCCCTCTGGATGCATCCTGTGTTCCCCACTGGCGGATGGGCTGCCGCTGAACCACTCAAGAGCCACACTCAGCTTTGGTAAATATTGAGGGTTGGGTCTGTTGCAGATGTGTGTAAGTGCTTGAGATTAAGTAAAGTTTAGCTTTTAGTGAAAGCATTCTTGTGTTGTCCTGTTTGTGCCAGCCATCTATCGGTTGGACGGCCATGTCTCCCCTGATTTATTTCCTGACACCACCTTGCACAGAGTAAAAGCTTACCAAGAGCTTTGGGTTGAAAACCCAAGGTAACAGAAGCATATAACTCAAGAACACAAAGGGCTTGAGCATGCCCCACTGCAGTCAGTGGAAGCTTTGTCATTGAACTCAATAGGAGTGGTGTCAGAACCCAAGAATTCAAAGTTCACTAAGAGTCACATGGCACAAGACTGGGTAAAATCTGTATGCATTTAAAATGAGAGAGTTGAATTTTGCAAACAAATATATTTTCATTATAAGCTTTAGAATCATAGAATCATAGAATCTCAGGGTTGGAAGGGACCTCAGGAGGTCATCTAGTCCAACCCCCTGCTCAAAGCAGGACCAAACCCAACTAAATCATCCCAGCCAGGGCTTTGTCAAGCCTGACCTTAAAAACCTCTATAAGGAAGGAGATTCCACCACCTCCCTAGGTAACCCATTCCAGTTCTTCACCACCCTACTAGTGAAAAAGTTTTTCCTAATATCCAACCTAAACCTCCCCCTCTGCAACTTGAGACCATTACTCCTTGTTCTGTCATCTTCTACCACTGAGAACAGTCTAGATCCATCCTCTTTGGAACCCCCTTTCAGGTAGTTGAAAGCAGCTATCAAATCCACCCTCATTCTTCTCTTCTGCAGGCTAAACAATCCCAGTTCCCTCAGCCTCTCCTCATAAGTCATGTGTTCCAGCCCCCTAATCATTTTTGTTGCCCTCCGCTGGACTCTCTCCAATTTATCCACATCCTTCTTGTAGTGTGGGGCCCAAAACTGGACACAGTACTCCAGATGAGGCCTCACCAGTGCTGAATAGAGGGGAATGATCACTTCCCTCGATCTGCTGGAAATGCCCCTACTTATACAACCCAAAATGCCATTAGCCTTCTTGGCAACAAGGGCACACTGTTGACTCATATTCAGCTTTTCATCCACCGTAACCCCTAGGTCCTTTTCTGCAGAACTGCTGCCCAGACATTCGGTCCCTAGTCTGTAGCAGTGCATGGGATTCTTCCATCCTAAGTGCAGGACTCTGCACTTGTCCTTGTTGAACCTCATCATATTTCTTTTGGCCCAATCCTCTAATTTGTCTAGAGGATTAAACAAATCTGCTTTGCCTGTGTCTGTACAACTTTTTGGTTTGTGTTCCAGGATTATGGTAGACAAAATGTTTATTGTCATGAACATTCATGAAACCAATATGTCCTAAGATAATATTGGACAGAACCTAGAGGGAAGTAAAAAAAATGGAGTTTTTGTTATGTTTTTCATTTCACAGTTACAAACGAAGTGAGCTTATAATATCTATGAACAATAAAACAATTCTTATGTTATCACCACCTCTGGATTTCCAGTGCACCATGGGACAGATCCTCAGCTAACGAAAACTGTCTTAGGTGTCAAAAAGCCTATGACAGTTACACTAGCTGAGGCTCTACCCCGTGTCTTCTTTCTGTCTTTTCAGTTAAAAGATCTTTGGGGCAGGAACTGTCTTCATTTTTTACTTGTACAGCACTGAGCACATGGTCAATGCTAAACAAAACAGATGAAATAACAGGAGGCATTCTGCTGAATGACTTGCAGAGCTACCTGACTATGCACAGGGGAGCAGAATCTGCTATGCCCAGGGGCGGCTCTAGGAATCCCGCCGCCCCAAGCAGGGCGGCGCGCCGCGGGGCGCGCTCTGGCGGTCGCCGGTCCCGTGGCTCCGGGGGACCTCTTGCAGGCCTGCAGGAGGTCCACCAGAGCCGCGGGACCAGCGGACCCTCCGCAGTCATGCCTGCGGGAGGTCCACCGAAGCCGCGGTACCAGCGGACCCTCCACAGTCATGCCTGCGGGAGGTCCACTGGTCCCGCGGCTCCGGTGGACCTCCCGCAGGCATGGCTGCGGAAGGTCCGCCGGAGCCGGCTGCCGCCCTGCCAGAAAAATGCCGCCCCAAGCACGCACTTGGCGCGCTGGGGTCTGGAGCCGGCCCTGGCTATGCCCCTTGAGCTTTGTAACATATAGCTGAGCAGCTTCATTAGTGGGTGTATAGGGATGTCAAAAGCACGATTCCACAAATTCTTCCTCTTCTTTTTGGCAAGTGGCTGCCAAGAGGGAGAAGATTGGTAGCAGCACATACTTTTCCACACACAGAGAGTCTGCAATCCTAGGAAGCCCTTCTGCAGGCTCTGTAAAGTGGGAAGACTTTTTACATCCCTCCACCTTCCTCTCCTCTCTGCATGGCAGAGTTGTGGAGCCCATGATCTAGCCCCAAATACATTATTCATAACAATTTAATATCTGCATGTTAAAGCAAATGAAAAGCTTCCCAGGAGGGAAAAAATGTCCTAGTAATGTACGTTTATTTAAAATCCATGTCTGTTGTAGTAAAAGACCCCATTAAGGAAAAGTTGCCATATCTACATCTTTTTCGCATTAGTCTGAGTAATTCAATACAAAGTGGAAAGTAGCTCTCTCGGAAAAGGCAAAAGATAAGATAGATGACTTTGGAATTCTATATCATTTGGCAGGCTGGATATATTTTCCATTCAGCCTTATGCAAAGATGAGGTTGAGGTTAGGATCTTTTTGACACTGCAGTCAGAAAGGTACACTAGTTAATAATGTTACGGATACTGAATGTGTTATTTGTGTTTATTGCACACAGCTAAATATGTGTGGTAGAAGTGCAGTAATCCGCATTTATCCTAACTGCAAGCTTTATAATCGGTAGCTTCTTCCCATCTCTCAGCAAAGATTTAATAGCAGATGCTTAAGTGAAGTTTCTTACTACTATGATAGTGGGGATTATTTTTGTTTTCTTTTTTTAACCAAATACACTGCAGCATATTTATAAGTATACCATTAAAAATATAAGTACTTAAAACTAATGTACAATTGACAAAATAGATGAATAAACTATATTTGATGAGGCATTGTGCTTGCTTTTGAAATTCTGCCAGTTCACTTAGGTCCTGATCTAAAACCCATTGAAGTCTAATGTGAGTTTTTCCAATCCATTGGCCTTTGGATTGGGCCTCTACTGGTTAGTTCACAAAGTATTATTATTCGCAGTATGTCAGTCAATCATAGTAAAAAAGTAAAAACATAGTAAAAGCAAAAACTTCTACTTGAGCGGTACTTTACATTTAGAAAATATTCAATATGCTAAGCTAAACGGTCTGACCAATGCTTTATGAAAGTAACAAACGTTTTTCCTATTTGTTTCAAGTGATTTCACATCCTTTGATGTAACTCTTTACTTTTTTCTAAAAAAAATGAAAGAATTAACTGTAAAATTATGCTCTTTTTAAACACCTTGAAATTAATGTGCACTTTATATTATGTTTTGACCAGAAACCCATATACTGCAAACAGCATATATAATTGCTAGACAAATAACACCCATGTAATCTTTTTGAGCTACGAATCAAGCCTCCGGCCTTCAGTTACAAAAACAGGCCTCCTCCGCTTGAGCTAAAGGGGATGGTGTGGAGTTAGCAGGAGTATTAGGTCTCTTACCCACTTTATGGGCGAGACACACACTCTCACACACATTTATATTACAAGGCAAAGAGCCAGCGTCTTCAATCTAAAATACTTATAGAACCCTTATTACCATAATATTTAAGCACCTCACAAACTGCATTCTATAAAGTGCTGTTATATCTCAGGCACAGAGAGATTAACCGTTCATTCCAAGATCACACAGGTAGTCTGCAGCACAGCAGGACATTGAACCAACCTCCCCTATATGCCAGCCTTACAACCTTGGTCCAGGACCATCCTTCCTTTTTAGAAGCCTATCTTCAGAATTTGCAGGTCTTCCACAATTACCCTCTATGAGGTTCTTAATACAACCTGTGACCATATAGACCATTGGTGGAACCAGTGTTATATATTTGTAGCAAATATTGAACAAAGGTTGTAGTGTAAGGCGGCACTAGTTAGGCAGGGTTGGAGGAATGGGGTTAGGCGAATGCTCCACTTTCAGGTTTTTGCAGTTGCTCAAAGTTCCATAGGATGTGGAGCTGGAGGGGCCATGGCCTAACCTCCTTTAAGCAGTGGTCCCATACAACAGCAATACAGCTGCTACTGAAGCATCATCTCAAAGTGACTGAAATTTGACCCAGCCATTCACCCTGCTGCGTGAGACTCAGGGTCCTAACGGAAGAGAAGAAGAATGGGACCAGAATGGGGTACCTGCTAGGGTGGGAGTGGAAGGATGACATTTTCCTCACCCTGCAAGAAATATCTGAATTGGTTCCACTGACTCCACCTTCCTTGAACTTCATCATTTTCCTTGAACGGCCTGGTGGCTGTTCTGCCTTCTCTACTTAACAGATACTATGCAGCATTTTTCTAATTATCCCTATGTCTATGGAAGCAGGAATAAGTGGTTGAAGATAAGAGAGGGCAACTGGCGTCAGGGCTAAAGTACCAAGAAGCAATTTCATCTGGGTAGTGAGTACCCTTTCTACCCAACATATTTTTTGCGATGTTCAGGAATGTACAGGTTCCATTTTATTTTAATCTACCCTGCATGAAATTTGTCTGTATTCTTAAAACAGGAAGTTCTGGATAGAAACAACCTTTGATCTGTGTCATAGGTTTCACCCCCACTCTGAACTTTAGGGTACAGATGTGGGAACCTGCATGAACACCTCTAAGCTTAACTACCAGCTTAGATCTGGTCTCACTGCCACCACTCCCAAATACAGACTCCCTTCTCTGGATAGTCTTGAGAGACTTCTTCACCAAGTCCCTGGTGAACACTGATCCAACCCCTTGGATCTTAACACAAGGAGAATTTAACCACCCCCCCTACTTTCCCCCACCAATTCCTGGTGAGTCCAGATCCAATCCCTTGGATCTAAAAAACAGGGAAAAATCAATCAGGTTCTTAAAAAGAAGGCTTTTAATTAAAGAAAAGAAAGGTAAAAGAAAAAAAACACCTGTGGGAGACAGCATACAAGCTGATCTCACAGACAACAGATTTAAAACACAGGATGTTCCCCTGGGCAAAAACCTTAGTACACACAAGAATACCCAAATTTGATTACTCCCCTAATTGCACAAAGACAAGTTACAAAAGAAAATAAACATAGACCTATTTATTCCTTTCTAAAACTTACTATTCTGATAAGAGGCTGGTTCCTTGATCTTTTCCACTCCGGCTGAAATTGAAACTCTAAACAAAGGAAACTTCCCTCCTTCCTTTTGAAACATCTTGTTCCTCCATTGGTTCCTCTGGTCAGGTGTCAGCTAGGCTAGGTGAACTTCTTAACCCTTTGCAGGTAAAAGAGGCATTAACCCTTAACTATCTGTTTATGACAACCTGTTTGTTGCTATCATTTGCTGGCACATAACACTGAACAACTATATTTTTGCATGATTCATCACCAAGTAAGAAGTCAATTATCTTGAGTTTACGGGTTTCTAATCCTTTAGTGCTTTAGTATCTTGCTTGTTCAATACTAAACTCACACCTGCCCAGTGTTGGTTATCTTCTCTTCCAAAATATAAAACAATCACCATCTTGTTATTGGGACAATCAAAATAAAACTAAAGAAGGTAACACTACACAAGGCAGAAGGGTATATACAATACTAGAGAATTAGTAGATCCAAAAGTGAAAGTGCATATCTAGATGGAACACAGCAATAGATTTGAAAAGTTAAAGGCACTGATGGATGGCACAGAACAATATTGGCAATGTTTCAAAGAAGCAAGTATGGATGCAGACAGGACTACAGTGAGGGTAAGAAAATTTGAGAAAGAAGAATGGCTCCAAGGAAACACATGGAGGCTTGCTGAAGAGAGGAAAGAATTAAAGAAGAGCATTCAACCAAAAAGAGACAGCAGTGAAAGAGCTGATCTGCAACAAGACTATATGGACAAAGACAAGGACGTTAAAAGATCAGAAGAGATAAGAGTGAACAGATGAAAAATAAAGCAGGAGAAACCGTAGAGATGTATAAGAAAGGAGATTATAAAAAGCTTTTTCTGGTATCTAAACAAATCACATCACAATTCTTGAACCATTGTAGCATTGTGACAGCTTGAGATGATGGTACTAAGTTAGCCACAGAGGAAGGACAAAAAGCCTCTTGAATGGAAAATTTCTAGACTGTTTTTTACCAGCCAGAACCACTAACACACTGATAGATGTGAAGAAACAGTGGACTTACCTATATCGCTAGAAGTAATAGCCTTTGAGGAAGTAACTAAGGCTACGATAATATCAATGCTGAAATGTTAAAAGCTGGGAGAGAAGTGATGATGAATTATATGTGCAGATTGTACAGGACAGGTTGGGAAAAGGAGAGCTGTCCTAAAGATTGGAGAACAGGTGTTATCTGCAAAATCCATAAAAAGGAGAACTAATTTATTTGTACTCAGGGAAGAACAGGTTATATTTTAATCTGGTAGGTCATGTTCAGACCAGTTTTTCACCTTGAGAAGGCTTATTGAGAAAGGCTTAGAATATCAGCAGAAGATGGTTTTTAATGTGTTTGATTTTATGAAATCATTTGATAGCATCCACAGAGGAAGCCCATACATATTATGGCAGGGATCAGAAACCTTTGGCACACGGCCCACCATGGTAAGCACCTTGGTAGGCTGGGCTGGTTTGTTTACCTGCCACATCCACAGGTTTGGCTGATCGCAGCTCCCACTGGCCACATTTCACCACTCCAGGCCAATGGGGGCTGCGGGAAGCGGTGGCAGCACATCACTCAGCCTGCGCTGTTTCCCGCAGTCCCCATTTGGACAAAAGATAAGCTGCCAGACATAGATTTTACAGATGATATAGTCATACTGGATATCAACCTGGAAAATACTCTTTATGAGCATAGAAGCAGAAGCAGTCAAAGTGGGACTTTGTATCAGTAGGCAGAAGACCCAAATCATGGAGATAGGAGAGAATGCTATCCACACTGGCAGATGGTTGATGGAGAAGAGCACAAAGAGTTTAAGACTTTGTCAATCTTGGAAGTACAATATCTGTAAATGGTCATCTCACTAATGACATGAAGGCAAGAATCAGCAAAGCCAGTGGATCTTCTTTACATTTGTCAAACTTCTGGAATGAGATTGTACAACTCTATTGTCCTCCCAACAGTACTGTATGCCTCATAAACATCATAGGGAAGTTGAATTCACTCCACCACCATTATTTAAGAAGAATCTTAGGAATTCATTGAAGAGATTGTCTAACCAATGTAGAAGTGTTGCACCACATGTCAGCAGGTTGCAGAGATAGGTGCCGTGATTTGGCCATGCCATCCAGCTACCCCATGGCAGAAACATAAAGTATGTCTTAGACTGGATCCCAACTAGGGGGAAGAGAAAGAATGGAGGACAAAAAATGACCTATTGCATGATGATCATAAAGAATTCCGCCATCATGGAGACAACTTACTATGGAGTCAAACATCTTGATCTGGTCTGACAGCAATAGGAAGTATCAACTGCCTCATGTGCTGCTAGACACAGGAGATTCTATAGGTAAAGGTACACCTTGACCGGGAAGAACTTTTTCTAGCACTGAGAAAATAATTTTGTTTCCTTGTTCATTTGAATCGTTGTTTATACTGGCGAAAGTTACAAGCATAGCTTGACTTAATGTCAGTTGGGATGGTGGTTTTGTGGTGAGTATGGAGTCCTTGTCTACTAGAAACTGGACAGAGACCATCTGATGCATTTCAGACAGGTCACCAAACATATGGCAACAACTCCCAGTTGTTATGTCCGGGGTGGCAGCTGAATTTGTGTCCTAGGCATATTCAGGTTTTAAATATTTTGCAACTTCACCTTAAGTTCGGGGTCATTTTGTTTCAAAAGTAAAAGAAAGACCATGTTCATACAAAAACGGATATTTTTACTTCTGTGTATGTCACAAAAAATGTTAAATTTTTCTCGTGGTATCAAAAGAAAGCTAGTGAAAGTGCCTGAAAAGAGTGAAATTTAGCCCCCAAAGTTCAGGAAGATATTCCTTTCTATACACAAATTATTTCAAAGCAAAAAGTGATGCCCTTCACATAGCTCTATTTCTAAATTTGCTGTTAATGAAAGTGATGTGCTAAGGAATATTATATTCATAGGGGTATATGCTGCACTCCTAGGAGCAGTATTTCCAAAAGAATTTTGCATTCCAAGCATGTGTAAAAGAAGCCGTTAGGGACAGACTTTTAAATGTATTTAGATACCTAAATATGCAGATAGGCACTGTGATGGGTTTTTCAGACCCCACACTAAAGCTAAAGCAGTATTAGGCCAAGGAGACTTTGGCCCTCATTATCTTCGGAGCGTGTACCAAATGGAGGACCTGCTTAAAAGGGGACTCCGATAGTCAAGAGGGGAATGGGAGGGAGTGAAGGAGAGACTGAAGGAGAGGAATGTAGTCAGGCTGTAGCTTCTGGGTCAGAGTAATGTGCAGGAGAAGGGTCTGGAGTGTTGTTAAGACTCAAAGGCCAGTGGCTCCCCTTCTGCTTCTTCTTGTCAAGGGGGAACAACTGGACACTGAAACCTGGACACTGAAAGTGAGATGGGTCCAGCAGATTATCTGAATTGTTGAGACTGTGTGATCAACCCTCTGCTGAGAAGGAAACAGAGTGCTGGGACCATGGCCCAAACTGAAGAGAGAACAGGGAAGGTAGGAAGTGGCCTAGAGGAAGATGGTCTGTTGTATCAGTTAATAGGTCTGAGACTCTCCTCACTTCTTTTCCCTGGGGCAGGACACAATGGAAAGGGAAGGCCTGGGTCTCCCTCCATCCCTTCTCCTCCCGTGGACTAAAAGAAACCAGGCAGCACCAGGGGACCATGCACTGTAATTCAGATGCCAGGCCCTTAGATGCCATCCCAAAACGAGGAGACTCTTGAGCCATGGCCTGCCCATTAGGCCTGCTGGCCCCAAGTGAAGCCCATTAGGCATCTACTAGGATTTTCAAAAGCACCTGATTTCAGTGGGAGTTAGGATCGTAGGTGCTTTTGAAAATCCCACTAGGTTCCTATCTATATCTTTAGATGCTTAAATACCTTCAAAAAGCTGGCCATTACTCACTCTGATATCCTTTCAATGTGAACAGGTGTTTCATTTATCCATTCCATGTTGCCAAATCACAGTGTGACAAGATCACAGCTGATGTCAGCAGCTGCAACTCCTTCCACTTGAATCTGAAAGGGTATAATGTTTGCCCAGTAAATTACCTTCTAATGGACTGAACGGTGTAGATTCTAAGGCAAATTCTCAATGTGCAAAGAAACAAACATGGAAACTGAAACATGCTTGTTTCTTTCATCCATTTGCATTGCTTTGCCTTCCCTCGCTCCCCACTTCCTCCCTCCCCACCCCCGACAAGCTGCTTTTTCATTTTTTTCGCCATGCTTGACTGAATGTGCCTATTCCACATTCCATTCACTACCAATGGAAACAAAACTTAAGTTCCTCTCAGTGTGTTATTTGCTTGTCTTAGCTTAGCTTTTACCAATCTGGTACCACTTCAACTAAGCTACCAAAGGTAGAACTGCCTTCACCTTCAAAAGCCACCACAGCCAGAGTATTAACCAAGGTATAGTGCATTAACTTGCTCAGTTAATGCTCTTCCAGCTCATAGCTATCCCCTAGAAGACACAGTGTCTATGCTCAAGGGACAAAGACAAAGGTTTAGGTGGGCTTGTGTGTACATGGACCCGTTTAATATAATGGGCTTTGCTCATGAGAATTGGAAAATCTTACTTCCGCTAAACTACAGCTGTCTCTGTGCAGGTGTGCTAGAAAGAGAGTGGACACTCCTTGAAAGATGCCCTTAGAATATGGCCACAAGCACTCCAGAATTCAAGGAGAGGGATTCAGCTGGGGATGCCAACAGCATCCTATAGGGAACAGGGCATAGTAGGTAGGAGAGTTGCTATTACTCATTTTCTCACTGCCATTCACTAAAGAGTACAATGAGGCAGTCTGGTGAGATTATACAATATACCCTGGTATAACATGTAAGACTTGCCTCTTTTTGGTACACTTCTCTCAGTGCATCGAGTAGAATCATGGCTTATATAGGCATAATGCCTCCGGAAACTGCCGCACAGGCAGTATACTGTCCACACCACAGCACATCTCAGAGTGTCTGAGCCATAACAGATAATAACACATAATATTCAGTGTGAATGCCACAAAGAAAATAAATGTTTCAAAACGTCATGTCCCCCAAAAGTATAAATTAATTAAGGGGCTTTAAATTGCAAGCACTATATTTCAGACAGAACTTCTCTGATTCTTTTTGAGCCAGCTCCATACTCCAGTATGATATATGGCTGATGCAATATTATCATAATGCAACATGGTGAATTATTGGGGCATTGCATCAGAGTGGGGCATTCTGCTCATATTTGATACTTTACTATGTTGAGTCACTTTTAAATTTTCTATTGCTTAACAATTCTGTTTGCCCCATCAGTATTTTAGAAGGCCTGTAACTCTCTTGTTTGTATGTCTGTATAAAAGAGTTGCATTTTTATTTATTTGATATGTTGGGCTTCTTATAATTCATAACATCTGTTCTCTCTTTTTTCTTTCCAATTTACACCTTACCTGGCATAGTTTTATAGCATGCCATCCCCCATATATCCTTAAATGTGGTTCTGCCACTTAAATAAATAAAAAAGTTAATTTCTGAATGCAGTTTGTGATTAGATTTCAATTTTAAAAAGTAAATTAGGTTAAGATACAGGTGAGTTTTAAAGCACATGTAAATATTTTCATTTGATTATAAAAAGTAATTATGTTGACAAGCACTGTATTTGAAAGTGAAAGTGGGGTTATGAAAAATTAATGTAATCATTGAACTGCTTAATGGCTCTTGAAAATATGATAAAATAAGTCAGTAAGATGTCACTTTGCAAAGTAGAAAACGCAGGGTTTGGACAAATGCAAATTTTCTGTGGAAATCAAACAATAAGATGGAGAAAACAGTAATGCTAGTGCTTTCAAACACAGGCTTCAGATATTTATTTTTGACAGCCAGACCACAAGTGATTCATGTACATTTATGCTGAACATTCAATACCAAAATAAATTGCTGCATATGGAAATACTCATTAGTGCAAATGGGACTACTAATATTTTCTGAATATATGTCCTGCTCTGAATACCTGAGCATGGGAATCCCCAATCAACCTGGGTTTTGAGTAGTTTCCTCAAAATATGCTACTAGATAAGAGTTTCAATTTGAATTAGGTATCAAGGCCCAAATCTCCAAAAGTATTTAGATGGGAGTTCCCACTGAAATCAATAGGAGATAGGCACCTAAATACCCTTGAGGATCTGGGTCGTAGGTGATTTTGAAAATCCCAGAAGTCACCTATTTGCATCATTAGGCACCTAAATACCTTTAAAAATCTGGCTCATACAGTCAATTAATGCTGTAATATAGCAAAGTTTGGAACTGAAACATCAAAGAATTAGGGCAGGAAAGATGGCGCCAGGGTTATATGCATAGTGCCAGATGGCCCCTTCCTGTTAGACAAGTAAAGGGGCAAGGGAAGCTCTGTGAGGTTCTAGCAGAGTTTTCACCCAATTTTCCCAATTTGGGCTCTATAAGTAGGAGCATTGCCAGCAGATCGAGGGATGTGATCATTCCCCTCTATTCAGCATTGGTGAGGCCTCATCTGGAGTACTGGGTCCAGTTTTGTATGCTGGAGCACATGACTTATGAGGAGAGGCTGAGGGAACTGGGATTATTTAGTCTGCAGTAGAGAAGAATGAGGGTGGATTTGATAGGTGCTTTCAACTACTTGAAAGAGCGTTCCAAAGAGTTCCAAAGAGGATGGATTTAGACTGTACCAGATGACAGAACAAGGAGTAATGGTCTCAAGTTGCAGTGGGGGAGGTTTAAGTTGGATATTAGGAAAATATTAGGTGGTGAAGCACTGGAATGGTTACCAAGGGACGTGGTGGAATCACCTTCCTTAGAGGTTTTTAAGGTCAGGCTTAACAAAGCCCTGGCTGAGATGATTTAGTTGGGGATTGGTCCTGCTTTGAGCAGGGGGTTGGACTAGATGACCTCCTAAGGTCCCTTCCAAGTCTGATATTCTATGATTCTTTGATTCTAATGCTTTATAATCCTGACATATTCAGTCAGTGGGAGATAATTAATAGATTGAGAGATTCGATAATGAAATTCATAGATTCCAAGGCCAGAAGGGACCATTGTGATCATCTAATCTGGCTTCCTATATAGCACAGGCCATAAAACTTCCCAAAATAATTCCTAGAGCAAATCTTTTAGGGAAAAAAACAAAACAAAACAAAAAAAAAACACCCAGGCTTGATTTAAAAAATGTAAGTGATGGAAAATCCACCATAACCCTTGGTAAAGTGTTAATTACTCTCACCATTAAAAAAAAATTATACTGTATTTCCAGTCAGAACTTATCTAGTTTCAACTTCTAGCCATTGGATAGTGTTATATCTTTGTGAGATTGAAGAGAACATAAGAACATAAGAACATCTGTACCAGGTCAGACCAAAGGTCCATCTAGCCCAGTATCTTGTCTACCGACAGTGGCCAATGCCAGGTGCCCCAGAGAGAGTGAACCTAACAGGCAATGATCAAGTGATCTCTCTTCTGCCATCCATCTCCATCCTCTGACAAACAGAGGCTAGGGACTCCATTCCTTACCCATCCTGGCTAAAAGCCATTTTTGGACTTAACCTTCATGAATTTATCCAGTTCCCTTTTAAACGCTGTTATAGTCCTAGCCTTCACAACCTCCTCAGGTAAGGAGTTCCACAAGTTGACTGTGCGCTGCATGAAGAAGAACTTCCTTTTATTTGTTTTAAACCTGCTGCCTATTAATTTCATTTGGTGACCCCTAGTTCTTGCATTATGGGAATAAGTAAATAACTTTTCCTTATCTACTTTCTCCACATCACTCATGATTTCATATACCTCTATCAAATCCCCCCTTAGTCTCCTCTTTTCCAAGCTGAAGAGTCCTAGCTTCTTTAATCTTTCCTCATATGGGACCCTTGCCAAACCCCTAATAATTTTAGTTGCCCTTTTCTGAACCTTTTCTAGTGCTAGAATATCTTTTATGAGATGAGGAGACCACATCTGTACACAGTATTCGAGATGTGGGCAAACCATGGATTTATATAAGGGCAATAATATATTCTCAGTTTTATTCTCTATCCCCTTTTTAATGATTCCTAACATCCTGTTTGCTTTTTTTACCGCCTCTGCACACTGCGTGGACATCTTCAGAGAACTGTAGTAAGAGGAGAGGCCCTAAGATATAAACCTTGGTATCAGAGGCCTGGTATGAGGCCTGAGGCCTGAACTAAAGTAATGGTCAAGACTTTGCTAACATAAAGCAAAGTTAAGCTGTGAGCCAGAGGCAGGCCCTGCTCACAGGAGCTGGCAAGGAAAGGGCTGATGCTGCAAGAAGATCAGTACCTTTTAGGTACGTAACATTCACATACTTGCACATTCCACACAGATAACAAGGAACAGGCTGGCCCATCCCAATGACAGGGGCAAAAGGGTAATATGATGGATAAAGTTGTTTTGTTCGAACCAACATGTACAAGGTAGAAGGCGGCACCTTAATACGTAGAAGGGTTGTAACTTGCTACGTAGAGAGGTTGTACCTCAATACGTCAGGTGTGATGTGTAACTTGTTTGTATCGGTGTATAAGAATGCATCCCTGGGGAGGTGCCTTTTTCCGGCCGTAGGGGGAGTGGAAAGTCCCGCCACTAAGCCGGGTCCTTGCCAAGAGGCACTTTCTCGTAGTATGCCCTGAGTTAGGCTAAGAAACCTACAGGGAACTGCAATTGTGTCCGAGGTCGCAATAAACCTAGCCCGATGTGGCTTTGCATCTTACTGGACTCTGTGGTCATTGGGGATTCTCGTCGGGTCTGCTGTGTCAGCTTCTGCAGAGCTGGGGCAGCACACAGAGGGACTCACACACGCAGCCGAGTGATATCAACAAGGAGACAGCAGAGCACCACACCGGTACCGCTCTGACAACACTGGTGACCCCGACCGCTGATCTGGTGAGTAAGCGAGCCTGCCGTGGTAAGAATCGCAATCCAACATGGCAGCAAACCTCGAGCTAGGGAACCCCCTTATCCCCTCCCTTTTGAGCCCCACGGAGTTTGATAACTCCTGGACCCGCTGGATTGCCAGTAAAGGGGGTCCTTATGAATTTAAAAAAGAGAGTGGGGAAACATGGACTGGCATATGTAGAGCGACGGTACAGACCGAGGCTCTGAGAAATAGTAATAAAAGTAAAAAAGCAGTGAAATGGCTTAAACAGCATGCTGGCATGCTGGCCAAACAAGTAACAGTAACAAAGAAAGAGTTAAAAGAATCAAAAGAAGCTACACAGCCCTGGAATGCTCCCACCCCCCTTGCAGGGTGGCAAGCAGCCCAGAGACAACCAGTACAGGAACAGAGTGAAACACTGGAAACAGCTGTAAGGAACCTACAAAAAATACATGTGCCGTCCCCTGTTATAAATATTGGTGGTAAACAGCAGGCTTCAGGTAGCTACCCTGTGCCTGAAGAATGGGGACAGAAATGGAAAAAGGTGGCCCTAGTAAAATTAAAACATGAAACAGGGTCCACTGCATTGCAACCATCACCTTATGATAAAAGCCAGGTTCCAGTTAAACTTAAACCGGAACCTAGACTGGTGCCTGTCAGAACGAGACAAGTAAGTGCACAAAAGGAAAGAGTAGCAAACAATACTCTCACTGAATTGGTAAATCAAATGAAGGAAAAAATGGAACAGTTCACAGAGCACATTAGGAGACAGGAGCTGCGACTCGATCGCAGGGGAGTGAATAAAAAAGAATTTCAAAGTAAAAAACTAAAATTAAGCGGGTTAACACCTAGAATTGATGCATTAACACATGGAGCTGCCCAAAACCAGTTAACTGCAGCAAAAAAGGGCACTCCCACTATCCATTTGGCATGCACACAAAAGCAACAGACACTGGGGGAACAAATTCAGGTTTTACAAGAGCAGGTAACTACCCCCAATCTCCTCTCACAGCCAGGATAAAAACCAGGGGCACAATTCCCAACTGTGCAGGTTTCCAATTGCTTTGACCCATGGAACCACACTCGCGCTCATATCTAAAAATATAACCTTGTTTCTTAAATATTTGTACATACCAATTAAGTTTTGTCCTTTATATGTTAGGACAGTTTGCTAAATTTGTCTCAGTTTGCTAAACTTGCTGCTGCTGCTTGTACTTTCAAATACCTTAATACAGTTAATCTCTCTTGGCTCAGGTCTTGCTACCTTCCTAGGAAGAGCTAGGTTGCTCTTCACCCCCCTCCTTCCCCCCCTTCCCCCCTCCCCCCCGCCTCTCCTCACTTCGGCTCTCTTTTTGTTTTAAAAGTTAAGTTATAGTTTTTACAGAAACCTCCAAAAAATAAAGCAATTGAAAACAGAACAAAACAAAAACAAAAAAAAAACAAGGTAAAAACTTTAAATCCAGTAAATTAATTATTTTAACCCTTCAGGAATGCAACAGCTGGAATTATTCCTAACTTTCTTAAAGATATGGTTGCCAAGCAACAGAAATGCACTCTCTGCTTCTGATACAAACCACTAACTAATATTTGAAAGATGGGCTTTTCTTATATCCATATAGCAGAGTTTTAAAATAATGTTAAATATAAAGTAATGCAAAATTCCTGGTTACCAAATTAATACAATACATTTGGCAAATATTAATATATTTTTATCAAATTTATGCTACAAGTTTTAAATAAGATAATAACTTGTTTATTCAAATGTTTAACCCTTTTTATTTTTTATTTTTGGTTGTGTTATTTTGTATAGTTATGAATAGAATTTTGGCGCCATTTGTTTTTAATTGTAAGTTTGTCCTGTATGTCATGTGTGTGTCTTATGTTTATGTTGTGTGTGTCACGTGACTATTTTTTTTTTTTAATATTTTTATTTTGTTGCAACAAAAGTCAATTTTATACCCTTTTAAAAATATATATAACATGTGGTACCACACTATTTTAAAATCATGGTTGGGGTAAAATAGTAGTATTAGCACCAATTTTTGTGCAAAGTTCAAAAAAGGTTTCAGTTACAAATATATGTACATATATTTCTGCCTCAACAAATAATGCAATTGCAAACAAAAAGAATTCTTTTTTTATCAATAACAGTTTTGGTTTTTTTAAGTTTTTTTTTTTAATTTGTTATTCAAAGAAAAAATGTAAGGGAAAACCTCAACATTAAGGTAAAGATAATATTAACAAATGTTAATTTCTTGTTTGGGCTTTTTATAGACTTGTTTGCACTTTTAAATATAGTTATAAGAATGTCATAACCAAAATGTTTTAAAATAATAATTTATGCATAAAGCTAACCAAACAATTTCAACAGGTTTCCACATTTGGCTCCCAAACATAACAGAGCATCATGAAAGTATACCCTCAAATACCCTCAAAGTATTTGCATGTATTTGTAGTTAAAATTTATTTTGGTTTAATTTTATAGTTGGTTTAATTTTATATGCTTTTCTTTTGTTATGTTATGTTAATGGGAAGCAATGGTTGTTAAGGTTTGTGCTTCTAAACAGTTAATAAGAATGAAGTTGGTATCACAAGCAAATTAACTCTAAAAAGCTTGTTAAAATTATGTTACTAACTCTTTTGCTGAAACAAAGTGTTCAGCAAAGGAAAGTAATACACCTTCTCATGGAAGATTGTCAGCATTTATTTTAGCTGTTAAGCATTATATTTACTATAAAATATTAGTAATGCACCTCAAATGAAAATGAATGTCTATACAATAATTGCAAAAGTATAGCTTGTGTTATAAAAGGCTCGGTCCCTATTACATTGTTCTTATTACATTGTAAACAAAGTAAGTTAAAACTGTGTATTAAGTTTGGGTTACTGAAAACAAACAAACAAACAAAAAAAAAACTTTATTGTTAACTAACAAAAGTTGTTTAAGTTGCATCCAACAGATCAAAGATGCCAAAACATATCACACCATGAAGACACCAGTTCATATCTGTATACAGTGAAGAAACCCCCAAGCATCAAGAAAAGAAAAATGAAGTGTTTTATAAATAAGAGACTGGTCAATTACACCTCTATCTACAATATATGGACAATTAATTTAACAATCAGCTAAAAACCACTAGCTGGACCAGAAAAACTGTCATTTAATTTCAACTTGGTTATTGTGTAAAAACAACTGTATGATTTCTGTACTATTGTATTATCATTGTACTGCTGTATTATTGCTGCACTACTGTATTATCACTGTACTGCTGTATTATTGCTGTACTACTGTACTATTATTGTACTACTGTATTGTTGCTGTATTGTATGATTGCTGTACAACATGTACAATGTGTATTACCCTGCTAAACTGTTTAACCAACACACAGGTACAAATCAACAAACGAATGGCAGCAAACAACATGAAGACAAGGAAAAAACAAATTGGTAAAAAAACTAAGTTACATAGTAACTACAAATTGGGTAAACAAATTGCCTGTTAGTACCAGTCATAATTTGGGTCAGTAACACTGCATCCTAACTGAGGCACATGTTATTCAAAACAATCTTGTTCAGTGTCTGGGTACCAATATTAAATCCTGACACAGCAATATTTCATAAATTGGTTACTGTCCATTCAGTAGGTTATCTGGAAGACAGCATCCATGGGAGGCAACTGGATCTACATCAGCCAGTGGAGCGGAGAGGCTGCCCACTTCTGATTCCTGCCCAGTGGGGCTGACCAGAGGGTGGCAACCAGCTTTAAGGATAACCTATAACATGAATGGACAGTACTGTGTAGTAACTAATTACAATATATTCATCTATAAAGGCCTCAGTGGTAGTGTCACTGCTCCAAATTTTTGTTTTACTTCTCATATACACAGCACTGTGGGACACACTATCACAATCCCCATCCCAGTATTTTAAAACACTCAGCCTACTACTAAAAATGAAAGAGATAGTCACTGAAACGGTCATTATTCATGAACATTTGGAAAACTTATTGGTTAATTTGTTTCCATCTGTAAAATTCTTACATTTAAATATACATGAATTAGTAACAAGGACTAAGGAATCCCTCATACCAATAGCCCACTTAATACAGCAGCAAATGAGTGAAGTGGATGAGGTTCAACAAGCGGTGGAAACACCCTGGTGGGCAATCCCCGAGGATGTGACTTTACATCCAGTAGTTCGCACTCTAAGCATCGTCCTAACGGGGATCCAGGCCCTAACAGTGGTGGTGGTAATAGGCATGTGTTGCTATATGTTCCATCAAACAAAGCCAAGTTGCAAGGTAAAGTGAACAAGGGAATGGAAATGGCAATCAACACTGCTGTGGTACACCCAAACAATTATGTCATGGAGTAAGAGGTTAAAGTACACTAATTCACAAATTAATAACAATCATTTATAAGCTATATACCTATATATGGGTGTAATAATTAGTATATATTACATATATTTTATATTACATAATATACATATTCATATCTATATACACAATATGTATATTCTATATTTTATATTTTACATTCACATTTACATTTATATTTGTATGGTCTCATGAGGCCCTCAATAAAACACCAGAAAGACTACTTACCCCCTATGAATCTATGGTCCCGGGCCTAACATTCCCAGGCCCACCATAAGGGACCAAAACATAATTGGATAATAAAGTCTGTCTAATAGTCGTACGAGGGAATGTGCAGACTAAAAAGACAGATGGGGCATGAGTGTGTGGATGGTAAAATAAGGTAACCACATAACAGTGTTTAGCCCACTGGGTTATCTTTAGTCCGTACATTATGCTTTTCCGGGACGATGGGTAAACATCCTCCCCATAAAAAGACAAAAAGTGGGGGAATGTAGTAAGAGGAGAGGCCCTAAGATATAAACCTTGGTATCAGAGGCCTGGTATGAGGCCTGAGGCCTGAACTAAAGTAATGGTCAAGACTTTGCTAACATAAAGCAAAGTTAAGCTGTGAGCCAGAGGCAGGCCCTGCTCACAGGAGCTGGCAAGGAAAGGGCTGATGCTGCAAGAAGATCAGTACCTTTTAGGTACGTAACATTCACATACTTGCACATTCCACACAGATAACAAGGAACAGGCTGGCCCATCCCAATGACAGGGGCAAAAGGGTAATATGATGGATAAAGTTGTTTTGTTCGAACCAACATGTACAAGGTAGAAGGCGGCACCTTAATACGTAGAAGGGTTGTAACTTGCTACGTAGAGAGGTTGTACCTCAATACGTCAGGTGTGATGTGTAACTTGTTTGTATCGGTGTATAAGAATGCATCCCTGGGGAGGTGCCTTTGTCCGGCCGTAGGGGGAGTGGAAAGTCCCGCCACTAAGCCGGGTCCTTGCCAAGAGGCACTTTCTCGTAGTATGCCCTGAGTTAGGCTAAGAAACCTACAGGGAACTGCAATTGTGTCCGAGGTCGCAATAAACCTAGCCTGATGTGGCTTTGCATCTTACTGGACTCTGTGGTCATTGGGGATTCTCGTCGGGTCTGCTGTGTCAGCTTCTGCAGAGCTGGGGCAGCACACAGAGGGACTCACACACGCAGCCGAGTGATATCAACAAGGAGACAGCAGAGCACCACACCGGTACCGCTCTGACAACAAGAACTATCCACGATGACTCCAAGATCTTTTTCCTGACTTGTTGTAGCTAAATTAGCCCCATCGTATTGTATGAATAGTTGTGGTTATTTTTTCCAATGTGCATTACTTTACATTTATCCACATTAAATTTCATTTGCCATTTTGTTGCCCAATCACTTAGTTTTTTGAGATCTTTTTGAAGTTCTTCACATTCTG